>NC_133731.1:1662535-1930035 GCF_048934315.1 Petromyzon marinus | reverse complement strand
CTTGTGGTCCGCATCTTTAAGAAGTTGGACCACACAGACTGTAACAACTACAGGGGCATCTCACTCCTCAGTGTTCCAGGAAAGGTCCTGGCAAGGATTATTCAGCATCGCCTTGCCAGGCACGCTGAGGAGAGGCTTGCGGAGCCCCAATGTTGTTTCAGTAAAGGGTGGTCCTGCACAGATGCCATATTTTCTGTCCGTTTGCTACAGTAGAGGTGTAGGGAATTCCAACAAGACCTACATCTCTGCTTTATACTGTTAGGAACCGCCTGGTTACACCAGCCCACAGGGGATTATTGTGTCTGTCCGTCCGTCCGTCCGTCGTGCATCCAAAAATGGGAGTGGTGGGGCTGGGTGGAGAGGGGAGGGTGGGGAGGGGCTGGGTGGGGAGTGTGGGGAGGGGCTGGGTGGGGAGGGTGGGGCTGGGTGGGGGGTGGGAGGGGTGGGGCTGGGTGGGGAGGGGCTGGTCACCCCGTGGTGCCCCCCTTATAAAACTCAACGTTTCACCTACTCACGCCGGCTTGTGCCCGCCCTCACAGTGGGCCATATTGTTGCTGAACACACCACGTGGTGGTGCCACTGTTGTTGTTGTTGACCCTGGCCATTGACCGAGCAACCCAACGTTCCTACCAGCTCCTCCCTCCGCAGGAATGTGTTTGACCTGGTCAAGGCCTATGATACCATCAGTAGGCCTGGGCTCTGGGTTGTTCTTCATGCTTTCGGAGTCCCTGACGATCATTAAGGAACGTCATAATGGTGAGCGGGCCCGGGAAAAAACTACGTGGCCGGGAGTCGGAGCCATTCCCTGTTCACCTTGGGGTGCGACATGGATGTCCTCTGGCTCTCACATTATTTAACATACTTTTCGAACACATAGTTCGTGAAGCCTTTGATGACTGTATCATAGGAATTTCCATCTGGTACAGATACAATAGGAGGCTGATCGATGCCCGAGTGCGGTCAAGGGATGGCTCCCTGTTGCTCAACCACGTTACGTATGCCGATGATTTGGTAATTGCCGATCACTCAGAGGGGGAGTTGGAGGCGCTGCTGCTGAAACTGGAGCGTGCCACTGACAGCAGAGGTCTCACTCCAAATCAGTCGAGTGGCATATTTTCATCGGTGATGTCACCGAGGCGAATGGCGGTTGTTGTTGTTGTTGTGGTGGTGGTTGTTGTGGTGGTGGTGGTTGTTGTTGCACGGGTGTACGAGAGAGACAAAGGCGGCAGGGCGTGGCGCTGGCCACACACACGCCGTCGTGTGCTGTACCGGCCTTCAATAGGTGCTCGCTAACGACCCTTGACCGTCTGTTAAAGGCTAAACGGGGGATCTTTGTCTTTGTCTGTGTAAACTAAAGTATAATTTTTATCTTATTTTATTTAACCAGTTCTAAGGCCCCGCTGAGCTGCATAGCTATTTTTATTCTTCCAGAAGCGACCTGGCAATCAGAAATGATAGCTCATCATCATCGTCATCATCATCATCGTCATCATCATCATCGTCATCATCATCATCGTCGTCATCATCGTCGTCATCGTCGTCGTCGTGTGGAAATTAAACAGCAGTCGCCAAATCATCTAAGCCGCGCGATTGTAAATGTGGAGGGGAAAAAAACCGGGTAAAAAAACAGGACCCCGAGAAACATCCACGCAGTGACCACCACGGGGAGAGAGAGAGACAAGCAGACTCCAAAAATACAGCAGCAGCAGCAGGCGTCAGGGGTGTGATCGAACCCACGACCTCCTGCATACCAGGCGAGGTAGTTAACATCTCCTAGCCACCGTGATGATGATGAGAGAGAGAGACACGCAGACTCCAAATATACAGCAGCAGCAGGCGTCAGGGGTGTGATCGAACCCACGACCTTCTGCACACCAGGCGAGGTAGTTAACATCTCCTCGCCACCGTGATGACGATGATGAGAGAGAGACACGCAGACTCCAAATATACAGCAGCAGCAGCAGCAGGCATCGTCAGGGGTGTGATCGAACCCACGACCTCCTGTACACCAGTCGAGGTAGTTAACATCTCCTAGCCACCGTGATGATGATGAGAGAGAAAGACACGTAGATTCCAAATATACAGCAGCAGCAGCAGGCGTCAGGGGTGTGATCGAACCCACGACCTCCTGTGTACCAGGCGAGGTAGTTAACATCTCATAGCCACCGTGGTGATGAGAGAGAGACACGCAGATTCCAAATATACAGCAGCAGCAGCAGGCATCGTCAGGGGTGTGATCGAACCCACGACTTCCTGTATACCAGGCGAGGTAGTTAACATCTCCTAGCCACCTTGATGATGAGAGAGACAGAGAGACACGCAGATTCCAAATATACAGCAGCAGCAGCAGGCGTCAGGGTCGGGATGGAGCCCACGACCTCCTGTACAGCAGGCGAGGTAGTTAACATCTCCTAGCCACCGTGATGATGATGAGAGAGAGAGACACTCAGATTCCAAATTTACAGCAGCATGCATAGTCAGAGTAGGGATCGAATCCACGACCTCCTGTATACCAGGCGAGGTAGTTAACATCTCCTAGCCACCGTGATGATGATGAGAGACAGAGAGACACGCAGATTCCAAATATACAGCAGCAGGCATCGTCAGGGTCAGGATGGCGTGGATTTCTCACTTGCCCGCAGTCCTTCGGGGTTCCAAGAATCCCCATTGAGAATCAACGTCACGCGCCTCGGGTACCTGTCGACTGCTCTAAATGTCCGCACGATGTTAATCGCCCACGACGTCCAGCGATCATTTCTGCTCGGCCAGGTGGCTTCGAGATAATGACGCTAATGGCTCAGTTGGGACCTTACCTGGGAAGACACAAACATCGGTTGTTTCCATTCGGACGTTGTGTAAGTCGTGTGTCTAGCTTTGCCTATACCGTGCACTGACATAGTGTATATGCGCGTTTGTTGCTGAAGCGTTGTGACCCCGTGACCACCCCCCCCCCCCGACCACCTTACGAGGTCAGCTTCTGCGCAAAGAGCTTCACGGCTCATCTGATTCCTCCTGCTGCTGTTGCTGTGTCACACATCACGGCCGTAGCCGTGGAGTCAACATTGGGGGGGAGGGGGAAATCTTCCGGTGGGGGGGGGGTGGGGGTACCAACCATGAAAAAATATCTACATTTGAAAAGGAATTTCCTATGCTTTGTCCTTTCGGTAAAGAAAGAAAGAACGAAAAAAGTATAACACAATAACATTCTCACGACGTTTCGACTGCAACACAAGTAATCATCGTCACCAGGTGTGAAAAACCACAGCAAGAAAATTTGAATAAAGTGGCGGGGTATTTTTTAACGTCAGCACCACGGAGAGCGATTTGACAGTTTGTTCAGATGGACGAGTCCATCTATGTTCGGAAAAGAGGAGGGGGGAGACGAAAATAATGGATGCGGTCTGAAAGCCACCGTAAGAGTGAACAATCATTTAAGACGCGAAATGGTTTATCTAATCCTTCCAATGATTGCTAAGCCAGAATCCATCTTCTCGGTTGAAATTGTCTCTGTGTTTGTATATGGGTCATGTAGCCCGCATCCCCAGCCACCGCATGCCGAAACAGCTTTTGTTCGGCCGGATCGAGGGGGCTAAACGGGCGCGGCACGGGCTAGAGACGAGATGGAGTGACGTGGTACAGGAGGACGTGGAGCTGAGTGGACTTGCCGATGACCGGTACCAGCGGTGTCAAGATCGGCCTCTGTGGAGGAGGCTCGTGAAGGAGGCTACTGGGCAATTGGAGGCAGTCGCCCTCCAACAACAACGGAGGGCGGAGGAGCGACGCTCACAACAACGAGCGGAGCGCCGGGTGGCTAAAGCACAAGTTGGCATAGTAGGGGGCACAGGTGGTGCATCAGCCAGTCATCTCAGTCAGTCGACCCGTGGCACCTGGGTCTGCCCCGTGACCTCCTGCCAGCGGGCGATCGACACTTCACGTGGCCTCAGGGTGCACATAGCCTGGCACAAGCGTCGTGGTGACGTCACCGCCACTTGGTGGCGATCGGCGGTAGTTGTTGTGTCAGTTTGTGTGTGTGTGTTGTGTGTGTGTGATTGTTGTGTCTGTGTGTTTGTGTGTGTTTGTTGTGTGTGTTGTGTGTGTGTTTGTGTGTGTGTTTGTTGTGTGTGTGTGTTTGTGTGTGTGTTTGTTGAAGTGTGTGTGTGTGTGTTTGTTGTGTGTGTTTGTGTGTGTGTTTGTATGTGTGTTTGTTGTGTGTGTGTGTGTTGTCTGTGTGTGTTTGTTGCTGAGTGTGTGTTTGTTGGCTGTGTGTGTCTGTGTGTGTTTGTGTGTGTGTGTGTTTGTTGTGTATGTGTTTGCTGTGTGTGTGTGTGTTTGCTGTGTGTGTTTTTGTTGTGTGTGTGTTTGTTGTAAGTGTGTTTGTGTGTGTTTGTTGTAAGTGTTTTTGTGTGTGTGCTGACGGATTTAATGAATGGATTAAATTGTCAGAGGTGTGAGCGGTGATGGGAAGGAATTCGATGACGAGAGGGGTGGTTTATTTATTTATTTATTGTCGGCCCGTGAATTAACGGTCACGATAAGTACACACACACACGATATGTATACACACAAGATGTGTACACACACACACAATGTATACACACATACAATATGTGTACATACACACGATATGTATACACACAAGATGTGTACACACAATGTGTACACACACATACACGATGTGTATACACACACACACGATGTGTACACACACACACGATATGTACACACACACGATATGTATACACACACGCAATGTGTATACACACATACACGATGTGTACACACACATACGTGTAAATAGTACAGATAAAGATCCCCTAGGTTGGTGCTTTTGCAAGCAAAGTGCGGTGGGGGAGTAATGATACTGCCAACGATATTAAACTCACCACTCATTCACTCACCCACTCACTCACTCACCACTCATTCACTCACTCACTCACCACTCACTCACCCACTCACTCACTCACCCACTCACCACTCACTCACTCACCACTCATTCACTCACCCACTCACTCACTCACCACTCACCCACTCATTCACTCACCACTCATTCACTCACCCATTCACTCACTCACCACTCACTCACCCACTCACTCACTCACTCACCCACTCACCACTCACTCACCCACTCACCACTCATTCACTCACCCACTCACTCACTCACCCATTCACTCACTCACCCACTCACTCACTCATTCACTCACCCACTCACTCACTCACCCACTCACTCACTCACCCACTCACTCACTCACCCACTCATTCACTCACCACTCATTCACTCACTCATTCACCCAAGCACTCACTCACTCACCCACTCACCACTCATTCACTCAGCAAATCACTCACTCACTCACCCACTCACTCACTCACCCACTCACTCACCACTCACTCACCACTCATTCACTCACTCACCACCCATCCACTCACTCACCTACTCACTCACTCACCCACTCACTCACTCACTTACTCACCCACTCACCAATCATTCACTCACCCACTCACTCACCACTCATTCACTCACCACTCATTCATTCACCCACTCACTCACCCATTCACCCACTCACTCACCCACTCACTCACCCCCTCACCCACTCACGCACTCACCCACTCACTCACCCACTCACTCACCCCCTCACCCACTCACTCACTCACCCACTTACTCACTCCCCTCCACTCTCTCTCACCCCATCTCCCCCCCCCTCTCTCACCCATCCCCCCCCCCTCTCTCACCCCATCGCCTCTCTCTCTCTCTCACCCCAACTCCCCCTCCCCTCTCTCTCCCCATCTCCCCCCCCCCCTCTCTCTTACCCATCTCCCCTCTCTCTCTATCACCCCATCGCCTCTCTCTATCTCACCATCTCCCCTCTCTCTCTCTCTCTCACCCCATCTCCCACCTCCCCTCTCTCACCCATCTCCCCCCTCCCTCTCACCCCATCTCCCACCCCCCTCTCTCTCACCCCATCTCCCCTCTCTCTCTCTCTCCCCATCTCCCCCCTCTCTCTCTCACCCCATCTCCCCCCTCTCTCTCACCCCATCTCCCCCTTCTCTCTCTCACCCCATCTCACCCCCTCCCTCTCACCCCATCTCCCCCCTCTCTCTCTCTCTCACCCCATCTCACCCCCTCCCTCTCACCCCATCTCCCCCTCTCTCTCTCTCCCCGTCTCCCCTCTCTCACCCCATCTCCCCCCTCTCTCTCTCTCTCACCCCATCTCCCCTCTCTCTCACCCCATCTCACCCCCTCCCTCTCACCCCATCTCCCCCTCTCTCTCTCTCCCCGTCTCCCCTCTCTCACCCCATCTCCCCCCCTCTCTCTCTCTCACCCCATCTCCCCTCTCTCTCCCCATCTCCCCTCTCTCTCCCCGTCTCCCCTCTCTCACCCCATCTCCCCCCCTCTCTCTCTCTCACCCCATCTCCCCCTCCCCTCTCTCACCCCATCTCCCCTCTCTCTCCCCATCTCCCCCCCCCCTCTCTCTTACCCATCTCCCCTCTCTCTCTATCACCCCATCTCCCCCCCCCCCTCTCTCTTACCCATCTCCCCTCTCTCTCTATCACCCCATCTCCCCCTATCTCTCTCACCCCACCCCCCCGTTCTATCTCACCCTATCTCCCCCCCTCTCTCTAAGCCCATCTCCCCCTCTCTCTCTCACCCCCCCCCCCATCTCTCTCTCACCCAATCTCCCCTCTCTCTCTCACCCCATCTCCCCTCTCTCTCTAACCCCATCTCCCCTCTCTCTCTCACCCCCCCCCCCATCTCTCTCTCACCCAATCTCCCCTCTCTCTCTCACCCCATCTCCCCTCTCTCTCTAACCCCATCTCCCCCGTTCTATCTCACCCCATCTCCCCCCCTCTCTCTCTCACCCCATCTACCCCTCTCTCTCTCTCACCCCCCCCTATCTCTCTCTCACCCCATCTCCCCTCTCTCTCTCACCCCATCTCCCCTCTCTCTCTAACCCCATCTACCCCTCTCTCTCTCTCACCCCCCCCTATCTCTCTCTCACCCCATCTCCCCTCTCTCTCTAACCCCATCTCCCCCCTCTCTCTAACCCCATCTCCCCCGTATCTCTCTCACCCCATCTCCCCCCCTCTCTCACCCCATCTCCCCCCCCCCCTCTCTCACCCCATCTCCCCCCCCCCTCTCTCACCCCATCTCCCCTCTCTCTCTCTCCCCATCTCTCTCCGTGCTCTCTCTCTGTGGCTCGCGTTCTAGAATGAGGTCGCGGGGTTTGAGTCTTCGGTGTGGAGGTCGAGATCGGGGGGAGGGGGGTCCTTAATGGAAGTTGGGTGGGGGTGCTGGCCGGGGTCACGGAAATGGTGGGGGGGGCAATAGAGGAGCCCCCCCATCATCACCATCATCACCATCATAATTACCATCATTCCCATCATCATCATCACCATCATCATTCCCATAGTCATCACCATCATCACCATCATCATCATCCCCATCATCATCACCATCATTATTCCCATAGTCATCACCATCATCACCATCATCATCATCATGATCCCCATCATCATCACCATCATCACCATTATCATCCCCATCATCATCATCCCCATCATCATTCCCATAGTCATTACCATCATCACAATCATCACCATCACCATTACCATCATCAGCACCATCATCACCATCATCATCATATTCCCCATCATCATCATCATCATCATCCACATCACCATCATTATTCCCATAGTCATCACCATCATCACCATCATCATCATCATGATCCCCATCATCATCACCATCATCACCATTATCATCCCCATCATCATCCCCATCATCATTCCCATAGTCATTACCATCATTACAATCATCACCATCATCATTACCATCATCAGCACCATCATCACCATCATCATCATATTCCCCATCATCATCACCATCATCACCATCATCATCATCCCCATCATCATCACGATCATCACTCGAACATTACCATCATGATCGCCATCCTCATTCCCACCATCATTATTATGGTCATCAATTCCGTCACCATCATTCCCATCACTATCATCACCATCATCATCATCATAATTCTCATCACCATCATCACCATCATCACCATCATTCACCATCATCACCATCATCATCACCATCATCACCATCAATCACCATCATCATCATCATTCCCATCATCATCATCATCAATCACCATCATCACCATCATCACCATCATCATCATTCTCATCACCATCATCATCACCATCATCATCATCATTCTCATCACCATCATCACCATCATCACCATCAATCACCATCATCACCATCATCACCATCAATCACCATCATCACCATCAATCACCATCATCACCATCATCACCATCATCATCACCATCATCACCATCAATCACCATCATCATCATCACCATCATCATCATCATTCTCATCACTATCATCACCATCAATCACCATCATCACCATCAATCACCATCATCATCACCATCATCATCATCATTCTCATCACCATCATCACCATCAATCACCATCATCACCATCAATCACCATCATCACCATCATCACCATCATCTTAGTTGTCTTGTTGTTGTTGTTGTTTGACTTGCATCCCAGTGGGATTTTTGCACACAGCGTTGGTGTACGGTGCTATTTTAGGAATATTTTGATGTTTTTTTTCCTGGATTTTCTGTTTGCACAGTCACACAGTCACTTTAAGATGTTTTCTTGTTCATATTTTTGTTTGTTGCGGTTGCACCCGATTCAAGAGCCGAATGGCTCACAGGGCTATACCAACATAAATGAAACTATGAACTATGAAACTATCAATGACCATCATCACCATCAATCACCATCATCACCATCATCATCATTCCCATCACCATCATCACCATCAATCATCATCATCATCATCATTCCCATCACCATCATCACCATCATCATCAATCACCATCATCACCATCATCATCCTCATTCCCATCACCATCATCACCATCAATCACCATCATCATCATCATCATTCCCATCATCACCATCATCATCACCATCAATCACCATCATCACCATCACCATAATTCCCATCACCATCATCACCATCAATCACCACCATCATCATCATCATCATTCCCATCATCATCATCATTCCCATCACCGTCGTCATCACGGTCACAACTCTCGCGACCATCACCATCATGTCAGCGCCACCAACACCGCCAACGCGAACTGTCCTCCACGTGCCATCGCCTGCCGCTCTCACTGAGGGAGCTGCATGCGGATGAGCCCCCGCCACCGCCAGTCTGCCGAGGCCACACGTGGGTAGACATTCGTCTCTGTCTGCCCGTGGCGCTCAAAGGCGGAGGAGCGGTGGTGGAGCGGTTAGCGCTACGCCGCGCTACGAAGCAGGCGTCGCGGACACCAACACCACCAAGTGACGATTATCTGAACCGGTCCGGCGCCTCCCCTAGGTCGATTCAGCCTAAAATGAGTAACCTGGTGCGGCGTGTATTAAACATCGCCACTGGGGAGACAAAGGCGGCCGGAATTTGCTGAGCCCACCCACCCCACTCGTGTTCCGTGCCGGCCTTCATAGGTGCTCGCTAACAGCACTTGCCCCAACAGTCTGTCAAGGCCACGCGGGGGATCTTTGCCTTTGGTGGAGGCCGACGAAGACGACGCTCGTTTCAGAGCCAATGAGCGTGGAATCGGCGGGTAATTAAAACACAGAATGGATTTTAATCGCTTTTGATTACGAGAGGAGCTCGCTGGCGTATGCCTGGGAGATTTGGATGTGGTCCCATCATCATCATCATCATCAACTCGATTGTGCCCCGCTGGCACGGCGAGGAGGGTGGCTTGCGTTGGCTGGGTCACGAAGCACTGCGTGGCGAGACATCGCATGCCCAAAGAGAGGGGCGGGGGGTGGGGGTGGTGGAGTGGTTGGGGCTAAACGGGCACGGGCTTGAGAAGAGATGGAGTGATGTGGTACGGGAGGACGTGGAGCTGAGTGGACTTGCCGATGAGCGGTACCAGCGGCGTCAAGATCGGCCTCTGTGGAGGAGGAGGCTCGTGATGGACGCTGCTGCTGGGCAGTTGGAGGCAGTCGCCCTCCAACAACAACGGAGGGCGGAGGAGCGACGCTCACAACAACGAGCGGAGCGCCGGGTGGCTAAACACAGCGAGTTGGCACAGTAGGGGGCACAGGTGGTGCATCGGCCACTCATCTCAGTCGGTCAACGCATGGCACCTGCTGGGTCTGTCCCGTGACCTCCTGCACCTTGCCTGGCACAGTAGGGGGCGTGTCTCTAACAGCACTTGCCCCTACAGTCCGTGAAGGCTTTACTGGGGATCTATGTCTTTGTCTGTGTGTCTCTAACAGCACTTGCCCCTACAGTCCGTGAAGGCTTTACTGGGGATCTTTGTCTTTGTCTGTGTGTCTCTAACAGCACTTGCCCCAACAGTCCGTGAAGGCTTTACTGGAGAGGGGATCTTTGTCTTTGTCTGTGTGTCTCTCACAGCACTTGCCCCAACAGTCCGTGAAGGCTTTACTGGGGAGGGGATCTTTGTATTTGTTTGTGTGTCTCTAACAGCACTTGCCCTAACAGTCCGTGAAGGCTATACTGGTTATCTTTGTCTTTGTCTGTGTGTCTCTAACAGCACTTGCCCCAACAGTCCGTGAAGGCTTTACTGGGGATCTTTGTCTTTGTATGTGTGTCTCTAACAGCACTTGCCCCAACAGTCCGTGAAGGCTTTACTGGGGAGGGGATCTTTGTCTTTGTCTGTGTGTCTCTAACAGCACTTGCCCAACAGTCCGTGAAGACTATACTGGGGAGCGGATCTTTGTCTTTGTCTGTGTGTCTCTAACAGCACTTGCCCCAACAGTCCGTGAAGACTATACTGGGGAGCGGATCTTTGTCTTTGTCTGTGTGTCTCTAACAGCACTTGCCCCAACAGTCCTTGAAGGCTTTCCTGGGGAGCGGATCTTTGTCTTTGTCTGTGTGTCTCTCACAGCACTTGCCCCAACAGTCCGTGAAGGCTTTACTGGGGATCTTTGTCTTTGTCTGTGTGTCTCTAACAGCACTTGCCCCAACAGTCCGTGAAGGCTTTCCTGGGGAGCGGATCTTTGTCTTTGTCTGTGTGTCTCTCACAGCACTTGCCCCAACAGTCCGTGAAGGCTTTACTGGGGAGGGGATCTTTGTCTTTGTCTGTGTGTCTCTAACAGCACTTGCCCCTACAGTCCGTGAAGACTTTACTGGGGAAGGGATCCTTGTCTTTGTCTGTGTGTCTCTAACAGCACTTGCCCCAACAGTCCGTGAAGGCTACACGGGCGACCTTTATCTTATTAGCGAGCGAGCGCCGCTGATGGAACGCAACCGCGTTGAGGTCAAAGGTTGGCGCCTCCATCCCGCTCGGCTCACGACTCCCCTCCCCCCCATCCCCCTCCCCTAGGTCGACTCAGCCTCAATCGCTAACAGCACTTGCCCCAGCGGTCAGGGAAGGCTCTGGCTGAGGACGGGGGCGCCTTTATCTTTGTCTCCTTAGTGGGTGAGCGAACGCGGCTGATCGATGCGGCTGGGTTCAGGTCAAGCGCCAGTGGTCGGGGGCCCATCCCGGTCGCTGTGCACGCTGACGAATTGGCCATTGGGGGCGACGTGGGGGGTGGGGGAGAGGAGTGTGACTGGGGTTGACTCAGAGGTCACACACACACACACAGAGAGTGAGAGTGGGAGTGAGGGAATGGCGTTGCTGTAGCTGCTGCTGCTGCTGCAGGGAGAGCCGGGAACGCCGAGAGGCTGGGTTCAGCTCGCGGATTTCAGGCGCACCAGCCCACAGACGCGTCACGCAGAGAGCCATAGACTCACTCACGCAGAGAGCGATAGACTTATCACACAGAGTGACATAGACTCACACAGAGAGCGATAGACTTATCACACAGAGTGCCATAAACTCACTCACACAGAGAGCGAGAGACTTATCACACAGAGTGCCATAGACTCACTCACACAGAGAGTCATAGACTCACACAGAGAGCCATCGACTTATCACACAGAGAGCCATAGACTCACTCATACAGAGAGCCGTAGACTCACTCACACAGAGAGCCATAGACTCACCCACACAGAGAACCATAGACTCACTCACACAGAGAGCCATAGACTCACACAGAGAGCCATAGACTCACTCACACAGAGAGCCATAGACTCACTCACACAGAGAGCCATAGACTCACTCACACAGAGGGCCATAGACTCACTCACATAGAGAGCCATAGACTCACTTACACAGAGAGCCATAGACTCACTCACACAGAGACCCATAGACTCACTCACACAGAGAGCCATAGACTCACTCACACAGAGACCCATAGACTCACTCACAAAGAGAGCCATAGACTCACACAGAGAGCCATAGACTCACTCACACAGAGAGCCATAGACTCACACAGAGAGTCATAGACTCACTTACACAGAGAGCCATAGACTCACTCACACAGAGAACCATAGACTCACCCACACAGAGTCCCATAGACTCACTCACACAGAGCCCCACAGACTCACTCACACAGAGACCCATAGACTCATCACAGAGAGAGCCATAGACTCATCATACAGAGAGCCATAGACTCATCACACAGAGACCCATAGACTCACTCACACAGAGACCCGTAGACTCACTCACACAGAGAGCCATAGACTCACTCACACAGAGACCCATAGACTCACTCACACAGAGACCCGTAGACTCACTCACACAGAGGGCCATAGACTCACTCACATAGAGAGCCATAGACTCACTTACACAGAGAGCCATAGACTCACTCACACAGAGACCCATAGACTCACTCACAAAGAGAGCCATAGACTCACTCACACAGAGAGCCATAGACTCACTCACACAGAGACCCATAGACTCACTCACAAAGAGAGCCATAGACTCACACAGAGAGCCATAGACTCACTCACACAGAGAGCCATAGACTCACACAGAGAGTCATAGACTCACCCACACAGAGTCCCATAGACTCACTCACACAGAGCCCCACAGACTCACTCACACAGAGACCCATAGACTCATCACACAGAGACCCATAGACTCACTCACACAGAGACCCATAGACTCACTCACACAATTACCCGTAGACTCACTCACGCAGAGAGCCGTAGACTCATCACACAGAGAGCAGTAAACTCAAACATACACCAATACACACACACAGACGCACAGACACACACACACACATGCACGAACACACGCACACACAGTCACACGCATACACCCACGCACGCACACACGCACACCCGCACACACACACAGACACACACACACAGACACACACACACACACGCACACACCCACGCACGCACACACACACACAGGGGCAATGTTCTTTTCACACGGAGCCCACTTAAAGGTCTCCCAGCACGTGGGTTAATTAATGCGGAATGTAAAACACCCATTAATTGGGACTCCCACGTGGCGTTCTCGGTAATTGACGTTGTAATGGCACGGGCGCGCTTTCAATTACCGCGGCCTTTCACCAGCGGACAGGGGGCCGAGGAGCGGTGGTGCAACGGTTAGCGCCGCGTTCGGGCCGGTGAACCCGGGGATCGAACCCGGGGATCGAACCCGGGGATCGAACCCCAGTTCGATCCCCGGCCTACCACCCCCGCCACCCTTCCGTTCACGACCAACAACCGGTGGCGTCGAGCGTTTGAACCGATCCCGACGGCCTGGCTACCCCCCCCCCTCCTAGGTCGACTCAGCCTCAAAAGGAGGACCAGTTATTTTTTTATTGTTTGTTTTTTTTGCGTAAGAGGAGCTCACATATCCTTGAAAGATGTGAAACGTGAACCACTCGCCACTGTGTGTCAGCGTGCACGGGCGCGGAGCGGTGGGGTAGCGGTCGGCGCTGGGCTACACTACGGAACCTGGCGACCTGGGTTCGAATCCCGGATCCAGGGCCTCCCCTAGGTCGACTCGGCCTCAAATGAGTACCTGGTGCGGTGGATAGAAAAAACATCGCCACTGGGGAGACAAAGGCGGTCGGGCGTGGTGCTGGCCACCCACCGCTCTCGCGTGCCTACGTAGGTGCTCGCTAACAGCACTTGCCCCAACAGTCTGTTAAGGCTACACGGGGGATATTTGTCTTTGTGTCTGTGTGTGTGTAGGTGCTCGCTAACAGCACTTGCCCCAACAGTCTGTTAAGGCTACACGGGGGATATTTGTCTTTGTGTCTGTGTGTGTGTAGGTGCTCGCTAACAGCACTTGCCCCAACAGTCTGTTAAGGCTACACGGGGGATATTTGTCTTTGTGTCTGTGTGTGTGTAGATGCTCGCTAACAGCACTTGCCCCAAACGTCTGTTAATGCTACACGGGGGATATTTGTCTTTGTGTCTGTGTGTGTGTAGGTGCTCGCTAACAGCACTTGCCCCAACAGTCTGTTAAGGCTACACGGGGGATATTTGTCTTTGTGTCTGTGTGTGTGTAGGTGCTCGCTAACAGCACTTGCCCCAACAGTCTGTTAAGGCTACACGGGGGATATTTGTCTTTGTGTCTTTGTGTCTGTGTGTGTGTAGGTGCTCGCTAACTGCACTTGCCACAACAGTCTGTTAAGGCTACACGGGGGATATTTGTCTTTGTGTCTTTGTGTCTGTGTGTGTGTGTAGGTGCTCGCTAACAGCACTTGCCCCAACAGTATGTTAAGGCTACACGTGGGATAATTGTCTTTGTGTGTTTACGCGATTGTGTATGTGTAAGCATGCGTGTGTGTGTACGGGCGTCTTTGTGTGTTAAAACAAAACAAAAATCTGACCACCTCGTGTTGCCGGAGGGGCAACGCTGTGGTGGGCAGTGCCTTGGGGGGAGGGCCAATTCTGATTGGCCTTTCCCTTCATGGCGTTTGTAACCACCACAGCGGCCAAATGGAGGCTCTGGGTGGGTGCGAGGGACTGGTAACCCCTCCACCTTCAATTAACTACCACCAAACTACGATGTAAAAAATTGTGCCTGAGGCCCGGGGAGAAAGGCGTCTATGAAGTATCCTGGCAAACCCCATTTGGTGGAGCCAGGAGATTGAATCCTTACCCACGGGGCTCCTCCAGAAACAACAAAAGAAGACACTACGTGTGGCCACGTGGAATGTTCGAATGCTCACTACCGAGGAGAGGCTGCCACTCCTCTGTCGGGAGCTGGACTGGTACCGCCTGGATCTCTGTGGTATTCAGGAGGTCCGGTGGAACGGTTCTGGCTCCTGCCACCATGAGGGGTGGACAGTCCTCTACTCGGCGTAGGAGACTGCCAAACAACAGCGTGTGGCTCTTCTTTTGAACAAAAGAATGAAGGGTGCGTGGGAGCGTGGTGGTGAGGTGTGGGAGGCTGTAAGCCCCAGGCTACTTTGGGCTCGCCTTCCCATCAACCAGAGGCGAAGAGTGGTGGTCGTGGTTTCTTATGCCCCCACTGAAGACGAACATCCGTGGAGGGGGGCATGCAAGGCCGATGAGTCAGATGCCTTCTATGACCTGTCACAGGTGCTGGCTAAAGTTGCCCTCGGGATAGAGTCATCTTGTTGGATGACTTCAATGCCCGAGTTGGTCATGATGCTGGCACCTGGTTTGGAGTGATTGGAAGGCATGGGCCAGATCAGCTCAATAACAACGGTAGGAGGCTGCTAGATTTTTGGTCAGCCCATGGGCTTGTAATTACCAACACGCTGTTCCGTCATCGGCGCATCCACACAACATCATGGATGCATGCCGGGTCCAAGCAAGAACATCTGCTGGTCTACATATTGACGGAACAGCTAATGATGGCCCATGTCCTTGACACAAGGACCTACCATGGAGCTGATCTGCCCTCTGACCCTCGACAAGTCATCTGTAAGATGCGCCTGCCATTCTTCCACTCCGGTGGTGGGTGTACACCTGGGACCCAATTCAAACCCAAAGTGGCATGGACTCAGCTAGCTGATGAAAGTTGCAAGCGAGAATTTCATCATTGCTTGCGCCTGGGGTTGGCATCGTCCCCCACTCCTCCTGATGTCGAGGGTAAATGGACGAGGTTTAGGACTGTGGCTCATGCAGCTGCAATGGCTGCTTTGGGTACAAGGTTCAGTCCTCCTCAGAGACCCTGGCTGACAGAGGAGGTGTTCAGGCAGGCTGAAAAAAAGCAACTGGCCCACTCTCATCGGCTACAGCATCCCACGTCAGAAAATGAGGAGGCTTACCGTTGCCTTGGCTCGGAGATTCGGAGAGCCGTGAGGCGCTGCAAGGATGGTTTGTGGTCGCGGGTTGCTGAAGAGATGGTGTTTGCCTCAATGGCCCGCGATCATGAATCGCTCTTTAATTACATCAAAACAGTAACTTGCAGCGCCACACCTATTACAATCATTGGGGGAAAGAAGAGTGATCCAATCTCCGACTCCCAGGAAGAGGTTTGCAGATTTTGCTGAGCATATTTATGAGGTCCTGGGGGTGTTAAAATCCCTCAGCCTGGAAAACATCGTGGCACAAAGTGGGGATAACCCTGCTGAGTATGTGTTCCCTCAAATATTGTAAAAAGAAGTCACCCCCTGTGAGTGGCTAGCTGAGGTTCCATCTGTTGAAGAATTACAGAAGGCGATCCAGTAAAGGCACCGGGCAGAGATGATATCCCAAGGGTGGCGTTTGTGTACAGATTGCACTACATGACATCATAATAACAGTCTGGACCAATGTACAGGAATGGAATGATGCCGTGGTGGTACAGACTGTAACAACAACAGTGGCATCTCACTCCTCAGTGTGCCGGGAAAGGTCTTGGCAAGGATTATTCAATATCGCCTTGCCAGGCACGCTGAGGAGAGGCTTGCAGAGCCCCAATGCCACATTTTCTGTCCGTCTTATACGGCAGAGGTGTAAAGAATTCCAAAAAAACCTAATCTCTGCTTTAGTGAACTGGTCAAGGCCTATGATACCAACAGTCGGCCTGGGCTCTGGGTTGTTCTTCGTGCATTCAGAGTCCCTGACCCGCTGCTCACGATCATTAAGGACCTTCATGATGGTGAGCAGGCCCGGGTAAAATTATGTGGTCGGGAGTTGGAGCCATTCCCTGTTCACTTTGGGGTGCGACAAGGATGTCCTCTGGCTCCAACATTATTTAACATCTATTCGACCACGTAGTTCGTGAAGCCTTCAACAGCTGTACCGGTGGAATTTCCATCTGGTATAGATACAATGCGAGGCTGATCGATGCCCGGGTGCGGTCAAGGAATGGCTCCCTATTGCTCAACCATGTTATGTTTTCCGATGATCTGTTAATTTATGCTCATTCAGAGGAGTTGGAGGCACTGCTTCTGAACCAGGAGCTTGCCACTGAGAGGTGGGGACTTACCATTAGCACCACCAAAACTAAGCACCTGCCAGGTTACTTTGTACCACAGTACTTCCCTCCCTTTTCTACGTTTGCGAAAAGTGGACCCCTCTAATGGAACATCAACGCAAGTTACACACATTTAGGCTGGCCTGCCTACGATCCATCCTGGGTTTAATTAGGCTGGATTGTGTGAGGAGCTCACATATCCTTGAAAGATCTGAACAAAGTCCCATTGGTGGGCTCCTACGGCAGGCAAGGCTGCGTTGGCTGGATCATGTAGCCCCCATGCCCAGCCAATGCATACCTAAACTACTTTTGTTCGGCCGGATAGAGGGGGCTAAACGGGAACGACACGGGCTGGAGAAGAGATGCAGTGACCTCCTGCCAGCTGGCGTTCGACACTTCACGTGGCCTCAAGGTGCACATAGCCTGGCACACGCGTCGTGCTGACGTCACCGCCACTTAGTGGTGAATGGCGGTTGTTGTTGTTGTTGTGTGTGTGTACGTGTGTTTATATGTGTTGTGGAGAGCGGTAGTGTAGCGGTTAGCGCGCTGCGCTATGAACCTGGCGACCCGGGTTCGATTCCCGCTCACGGCCAACACCAGTGACGATTATCTGAACCGGTCCCGGGCCTCCCCTAGGTCGACTCAGCCTCAAATTAGTACCTGGTGCGGTGGATAAAAACATTGCCTCTGGGGAGACAAAGGCGGTCGGGCGTGGTGCTGGCCACCCACCCCCTCGTGTATCTTTCCGACCTTCATAGGTGCTCGCTAACGGGGCTTGCCCCTACAGTCTGTTAAGGCTATATGGGGGATCTTTGTGTGTGTGTGTTGCAGGAATGTATCTTTGTCTCTCTGTTTTGTTTCGTGATATAAGACCGAGAATCGTTTAATTAAGAGAGCGGTGCTAATTAGGCGCAAAGGCGTAACCGGACACCCCACGTGTCTCCTAAACGCGTTAGGGTGGCAGAGACCCATAGACTCACATAGAGACTCATAGACTCACATAGAGATCAAGAGACTTAAGCAGAGACAAATAGACTCACATAGAGACCCATAGACTCATGCAGAGACCCAGAGACTCACGCAGAGACCCAGAGATTCACACAGAGACCCAGAGACTCACACAGAGACACACAGATTCACACAGAGACAAAGAGACTCACACAGAGACCCATAGCTTCACTCAGAGATCCAGAGACTTAAGCAGAGACAAATAGACTCACATAGAGACCCATAGACTCACGCAGAGACGCAGAGACTCACACAGAGACCCATAGCTTCACTCAGTGACCCAGAGACTCACGCAGAAACCCATAGACTCACACAGAGACCCAGAGACGCACACAGAGCCCCACAGACTCACACAGAGACCCATAGACTCACACAGAGACCCATAGACTCGCACAGAGACCCATAGACTCGTACGTGCGTGCCTTGAACCTCTTTCGCGCCGTACGTAGCCAACCGTTGCTCATTGACGGCACGCTCTCTGGCGCCCGTTCCTCCCGTTGCCTTGATGACGCATAACTGTGGCGAGCAATTTCGCTGGCATTTCACATTTCCCTTTTTGCGCGTGTTAATTTCATTTTTTTCTCTGTGCTTGGAATATTGAGAGAGAGAGAGAACTCTGCAGCGCATTTCACGATGTGCACGCCTCTTAAATATTCATCCTGAGCTTGCGGAGGTGCGAATCCGACTGCTTTTACGAGGCAGTGGGTGGATGGGTGGGCGGGTGGGTGAGTGTGTGGGTGAGTGGGTGGGCGAGTGGGTGGGCGAGTGTCAAGGCCGGTGGGTGGGTGAGTGTGTGGGTGTGTGGGTGGACGAGTGGGTGGGTGAGTGTCAAGGCCGGTGGGTGGGTGAGTGTGTGGGTGAGTGGGTGGGCGAGTGGGTGGGTGAGTGTCAAGGCCGGTGGGTGGGTGAGTGTGTGGGTGAGTGGGTGGGCGAGTGGGTGGGTGAGTGTCAAGGCCGGTGGGTGCGTGAGTGTGTAGGCGAGTGAGCGGGTGGGAGGGTGGGTGAGTGTGTAGGCGAGTGGGTGGGCGAGTGGGTGGGTGAGTGTGTAGGCGAGTGAACGAGTGTGTGGGTAGGTGAGTGTGTAGGCGAGTGGGTGGGTGGGTGAGTGTCTAGGCGAGTGGGCGAGTGGGTGGGTGGGCGGGTGGGTGAGTGTATAGGCGAGTGAGCGAGTGGGTGGGTGGGTGAGTGTATAGGCGAGTGGGCGAATGGGTGGGTGGGTGATTGTCTAGGCGAGTGAACGAGTGTGTGGGTAGGTGAGTGTGTAGGCGAGTGGGTGGGTGTGTGAGTGTGCAGGCGAGTGGGCGAGTGGGTGGGTGGGTGAGTGTGTAGGCAAGTGGGGGAGTGGGTGGGTGGGTGAGTGTATAGGCGAGTGGGTGGGTGTGTGAGTGTGCAGGCGAGTGGGCGAGTGGGTGGGTGGGTGAGTGTGTAGGCAAGTGGGCGAGTGGGTGAGTGTGTAACTGGTCGAGTGGGTGGGTGGGCGAGTGTCTAGGCGAGTGGGCGAGTCGGCGAATGGGTGGGTGGGTGAGTGTGTAGGCGAGTGGGGGAGTGGGTGGGTGGGTGAGTGTGTAGGCGAGTGGGGGAGTGGGTGGTTGAGTGTCTAGGGGAGTGGGCAAGTGGGTGGGTGGGTGTGTGTAGGCGAGTGGGCGAGTGGGTGAGTGTGTAGGCGAGTGCGCGAGTTACTGGGTGAGTGGCTAGGCGAGTGGGCGAGTGGGTGGGTGGCTGAGTATCTATGCGAGTATGTAGGCGAGTGGGTGGGTGGGTGAGTGTATAGGCGAGTGGGCGAGTGGGCGAGTGGGTGGGTGGGTGAGTGTGTAGGCGGGTGGGCGAGTGGGTGGGTGCGTGAGTGTGTAGGCGAGTGGGCGAGTGTGTGGGTGGGTGAGTGTGTAGGCGGGTGGGCGAGTGGGTGGGTGCGTGAGTGTGTAGGCGAGTGGGCGAGTGTGTGGGTGCGTGAGTGAAAGCTCCACTTGATAGACGCGTGAGTGAGTGAGCGAGATGATGAAAGAGCAAGCCAATCAATGCACGAGTGAGTAAGTTCGTCCGATGGAAGGTCGGGTGGGGAAAAACAAATCCACGAATGAGACACTTAACACGACCAACTACTTAAACTTTATTTTTGTTTTGCAGGTACGGCCCCACTGGGCCATGTTGCTCTTTTTCATAGTCCCATAGACACCCACAGAGACCCATAGAGAGCCATACTCATAGACACCCATACTCATAGAGACCCATACTCATAGAGACTCCATAGACACCCACAGAGACCCATAGAGAGCCATACTCATAGACACCCATACTCATAGAGACCCATACTCATAGAGACTCCATAGACACCCACAGAGACCCATAGACACCCACAGAGACCCATAGACACCCACAGAGACCCATAGAGAGCCATACTCATAGACACCCATACTCATAGAGACTCCATAGACACCCACAGAGACCCATAGACACCAACAGAGACCGATAGACACCCACAGAGACCCATAGAGAGCCATACGCATAGACACCCATACTAATAGAGACCCCATAGACACCCACATAGACCCATAGACACCCACAGATACCCATACTCATAGACACCAATACTCATAGAGACCCCATAGACACCCACAGAGACCCATAGACACCCACAGAGACCCATACTCATAGACACCAATACTCATAGAGAGCCATAGACACCCACAGAGACCCATAGAGAGCCATACTCATAGAAACCCATACTCATAGAGACCCATAGACACCCACAGAGACCCATAGACACCGACAAAGACCCTTACAGACGCATACTCATAGACACCCATATTCATAGAGACCAATACTCATAGACACCCATACTAATAGAGACCCCATAGACACCCACATAGACCCATAGACACCCACAGATACCCATACTCATAGACACCAATACTCATAGAGACCCCATAGACACCCACAGAGACCCATAGACACCCACAGAGACCCATACTCATAGATACCCATACTCATAGAGACCCATAGACACCCACAGATACCCATACTCATAGATACCCATACTCATAGAGACCCATAGACACCCACAGAGACCCATAGACACCCACAGAGACCCATACTCATAGACACCCATACTCATAGAGACCCATACTCATAGACACTCATACTCATAGAGACCCATACTCATAGATACCCATACTCATAGAGACCCATAGACACCCACAGAGACCCATAGACACCCACAGAGACCCATACTCATAGACACCCATACTCATAGAGACCCATACTCATAGACCCCCATACTCATAGAGACCCATAGACACCCACAGAGACCCATAAAGCCATACTCATAGATACCCATACTCATAGAGTTACATAGACACCCACAGAGACCCATAGAGAGCCATACTCATAGACACCCATACTCATAGAGACCCATAGACACCCACAGAGACCTATAGACACCCTTAGAGACCCATAGAGACCCATACTCATAGACACCCATACTCATAGATACCCATACTCATAGAGACCCATAGACACCACAGAGACCAATAGACACCCACAGAGACCCATACTCAGACACCCATACTCATAGAGACCCATACTCATAGACACCCATACTCATAAAGACCCATACTCATAGAGACCCATAGAGACCCTCACTCATAGACACCCAGAGAGACTCATACTCATAGACACCTAGACTCATAGAGACCCATACTCATAGAGACCCATACTCATAGACACCCATACTCATAGAGACCCATACTCATAGACACCCATACTCATAAAGACCCATACTCATAGAGACCCATAGAGACCCTCACTCATAGACACCCAGAGAGACTCATACTCATAGACACCTAGACTCATAGAGACCCATACTCATAGAGACCCATACTCATAGAGACCCATACTCATAGACACCTAGACTCATACCCCGCCACACCAGGGTCGAGACGTGTCTGTGTGTGTGTGTGTGTCTGTCTGTCTGTGCGTGTCTGTGCCTGTCTGTCTGTGTGTGTCTGTGTGTCCGTGTGTGTGTGTATGTGTGTGTCTGTGTGTATGTGTCTGTGTGTGTCTGTGTGTGTCTATGAGTGTGTATGTGTCTGTGTGTGTCTGTGTGTGTGTCTGTGTGTATGTCAGTGTGTGTGTCTGTGTGTGTGTGTCCGTGTATGTATGTCTTTCTGTGTGTGTCTGTGTTTGTGTGTGTCTATGAGTGTGTATGTGTCTGTGTGTGTCTGTGTGTGTGTCTGTGTGTATGTCTGTGTGTGTGTCTGTGTGTGTGTGTCCGTGTATGTATGTCTGTCTCTGTGTGTGTGTGTGTCTATGAGGGTGTATGTGTTGGTGTGTGTCTGTGTGTGTTTGTGTGTGTCTGTGTGTATGTTTGTCTGTCTGTGTGTGTGTGTCTATGAGTGTGTATGTGTGGGTGTGTGTCTGTGTGTGTCTGTGTTTGTGTGTGTCTATGAGTGTGTATGTGTCTGTGTGTGTCTGTGTGTGTGTCTGTGTGTATGTCTGTGTGTGTGTCTGTGTGTGTGTGTCCGTGTATGTATGTCTGTATCTGTGTGTGTGTCTATGAGTGTGTATGTTTGGGTGTGTGTCTGTGTGTGTCTGTATGTGTCTGTGTGTCTATTTTTTTCTGTCTCTGTGTGTGTCTATGAGTGTGTATGTGTGTGTGTCTGTGTGTGTCTGTGTGTGTCTGTGTGTATGTTTGTCTGTCTCTGTGTGTGTGTGTCTATGAGTGTGTATGTGTGTGTGTCTGTGTGTGTCTGTGTGTGTGTCTATATATGTGTGTGTATGTTTGTGTCTGTGTGTGTGTGTCTGTGTGTGTCCGTGTATGTATGTCTGTATCTGTGTGTGTGTCTATGAGTGTGTATGTGTGGGTGTGTGTCTGTGTGTGTCTGTGTGTATGTTTGTCTGTGTGTGTGTGTCTATGAGTGTTTATGTGTGTGTGTCTGTGTGTGTCTGTGTGTGTGTGTGTCTGTCTGTCCTTGCGTGTCTGTGCCTGTCTGTCTGTGTGTGTCTGTGTGTCCGTGTGTGTGTGTATGTGTGTGTCTCTGTGTGTGTGTGTGCCTATATATGCGTGTGTATGTGTGTGTCTGTGTGTGTGTGTCTGTGTGTGTGTGTGTCTATGAGTGTGTATGTGTTTGTGTGTCTGTGTGTGTGTCTGTGTGTATGTCTGTGTGTGTGTGTCTGTGTGTGTGTGTCCGTGTATGTATGTCTGTCTCTGTGTGTGTGTGTGTCTATGAGTGTGTATGTGTTGGTGTGTGTCTGTGTTTGTTTGTGTGTGTCTGTGTGTATGTTTGTCTGTCTCTGTGTGTGTGTGTGTCTATGAGTGTGTATGTGTGGGTGTGTGTCTGTGTGTGTCTGTGTTTGTGTGTGTCTATGAGTGTGTATGTGTCTGTGTGTGTCTGTGTGTGTGTCTGTGTGTATGTCTGTGTGTGTGTCTGTGTGTGTGTCCGTGTATGTATGTCTGTATCTGTGTGTGTGTGTGTGTCTATGAGTGTGTATGTTTGGGTGTGTGTCTGTGTGTGTCTGTGTGTGTCTGTGTGTCTATTTTTTTCTGTCTCTGTGTGTGTCTATGAGTGTGTATGTGTGTGTGTCTGTGTGTGTCTGTGTGTATGTTTGTCTGTCTCTGTGTGTGTGTGTCTATGAGTGTGTATGTGTGTGTGTCTGTGTGTGTCTGTGTGTGTGTCTATATATGTGTGTGTATGTGTGTGTCTGTGTGTGTGTGTCTGTGTGTGTCCGTGTATGTATGTCTGTATCTGTGTGTGTGTCTATGAGTGTGTATGTGTGGGTGTGTGTCTGTGGGTGTCTGTGTGTATGTTTGTCTGTGTGTGTGTGTCTATGAGTGTGTATGTGTGTGTGTCTGTGTGTGTCTGTGTGTGTGTCTATATATGTGTGTGTATGTGTGTGTCTGTGTGTGTGTGTCTGTGTGTGTCCGTGTATGTATGTCTGTATCTGTGTGTGTGTCTATGAGTGTGTATGTGTGGGTGTGTGTCTGTGTGTGTCTGTGTGTATGTTTGTCTGTCTGTGTGTGTGTCTATGAGTGTGTATGTGTGTGTGTCTGTGTGTGTCTGTGTGTGTGTCTATATATGTGTGTATGTGTGTGTCTGTGTGTGTGTCTGTGTGTGTGTGTGTCTATGAGTGTGTATGTTTGGGTGTGTGTCTGTGTGTGTCTGTGTGTGTCTGTGTGTCTATTTTTGTCTGGCTGTGTGTGTGTGTCTATGAGTGTGTATGTGTGTGTGTCTGTGTGTGTCTGTGTGTGTGTCTATATATGTGTGTGTATGTGTGTGTCTGTGTGTGTGTCTCTCTATTTGTGGGTATCTTTGTGTTTTCTTCGCGTGTCCGTTCGAGCACGTGAACAAATTTGAATTATTCATCGTCACGAGCTTAGTGAATTAAACGATAGTATATCTAATACAAATTAATATTATATATATATTAACTATATAAATATATAATACACATTATAAAATATATGTAATACATAATATATTTATATATAATATTTATCGTCATAATATATTAAAAATGAAAACATGTGTATATTATTTATTAATATTAAATATATATATATAAAACTGGCGATCCGAGGCGCCGTGGTTCCCGATGCCATTGCTCAGTGAGTTCGTGTGGGCTACGCGTAGTGTAGCGGGTAGCGCTACACTGCCCGCTACACTCCCGCTCACGGCCAACACCACGTGACGATTTTCTGAACAGCTCCCGGGCCTCCCCCTAGGTCGACTCAGCCTCAAAATGAGTACTCGGTCCTGTGCGTGGTAGACATCGCCACCGGGGAGACAAAGGCGGCCGGGAGTGGTGTCCGCCACCTAGCCCATTGTGTGGCGTGCCGGCCTTCGTAGGTGCTGCTCGCTAACAGCTCTTGCCCCTACAGTCTGTGACAGGCTGCACGGGGGATCTTTGTCTTTGTTTTGTGGTACGGGTGATGATTAATTGCAGACATCTGATATGGTTGGTGGGTGGTGGTGGTGGTGGTAGTAGTGGTGGTGGTTGGTGGTAGTGGTGGTGTGTAGCGGTGGTGGCTGGTGGTGGCGAGTGCTGGTGGTGGTGGTGGTAGGAGTGGTGGTGGTGGTGGGTGGTGGTGGCTAGTGGTGGTGGTGGTAGGAGTAGTGGTGGTGGTAGTGGCTGGTGGTGGTGGTGGTGGCTAGTGGTGGTGGTGGTAGGAGTGGTGGTGATGGCTGGTGGTGGTGGTAGTAGTGGTGGTGGGTGGTGGTATTAGTGGTTTTATAGTGGTGGTGGTAGGAGTAGTGGTGGTGGGTGGTGGTAGTGGTGGTGTGTAGCGGTGGTGGCTGGTGGTGGCTAGTGGTGGTGGCTAGTGGTGGTGGTAGGAGTGGTGGTGGTGGATGGTGGTGGCTGGTGGTGGTGGTAGTAGTGGTGGTGGGTGGTGGTAGTGGTGGTGTGTAGCTGTGGTGGCTGGTGGTGGCTAGTGGTGGTGGTGGTGGCTAGTGGTGGCGGTGGTGGTGGTAGGAGTGGTGGTGGTGGGTGGTGGTGGCTAGTGGTGGTGTTAGTAGTGGTGGTGGGTGGTGGTATTGGTGGTGTATAGTGGTGGTGGTGGTAGGAGTGGTGGTGGTGGTTGGTGGTAGTAGTGGTGGTGGGTGGTGGTATTGGTGGTGTATAGTGGTGGTGGTGGTGGTGGGTGGTGGTGGCTTGTGGTGGTGGTGGTAGGATTAGTGGTGGTGGTAGCTAGTGGTGGTGGCTAGTGGTGGTGGTGGTAGGAGTGGTGGTGGTGGGTGGTGGTGGCTGGTGGTGGTGGTAGTAGTGGTGGTTGGTGGTGGTTTTGGTGGTGTATAGTGGTGGTGGTGGTAGGAGTGGGGGTGGTGGTGGCTAGTGGTGGTGGTGGTAGGAGTGTTGGTAATGGTGGTGGTTGTGGGGGTAGGGAGGAGAGAGTTTGGAGAAGCATTGAAAGAGGAGAGTGAGGGGAGAGTGTGGGAGGAGGAGGAGGGGTGGAGAATCGGGGGGGGGGGGGGGTGGGTTGAGAGGGAGGAGACGTTGTGGAGAAGGTGAGAGTGGAAGAGGAGGGGGAGGGGAGAGCGGGGGAGAGAGTGGAGTGGAGGAGGGAGTGTGGATGAGGAGATGGAGGGTGGTTACATAAAGCAAAGCTTTAAAAAAAAACTCAATAATGAACGAAGCAGAGCGCCGACTACACCGAGCATCTGCTTGTTTCCTCTGATAGTGTACAAAAAAAAAGAAGGAAAAAAAAAGAGATGGGAGAGGGGGAGAGAGCGTGGATAATGAGAGGGGGGCTGAGAGAGAGAGAGAGTGAGAGAGGAGATGGGGGCGGGAGAGAGAGGGGGGAGGGAGTACGGAGTTCGTCAAGATTGTAAACAAGGATTGAACCCAAACGCCGCACAGCCTCTCAGGGGGCTCACGTTGGCCGTGTCAGGGCCTGAGTGTAATGAGCCGCAGTTGATGAGCCTCCTGAGTTTGAGCCCTGGGGCCAGGTGCGGGCCTCCTCCCTCCCTCCCTCCGTACCCTCCCTCACTCCCTCCCTCTCCCGCTCCGTCTCGTGTGTTCACGGGGAGCTCCGTGACGGCTGTGTCTGAAGTGTCATGCGCAATGAGCCAGCTAATATGACGACCTGGGTTCAAGACCCGGGTCACAGAGTCTCTGTCGTGTTCTTCAGCAACGGGGGGGGGGGGGGGGGGGTGGTAGATGGCCTGGGTGGTGGTGGGGCTCCATCACGGCCATGCCAGAGACAATGAGCCGACAACGGCGAGCACCGGGGGTTCGACCCCGTCTGTAGGGGAGGGGGGGGGGGGTTCTGAACGTCGTCTCTTCAGAGCTCCGCAATGGACGTCTGGCTCGCCCCCAAGCAACGTTCAACGCCGCCGGCCAAAGGTTGCGGACGACCGCGTCGGCCTGGGGGCCAGCTGAGTCGCGGACGCTGCCTTGGGACCAACACTTTTAATTCAGCAACTTCCACACAGCATCACGCAACCTACACTCGGGTAGCGAATGCGCATCTGTAACCACGCTACGGCAGAACTAGACACGGTTCGCTATCCCGGCCCGGGCCACGAAGCTGGGTCCCGGACCCACGGCGGCTGGAGGATTCTTCTCACCCGACGTGGATCTTCATCATACCGGCGACACTGAGAAGCCCTGAGATCCTCACGGGGACCTCGTTATATCCCCTCAGGCTGGGCCTGGCTCCGCTCTTAGACCCGCCCACCTTCCAGATCTCCCGAGCTCCTTCTAGAATGTTCCCGAGAACTCCTTTAGAAAACGTGACATCCCTTAGCCCCGCCCACCTTCCAGATCTCCCGAGCTCCTTCTAGAATGTTCCCGAGAGCTCCTTTAGAACACGTAACCTCCCTTAGCCCCGCCCACCTTCCAGACCTCTCAAGCTCCTTCTAGAATGTTCCCGAGAGCTCCTTTAGAACACGTGACCTCCCTTAGCCCCGCCCACCTTCCAAATCTCTCGAGCTCCTTCTAGAATGTTCCCGAGAGCTCCTTTAGAACACGTGACCTCCTTTAGCCCCGCCCACCTTCCAGATCTCTCGAGCTCCTTCTAGAATGTTCCCGAGAGCTTCTTTAGAACACGTGACCTCCCTTAGCCCCGCCCACCTTCCAGATCTCCCGAGCTCCTTCTAGAATGTTCCCGAGAACTTCTTTAGAAAACGTGACATCCCTTAGCCCCGCCCACCTTCCAGATCTCCCGAGCTCCTTCTAGAATGTTCCCGAGAGCTCCTTTAGAACACGTAAATTCCCTTAGCCCCGCCCACCTTCCAGACCTCTCGAGCTCCTTCTATAATGTTCCCGAGAGCTCCTTTAGAACACGTGACCTCCCTTAGCCCCGCCCACCTTGCAGATCTCTCGAGCTCCTTCTAGAATGTTCCCGAGAGCTCCTTTAGAACACGTGACCTCCCTTAGCCCCGCCCACCTTCCAGATCTCTCGAGCTCCTTCTAGAATGTTCCCGAGAGCTTCTTTAGAACACGTGACCTCCCTTAGCCCCGCCCACCTTCCAGACCTCTCGAGCTCCTTCTAGAATGTTCCCGAGAGCTCCTTTAGAACACGTGACCTCCCTTAGCCCCGCACACCTTCCAGATCTCTCGAGCTCCTTCTAGAATGTTCCCGAGAGCTCCTTTAGAAAACGTGACATCCCTTAGCCCCGCCCACCTTCCAGATCTCCCGAGCTCCTTCTAGAATGTTCCCGAGAGCTCCTTTAGAACACGTAACCTCCCTTAGCCCCGCCCACCTTCCAGACCTCTCGAGCTCCTTCTATAATGTTCCCGAGAGCTCCTTTAGAACACGTGACCTCCCTTAGCCCCGCCCACCTTGCAGATCTCTCGAGCTCCTTCTAGAATGTTCCCGAGAGCTCCTTTAGAACACGTGACCTCCCTTAGCCCCGCCCACCTTCCAGATCTCTCGAGCTCCTTCTAGAATGTTCCCGAGAGCTTCTTTAGAACACGTGACCTCCCTTAGCCCCGCCCACCTTCCAGACCTCTCGAGCTCCTTCTAGAATGTTCCCGAGAGCTCCTTTAGAACACGTGACCTCCCTTAGCCCCGCACACCTTCCAGATCTCTCGAGCTCCTTCTAGAATGTTCCCGAGAGCTCCTTTAGAAAACGTGACATCCCTTAGCCCCGCCCACCTTCCAGATCTCCCGAGCTCCTTCTAGAATGTTCCCGAGAGCTCCTTTAGAACACGTAACCTCCCTTAGCCCCGCCCACCTTCCAGACCTCTCGAGCTCCTTCTAGAATGTTCCCGAGAGCTCCTTTAGAACACGTGACCTCCCTTAGCCCCGCCCACCTTCCAGATCTCTCGAGCTCCTTCTAGAATGTTCCCGAGAGCTCCTTTAGAACACGTGACCTCCCTTAGCCCCGCCCACCTTCCAGATCTCCCGAGCTCCTTCTAGAATGTTCCCGAGAGCTCCTTTAGAACACGTGACCTCCCTTAGCCCCGCCCACCTTCCAGATCTCCCGAGCTCCTTCTAGAATGTTCCCGAGAGCTCCTTTAGAACACGTGACCTCCCTTAGCCCCGCCCACCTTCCAGGCCTCTCGAGCTCCTTCTAGAATGTTCCCGAGAGCTCTTTAAGACCATGTGACCGCCCTTAGCCCCGCCCACCTTCCAGATCTCTAAAGTTCCTTCTAGAATATTCCCGAGAGCTTCTTTAGAACACGTGACCGCCCTTAGCCCCGCCCACCTTCCAGGCCTCTCGAGCTCCTTCTAGAATGTTCCCGAGAGCTCCTTTCGAACACGTGACCGCCCTTAACCCCACCCACCTTCCAGATCGCTCGAGCTCCTTCTAGAATGTTCCCGAGAGCTCTTTAAGACCACGTGACCGCCCTTAGCCCCGCCCACTTTCCAGGCCTCTCGAGCTCCTTCTAGAATGTTCCCGAGAGCTCCTTTAGAACACACGACTGCTCTTAGCCTTGCCCACCTTCCAGATCTCTCGAGCTCCTTTAGAACACGTGACTGCTATTAGCCCCGCCCACCTTCTAGACCTCCCGAGCTCCTTCTAGAATGTTCCCGAGAGCTATTTAAGACCACGTGACCGCCCAGCGGCCCCCGTCCACTGCTGCCCCCCCCCCCTCCAATATCATCCGGTCACGTGTCAGCACGTCAACCGGCGTATCGTGCCTCAACGTAACCCTGGCTGGCTGACGTCTCCCTCTGGCTGCCTCACCGGCAGCCCCTACCGCACACCGTCCGTGGTGCCTCCGCGCTGACCAGCGCTCACCCAAGCCCCGCTAGGGCTGGTGGCACCAGCAAGCAGGCTACACGCAACGTCAACAGATTACTCGGCGTGGCTTCGTAAGGTGATGCGCCACGCAGTGATAATCACAGTCACTACCGTTGAATGGTCTCCTTCGTTTGGAGAGGGCCATTGCGTCAACGGGTAACTCTAAACGTTGACAGGATAACGACGTAGGGCGGTGAACCACCGCTGCTAACTTAGCTAACACACGGGGATACTACTACATTCCTTTGATTGGACACCGAGGATTGTAGATGATGGCTTCATCCCAGAGTTGACCCAGCAGCCCCCAGCTCTCCATCCACGACCCGCTTATAACCACTCCGGCGTGGCAGGCTCCGCCCAAGGCCACGCCCCCCTTCCCGATCCTTCGGGAAGTAACCAGCCCCCTAATCATGTGACCCCCCTGGGGCCCCTGGCCCATTTTTCTCTATCATTACCTCCCGTGGCCACTAGTGCATTCACACTGCAGGCTGACTCCCCTGTCATTACCTCCCGTGGCCACTAGTCCACTCACACTGCAGGCAGACTCGCCTGTCATTACCTCTCGTGGCCACTAGTCCACTAGCACTGCAGGCTGACTCCCCTGTCATTACCTCCCTTGGCTACTAGTACATTCCCACTGCAGGCTGACTCCCCTGTCATTACCTCACGTGGCCACCAGTCCACTAACACTGCAGGCTGACTCGCCTGTCATTACCTCTCGTGGCCACCAGTCCACTCACACTGCAGGCTGACTCCCCTGTCATTACCTCCCGTGGTCACCAGTACACTCACACTGCAGGCTGACTCCCCTGCCATTACCTCCCGTGGCCACCAGTCCACTCACACTGTAGGCTGACTCTCCTGTCATTACCTCCCGTGGCCACCAGTCCCTTCGCACTCACAACTGACTCCCCTGTCATTACCTCTCGTGGCCACCAGTCCACTCACACTGCATGCTGACTCCCCCTGTCACTACCTCCCTTGGCCACGAGTCTGCTCACACCGCAACGTGGGCTCGCCTGTCATTACACTAGGGTGGAATACCCACGAGATTGGCCTCGCTCATGAGGTGTACAAGCACAGGTTCACATCCTGACCGCGTGGTGTCCGGCGAACATCTCCACTACCACCACTCACAGCCGGATTCTTGCCATTCTCACCTCTTAGCCGTGAACATGGCAAGTCCCGCCACACTCCCCACCTCTTTGCTCGTTCCCGCACTCCACGTGTTTATGTAAATTTAGCCAGCTAAGGACCCCAGCCACTGAGCTACTGTGTAGCTTATTTTTTTAAAAATTAATTTTCAGAAACGACCACCTGGCTAGATCACGCGTGAGAGCTGTTTAAGGCAGTGGCGGTCATCATCGTCGTCGTCGTCGTCATCATCGTCGTCGTCATGATCGTCATCATGGTCATCACCGTCATCATTGTCGTCATCATCACCGTCATCATTGTCGTCATCGTCATCGTCATCAAGGTCATCATCGTCATCATTGTCGTCATCATCATCGTCATCAAAGTCATCATCGTCATCATCATCGTCATCATCGTCGTCGTCATCGTGGTGATTGAGTGGTGAGTGAGCGGTGAGTGAGATGTGACTGGGTAAGTGGATGAGTGGTGAGTGAGTGGTGAGTGAGTGAGTGGTGAGTGAGTGAGTGGTGAGTGAGTGGTGAGTGGTGAGTGAGTAAGTGGTGAGTGAGTGCTGAGTGAGTGAGTGAGTGGTAAGTGAGTTGTGAGTGAGTGGTGAGTGAGTGAGTGGTGAGTGAGTGAGTTGGTGAGTGGGTGGTGGGTGAGTGAGTGAGTTAGTGTGTGAGTGGGTGGGTGAATGGTGAGTGGCGAGTGAGTGTTGACTGAGTGAGTGGTGAGTGAGTGGTGAATGAGTGGTGAATGGTGAGTGAGTGGTGGGTGAGTGAGTAAGTGGTGAGTGAGTGAGTGAGTGGTGAGTTAGTGAGTGAGTGGTGAGTGAGTGAATTGTGAGTGAGTCGTGAGTGAGTGAGTGAGTGGTGATTGGTGAGTGAGTGAGTCGTGAGTGAGTGGTGAGTGAGTGAGTTGTGAGTTAGTGAGTGAGTGGGGAGTGAGTGAGTGGTGAGTGAGTGAGTCGTGAGTGAGTGGTGAGTGGTGAGTGAGTGGTGAGTGGTGAGTGAGTGAGTGGTGAATGAGTGAGTCGTGATTGAGTGAGGGGTGATTGAGTTAGTGAGTGAGTGGGTGAGAGGTTAGTGGTGAGTGAGTGGTGAGTGAGTGAGTCGTGAGTGAGTGAGTGAGTGGTGAGTGTGTGAGTGAGTGGTGAGTGAGTGAGTGAGTCGTGAGTGAGTGAGTGGTGAGTAAATGAGTGAGTGGTGAGTGAGTGGGTGAATGGATGAGTGAGTGAATGAGTGGTGAGTGAGTGAGTGAGTGGTGAGTGACTGGTGAGTGAGTGGTTAGTGAGTGAGTGAATGAGAGAGTGGTGGGCGGGTGAGTGAGTGAGTGGGTGAGTGAGTGGTGATTTAGTGAGTGGTGAGTGAGTGAGTGGTGAGTTATTGAGTGAGTGGTGAGTGAGTGAGTGAGTGGTGAGTAAGTCGTGAGTGAGTGAGTGGTGAGTGAGTGAGTCGTGAGTGAGTGAGTGTTGAGTGGTGAGTGGTGAGTGAGTGAGTCGTGAGTGAGTGAGTGGTGAGTGAGTGAGTGAGTGGTGAGTGAGTGGTGAGTGAGTAGTGAGTGAATGCTGAATGAGTGGTGAGTGAGTTAGGGGGTGAGTGAGTGGTGAGTGAGTGGTGAGTGAGTGAGTGAGTGTTGAGTGAGTGAGTGAGTGGTGAGTGAATGGTGAGTCAGTGGGTGAGTGAGTGGTGAGTGAGTGGTGAGTGAGTGAGTGGTGAGTGAGTGAGTGGTGAGAGAGTGGTGAGTGAGTGGTGAGTGAGTGAGTGAGTGGTGAGTGAGTGGTGAGTGAGTGAGTGGTGAGTGAGTGGGTGAGTGAGTGGTGAGTGTTGAGTGAGTGAGTGGTGAGTGAGTGGTGAGTGAGTGAGTGAGTGGTGAGTGAGTGGTAAGTGAGTGAGTGAGTGGTGAGTGAGTGAGTGGTGAATGAGTGCTGAGTGAGTGAGTGGTGAGTGAGTGGGTGAGTGAGTGGTGAGTGTTGAGTGAGTGAGTGGTGAGTGAGTGGTGAATGAGTGGTCAGTGAGTTGTGAGTGAGTGAGTGAGTGGGTGGTGAGTGAGTGAGTGGTGAGTGAGTGGTGAGTGAGTGGTAAGTGAGTGAGCGAGTGGTGAGTGAGTGAGGGGTGAGTGAGTGAGTGGTGAGTGGTGAGTGAGTCGTGAGTGAGTGATTGGTGAGTGAGTGACTGAGTGGTGAGAGAGGGGTGAGTGAGTGAGTGGTGAGTTAGTGGTGAGTGTGTGAGTGGTGAGTGAGTGGTGAGTGAGTGGTGAGTGGTGAGTGAGCGAGTGGTGAGTATTGAGTGAGTGAGTGAGTGGTGAGTGAGTGGTGGGTGTATGTGTGAGTGAGTGAGTGGTGAGTGAGTGTGTGAGTGGTGAGTGAGTGGTGAGTGAGTGGTGAGTGAGTTATTGAGTGGTGAGTGAGCGAGTGGTGAGTGTTGAGTGAGTGAGTGGGTGAGGGAGTGGTGGGTGGGTGAGTGAGTGGTGAGTGAGTGAGTGAGTGATGAGTGAGTGGTGAGTGAATGCTGAATGAGTGGTGAGTGAGTGAATGGGTGAGTGAGTGGTGGGTGAGTGAGTAGTGTTTCAGTGAGTGGTGAGTGAATGCTGAATGAGTGGTGAGTGAGTGCGTGGGTGAGTTAGTGGGTAGGTGAGTGGCGAGTGAGTGTTGACTGGGTGAGTGGTGAGTGAGTGGTGAGTGGTGAGTGAGTGTTGAGTAAGTGGTGAGTGGTGAGTGAGTGGTGGTTGAGTGAGTGAGTGAGTGATTGAGTGGTGAGTGAGTGAGTGGAGAGTTAGTGAGTGAGTGGTCAGTGAGTGAGGTGTGAGTGAGTCGTGAGTGAGTGGTGAGTGGTGAGTGAGTGAGTCGTGAGTGTGTATTGAGTGAGTGAGTGGTGAGTTAGTGAGTGAGTGGTGAGTGAGTGAGTGGTGAGTGAGTTAGTCGTGTATGAGTGGTGAGTGAGTTAGTCGTGAGTGAGTGAGTGGTGAGCGGTGAGAGAGTGAGTGGTGAGTGAGTGGTGAGTGAGTGAGTGAGTGGTGAGTGAATAAGTGGGTGAGTGAGTGGTGAGTGAGTGAGTGAGTGTTGAGTGAATGCTGAATGAGTGGTGAGTGAGTGAATGAGTGGGCGGTGAGTGAGTGAGTGAGTGGTGAGTGGTGAGTGAGTGACTCGTGAGTGAGTGAGTGGTGAGTGAGTTAGCGGGTGAGTGAGTGGTGAGTGAGTGGTGAGTGAGTGGTGAGTGAGTGAGTGGTGAGTGAGTGAGTGAGTGGTGAGTGAATGGTGAGTCAGGGGGTGAGTGAGTGGTGAGTGAGTGAGTGGTGAGTGAGTGAGTGAGTGGTGAGTGAGTGAGTGAGTGGTGAGTGAGTGGTGAGTGAGTGGTGAGTGAGTGAGTGGTGAGTGAGTGGTGAGTGAGTGAGTGAGTGGTGAGTGAGTGAGTGAGTGGTGAGTGAGTGCTGAGTGAGTGAGTGGTGAGTGAGTGGGTGAGTGAGTGGTGAGTGTTGAGTGAGTGAGTAGTGAGTGAGTGGTGAGTGAGTGGTGTGTGAGTGAGTGAGTGTTGAGTGATTGAGTGGGTGAGTAAGTGGTGAGTGAGTGAGTGAGTGGTGAGTGAGTGAGTCGTGAGTGAGTGAGTGGTGAGTGAGTTAGCGGGTGAGTGAGTGGTGAGTGAGTGGTGAGTGAGTGAGTGGTGAGTGAGTGAGTGGTGAGTGAATGGTGAGTCAGGGGGTGAGTGAGTGGTGAGTGAGTGAGTGGTGAGTGAGGGAGTGGTGAGTGAGTGAGTGAGTGGTTAGTGAGTGGTTAGTGAGTGAGTGGTGAGTGAGTGGTGAGTGAGTGGTGAGTGGTGAGTGAGTGTTGAGTGAGTGAGTGAGTGGTGAGTGAGTGAGTGGTGAGTGAGTGCTGAGTGAGTGAGTGGTGAGTGAGTGGGAGAGTGAGTGGTGAGTGTTGAGTGAGTGAGTGGTGAGTGAGTGGTGAGTGAGTGGTGAGTGAGTGGTGTGTGAGTGAGTGAGTGTTGAGTGATTGAGTGGGTGAGTAAGTGGTGAGTGAGTGGTGAGTGGCGAGTGAGTGGTGAGTGGCGAGTGAGTGATTACTGGGTGAGTGGTGAGTGAGTGAGTGGTGAGTGAGTGGTCAGTGAGTTGTGAGTGAGTGAGTGGGTGGTGAGTGAGTGAGTGGTGAGTGAGTGGTGCGTGAGTGGTGAGTGAGAGATTGAGTGGTGAGTGAGTGTTGACTGCGTGAGTGGTGAGTGAGTGAGTGGTGAGTGAGTGGTGAGAGGGTGGTGAGTGAGTGAGCGAGTGGTGAGTGAGTGAGTGGTGAGTGAGTGAGTGGTGAATGAGTCGTGAGTGAGTGATTGGTGAGTGAGTGACTGAGTGGTGAGTGAGTGGTGAGTGAGTGAGTGAGTGGTGAGTGAGTGGTGATTGAGTGAGTGGTGAGTGAGTGGTGAGTGGTGAGTGAGCGAGTGGTGAGTATTGAGTGAGTGAGTGGTGAGTGAGTGGTGGGTGAGTGTGTGAGTGAGTGAGTGGTGAGTGAGTGAGTGAGTGGTGAGTGAGTGGTGAGTAAGTGGTGAGTGAGTTATTGAGTGGTGAGTGAGCGAGTGGTGAGTGTTGAGTGAGTGAGTGGGTGAGGGAGTGGTGTTTGTGTGAGTGAGTGGTGAGTGAGTGAGTGAGTGGTGAGTGAGTGGTGAGTGAATGCTGAATGAGTGGTGAGTGAGTGAGTGAGCGGGTGAGTGAGTGGTGGGTGAGTGAGTGGTGGGTGAGTGAGTAGTGTTTCAGTGAGTGGTGAGTGAATGCTGAATGAGTGGTGAGTGAGTGCGTGGGTGAGTTAGTGGGTAGGTGAGTGGTGAGTGGCGAGTGAGTGTTGACTGAGTGAGTGGTGAGTGAGTGGTGAGTGGTGAGTGAGTGGTGAGTAAGTGGTGAGTGATGAGTGAGTGAGTTCGTGGGTGCGTGAGTGGTGGGTGAGTGAGTGAGTGAGTGGTGAGTGAGTGGTGAGTGAGTGAGTGGTGAGTGAGTTAGTCGTGAGTGAGTGGTGAGTGAGTTAGTCGTGAGTGAGTGAGTGGTGAGCGGTGAGAGAGTGAGTGGTGAGTGAGTGGTGAGTGAGTGAGTGGTGAGTGAATAAGTGGGTGAGTGAGTGGTGAGTGAGTGAGTGAGTGTTGAGTGAATGCTGAATGATTGGTGAGTGAGTGAATGAGTGGGCGGCGAGTGAGTGAGTGAGTGGTGAGTGGTGAGTGAGTGACTCGTGAGTGAGTGAGTGGTGAGTGAGTTAGCGGGTGAGTGAGTGGTGAGTGAGTGGTGAGTGAGTGAGTGGTGAGTGAGTGAGTGAGTGGTGAGTGAATGGTGAGTCAGGGGGTGAGTGAGTGGTGAGTGAGTGGTGAGTGAGTGAGTGGTGAGTGAGTGAGTGAGTGGTGAGTGAGTGAGTGAGTGGTGAGTGAGTGGTGAGTGAGTGGTGAGTGAGTGAGTGGTGAGTGAGTGGTGAGTGAGTGAGTGAGTGGTGAGTGAGTGAGTGAATGGTGAGTGAGTGCTGAGTGAGTGAGTGGTGAGTGAGTGGGTGAGTGAGTGGTGAGTGTTGAGTGAGTGAGTAGTGAGTGAGTGGTGAGTGAGTGGTGTGTGAGTGAGTGAGTGTTGAGTGATTGAGTGGGTGAGTAAGTGGTGAGTGAGTGAGTGAGTGGTGAGTGAGTGAGTCGTGAGTGAGTGAGTGGTGAGTGAGTTAGCGGGTGAGTGAGTGGTGAGTGAGTGGTGAGTGAGTGAGTGGTGAGTGAGTGAGTGGTGAGTGAATGGTGAGTCAGGGGGTGAGTGAGTGGTGAGTGAGTGAGTGAGTGGTGAGTGAGGGAGTGGTGAGTGAGTGAGTGAGTGGTTAGTGAGTGAGTGAGTGGTGAGTGAGTGGTGAGTGAGTGGTGAGTGGTGAGTGAGTGTTGAGTGAGTGAGTGAGTGGTGAGTGAGTGAGTGGTGAGTGAGTGCTGAGTGAGTGAGTGGTGAGTGAGTGGGAGAGTGAGTGGTGAGTGTTGAGTGAGTGAGTGGTGAGTGAGTGGTGAGTGAGTGGTGTGTGAGTGAGTGAGTGTTGAGTGATTGAGTGGGTGAGTAAGTGGTGAGTGAGTGAGTGCGTGGTGAGTGAGTGGTGAGTTGCGAGTGAGTGATTACTGGGTGAGTGGTGAGTGAGTGAGTGGTGAGTGAGTGGTCAGTGAGTTGTGAGTGAGTGAGTGGGTGGTGAGTGAGTGAGTGGTGAGTGAGTGGTGAGTGAGTGGTGAGTGAGAGATTGAGTGGTGAGTGAGTGTTGACTGCGTGAGTGGTGAGTGAGTGAGTGGTGAGTGAGTGGTGAGAGGGTGGTGAGTGAGTGAGCGAGTGGTGAGTGAGTGAGTGGTGAGTGAGTGAGTGGTGAGTGGTGAATGAGTCGTGAGTGAGTGATTGGTGAGTGAGTGACTTAGTGGTGAGTGAGTGGTGAGTGAGTGAGTGAGTCGTGAGTGAGTGGTGATTGAGTGAGTGGTGAGTGAGTGGTGAGTGGTGAGTGAGCGAGTGGTGAGTATTGAGTGAGTGAGTGGTCATTGAGTGGTGGGTGAGTGTGTGAGTGAGTGAGTGGTGAGTGAGTGAGTGAGTGGTGAGTGAGTGGTGAGTAAGTGGTGAGTGAGTTATTGAGTGGTGAGTGAGCGAGTGGTGAGTGTTGAGTGAGTGAGTGGGTGAGGGAGTGGTGTTTGTGTGAGTGAGTGGTGAGTGAGTGAGTGAGTGGTGAGTGAGTGGTGAGTGAATGCTGAATGAGTGGTGAGTGAGTGAGTGGGTGAGTGAGTGGTGGGTGAGTGAGTGGTGGGTGAGTGAGTAGTGTTTCAGTGAGTGGTGAGTGAATGCTGAATGAGTGGTGAGTGAGTGCGTGGGTGAGTTAGTGGGTAGGTGAGTGGTGAGTGGCGAGTGAGTGTTGACTGAGTGAGTGGTGAGTGAGTGGTGAGTGGTGAGTGAGTGGTGAGTAAGTGGTGAGTGATGAGTGAGTGAGTTCGTGGGTGCGTGAGTGGTGGGTGAGTGAGTGAGTGGTGAGTGAGTGGTGAGTGAGTGGTGAGTGAGTGAGTGAGTGGTGAGTGAGTGGTCAGTGAATGCTGAATGAGTGGTGAGTGAGTGCGTGGGTGAGTTAGTGGGTAGGTGAGTGTTGAGTGGCGAGTGAGTGTTGACTGGGTGAGTGGTGAGTGAGTGGTGAGTGGTGAGTGAGTGGTGAGTAAGTGGTGAGTGGTGAGTGAGTGTTGGGTGTGTGAGCGGTGAGTGAGTGAGTGGTGAGTTAGTGAGTGAGTGGTGAGTGAGTGGTGGGTGAGTGATTGAGTGGTGAGTGAGTGAATGGAGAGTTAATGAGTGAGTGGTCAGTGAGTGAGTTGTGAGTGAGTCGTGAGTGTGTGAGTGGTGAGTGGTGAGTGAGTGAGTCGTGAGTGAGTGAGTGGTGAGTGAGTGAGTGAGTGGTGAGTGAGTGGTGAGTGAGTGGTGAGTGAGTGAGACGTGCGTGAGTGAGTGAGTGGTGAGCGGTGAGTGAGTGAGTGAGTGGTGAGTGAATAAGTGGGTGAGTGAGTGGTGAGTGAGTGAGTGAGTGGTGATTGAGTGAGTGAGGGGTGAGTGAGTGGTGAGTGAGTGAGTGTTGAGTGAATGCTCAATGCGTGGTGAGTGAGTGAATGAGTGGGGGGTGAGTGAGTGAGTGAGTGGTGATTGATTGAGTGGTGAGTGAGTGAGCGAGTGGTGAGTTGTGAATGAGTCGTGAGTGAGTGAGTGGTGAGTGAGTGAGTGGTGAGTGGTTAGTGAGTCGTTAGTGAGTTGTGAGTGTGTGATTGAGTGGTGAGTGTTGACTGCGTGAGTGGTGAGTGAGTGAGTGGTGAGTGAGTGGTGAGTGAGTGGTGAGTGAGTGAGCGAGTGGTGAGTGAGTGAGTGGTGAGTGAGTGGTGATTGGTGAGTGAGTCGTGAGTGAGTGATTGGTGAGTGAGTGACTAAGTGGTGAGTGAGTGGAGAGTGAGTGAGTAGTGAGTTAGTGGTGAGTGAGTGAGTGGTGAGTGAGTGGTGAGTGAGTGGTGAGTGGGCGACTGGTGAGTATTGAGTGAGTGGTGAGTGAGTTTAGGGTGAGTGTGTGAGTGAGTGAGTGGTGAGTGAGTCGTGAGTGAGTGAGTGGTGAGTGGTGAGTGAGTGAGTCGTGAGTGAGTGAGTGGTGAGTGAGTGAGTGAGTGGTGAGTGAGTGGTGAGTGAGTGGTGAGTGAGTGAGACGTGCGTGAGTGAGTGAGTGGTGAGCGGTGAGTGATTGAGTGAGTGGTGAGTGAATAAGTGGGTGAGTGAGTGGTGAGTGAGTGAGTGGTGATTGAGTGAGTGAGGGGTGAGTGAGTGGTGAGTGAGTGAGTGAGTGTTGAGTGAATGCTCAATGCGTGGTGAGTGAGTGAATGAGTGGGGGGTGAGTGAGTGAGTGAGTGGTGAGTGAGTGAGCGAGTGGTGAGTTGTGAATGAGTCGTGAGTGAGTGAGTGGTGAGTGAGTGAGTGAGTGGTGAGTGGTTAGTGAGTCGTTAGTGAGTTGTGAGTGAGTGATTGAGTGGTGAGTGTTGACTGCGTGAGTGGTGAGTGAGTGAGTGGTGAGTGAGTGGTGAGTGAGTGAGCGAGTGGTGAGTGAGTGGTGAGTGAGTGGTGATTGGTGAGTGAGTCGTGAGTGAGTGATTGGTGAGTGAGTGACTAAGTGGTGAGTGAGTGGAGAGTGAGTGAGTAGTGAGTGAGTGGTGAGTGAGTGAGTGGTGAGTGAGTGGTGAGTGAGTGAGTGAGTGGTGAGTGAATAAGTGAGTGAGTGGTGAGTGAGTGAGTGAGTGTTGAGTGAATGCTGAATGAGTGGTGAGTGAATGAGTGGGGGGTGAGTGAGTGAGTTAGTGGTGAATGAGTGAGTGGTGAGTGAGTGAGCGAGTGGTGAGTTGTGAATGAGTCGTGAGTGAGTGAGTGAGTGGTGAGTGAGTGAGTGAGGGGTGAGTGAGTGAGTGCTGAGTGAGTAGTGAGTGAGTGGTGAGTGAGTGAGTGAGTGGTGAGTGAGTGGTGAGTGAATGAGTGCTGAGTGGTGAGTTAGTGGTGAGTGAGTGGTGAGTGAGTGAGTGGGTGTGTTAGTGAGTCGTGAGTGAGTGAGTGGTGAGTGAGTGCTGAGTGAGTGGTTAGTGAGTGAGTGGTGAGTGGTGATTGAATAAGTGGGTGAGTGAGTGGTGAGTGAGTGAGTGAGTGTTGAGTGAATGCTGAATGAGTGGTGAGTGAGTGAATGAGTGGGGGGAGACTGAGTGAGTGAGTTAGTGGTGAATGGGTGAGTGGTGAGTGAGTGAGCGAGTGGTGAGTTGTGAATGAGTCGTGAGTGAGTGAGTGGTGAGTGAGTGAGTGAGAGGTGAGTGAGTAAGTGCTGAGTGAGTAATGAGTGAGTGGTGAGTGAGTGAGTGAGTGGTGAGTGAGTGGTGAGTGAGTGGTGAGTGAGTGAGTGAGTTAGTGGTGAGTGAGTGGTGAGTGAGTGAGTGAGTGGTGAGTGAGTGGGTGAGTGAGTGAGTGATTGGTGAGTGAGTGGTAAGTGATTGGTGAGTGAGTGGTGAGTGAGTGAGTGGTGAGTGAGTGTTTGAGTGGTGAGTGAGTGGTGAGTGAGTGAGTGAGTGGTGAGTGAGTGAGTGAGTGGTGAGTGAGTGAGTGAGTGGTGAGTGAGTGAGTGGTGAGTGAGTGGTGAGTGAGTCGTGAGTGAGTGAGTGAGTGTTGAGTAAGTGAGTGAGTGGTGAGTGAGTGGTGAGTGAATGAGTGAGTGCTGAGTGAGTGAGTGGTGAGTGGTGAGTGAGTGAGTCGTGAGTGAGTGGTGAGTGAGTGAGTGGTGAGTGAGTGAGTGGTGAGTGAGTGGTGAGTGAGTGAGTGAGTGGTGACTGAGTGAGTGAGTGGTGAGTGAGTGGTGAGTGAGTGGTGAGTGAGTAGTGAGTGAGTCCTGAGTGAGTGAGTGCTGAGTGAGTGCTGAGTGAGTGAGTGAGTGGTGAGTAAGTGAGTGAGTGCTGAATGAGTGAGTGGTGAGTGAGTTAGTGAGTGGTGAGTGAGTGAGTGCTGAAGGAGTGAGTGGTGAGTGAGTGGTAAGTGATTGGTGAGTGGTGAGTGAGTGGTGATTGAGTGAGTGGTGAGTGAGTGTTTGAGTGGTGAGTGAGTGCTGAGTGAGTGAGTGAGTGGTGAGTGAGTGAGTGAGTGCTGAGTGAGTGGTGAGTGAGTGGTGAGTGAGTGGTGAGTGCTGAGTGAGTGAGTGGTGAGTGAGTGGTGAGTGAGTGGTGTGTGAGTGGTGAGTGCTGAGTGAGTGAGTGGTGAATGAGTGGTGAGTGAGTGGTGAGTGAGTGGTGAGTGAGTTAAAGGCTGGATGAGTTATATGTCAACAAAGTGCAAAAAGCTTTCCGGAAGCATTCGACCATAACGAGTTTCTGTTCGTAGTTGTTGCCAGAGAATCTCACTCCCGTCTCTCTCTCCCGTCTCTCTCTCTCTCTACTCTCTCTCGTCTCACCCTCTCACACAAAGACAAAGACCCCCCGTATAGCCCTGACCGACTATCGGGACAAGTGCTGTGAGCGACTCGCATCGCCTATGAAGGATGCCGCTTCTGTGGAACGCGAGAGCGTGGCACGGGTCACAGGAGACAAAGGCCGCCTTTGTCTCACCGATTGGCGATGTCAACTGCACACTAACTCACCCTGAACCTCACTCACCCACTCACTCACCCACTCACTCACCCACTCACCCACTCACTCACCCACTCACTATCTCATTCACCCACTCACCCATTCACTCACTCACCCACTCACTCACCCTGAAACTCACCCACTCACTCACTCACCCATCCACTCACTCACTCACGCACTCACCCACTCACGCACTCACCCACTCACTCACCCTGAAACTCACCCACTCACCCACTCACTCACCCACTCACTCACTCACCCACTCATTCATCCTGAACCTCACCCACCCACTCACCCACTCACTCATCCTGAACTTCACCAACCCACTCACTCACCCTGAACCTCACCCACTCACTCACCCACCCACTCACTGACTCACCCACTCATCCACTCACTCACCCACTCACCCACTCACGCACTCACTCACCCACCCACTCACCCACTCTCCCACTCACTCACCCACTTTCCCACTCACTCACCCACTCACTCACCCACTCGCCCACTCACTCACCCACTCACTCACCCACCCACTCACCCACTCTCCCACCCACTCACCCACTTACCCACTCACTCACCTCTCACTCACCCACTCACTCACTCACCCTGAACCTTACCCACTCACCAACTCAACCCCTCACTGACCCTGAACTTCACCCACTCACTCACTCCCGCACTCACCCACTCACTCACTCAGTCACTCACCCACTCACTCACCCTGAACCTCACCCACTCACCCACTCACTCACGCACCTATTCACTCACCCACTCACCCACTCGCTCACCCACTCACTCACCCTGAACCTCACCCACAAACTCACCCACTCACCCACTCACTCACTCACGCACGCACTCACTCACGCACCCACTCAATCACTCACTCCCCCACTTACTCACTCACCCACTCACCCACTCACCCACTCACTCACCCTGAACCTCACCCACTCACTCACTCACCCACTCACCCACTCACTCACCCACTCACTCACCTACTCACTCACGCACCCACTCACTCACTCACACACTCACTCACTCATGCACCCACTCACTCACCCACCCATTCACTCACGCACCCACTCACTCACTCACCTACACACCCACTCACTCAACCACTCACCCACTCACTCACCCACTTACCCACTCACTCACTCACTGACCCTCTTACTCACTCACGCACCCACTCACTCACCCACTCACTCACCCTGAACCTCACCCACTCACTCACCCACTCACTCACCCACTCACGCACTCACTCACCCTGAACCTCACCAACTCACTCACCCTGAACCTCACCCACTCACTCACCCACTCACTCACCCTGAACCTCACCCACTCACTCACCCATTAACTCACTCACTCACCCACTCACTCACCCTGAACCTCACCCACTCACTCACTCACTCACCCACTCACCCACTCACTCACCCTGAACCTCACCCACTCACTCACTCACCCACTCACCCACTCACTCACCCACTCACCAACTCACTCACCTACTCACTCACGCACCCACTCACTCACTCACCCACTCACTCACTCATGCACCCACTCACTCACCCACTCACCCACCCATTCACTCACGCACCCACTCACTCACTCACCTACACACCCACTCACTCAACCACTCACCCACTCACTCACCCACTCACCCACTTACCCACTCACTCACTCACTGACCCTCTTATTCACTCACGCACCCACTCACTCACCCACTCACTCACCCTTAACCTCACCCACTCACTCACCCACTCACTCACCCACTCACGCACTCACTCACCCTGAACCTCACCAACTCACTCACCCTGAACCTCACCCACTCACTCACCCACTCACTCACCCTGAACCTCACCCACTCACTCACCCATTAACTCCCACACTCACCCACTCACTCACCCTGAACCTCACCCACTCACTCACCCACTCACTCACTCCCTCACTCACCCACTCACCCACTCACTCACTCACTCACCCTGAACCTCACCCACTCACTAACCCACTCACCCCTCACTCACACACTCACCCTGAACCTCACCCACTCATTCACCCACTCACTCACCCACTCACTCACTCACTCACCCTGAACCTCACCCACTCACTCACCCACTCACTCACCCACTCACGCACTCACTCACCCTGAACCTCACCAACTCACTCACCCTGAACCTCACCCACTCACTCACCCACTCACTGACCCTGAACCTCACCCACTCACTCACCCATTAACTCACTCACTCACCCACTCACTCACCCTGAACCTCACCCACTCACTCACCCACTCACTCACTCACTCACCCTGAACCTCACCCACTCACTCACCCACTCACTCACCCACTCACGCACTCACTCACCCTGAACCTCACCAACTCACTCACCCTGAACCTCACCCACTCACTCACCCACTGACTCACCCTGAACCTCACCCACTCACTCACCCATTAACTCACTCACTCACCCACTCACTCACCCTGAACCTCACCCATTCACTCACCCACTCACTCACTCACTCACCCACTCACCCACTCACTCACCCTGAACCTCACCCACTCACTCACTCACTCACCCACTCACCCACTCACTCACCCACTCACCCACTCACTCACCTACTCACTCACGCACCCACTCACTCACTCACCCACTCATGCACCCACTCACTCACCCACTCACCCACCCATTCACTCACGCACCCACTCACTCACTCACCTACACACCCACTCACTCAACCACTCACCCACTCACTCACCCACTTACCCACTCACTCACTCACTGACCCTCTTACTCACTCACGCACCCACTCACTCACCCACTCACTCACCCTGAACCTCACCCACTCACTCACCCACTCACTCACACACTCACGCACTCACTCACCCTGAACCTCACCAACTCACTCACCCTGAACCTCACCCACTCACTGACCCACTCACTCACCCTGAACCTCACCCACTCACTCACCCATTAACTCACTCACTCACCCACTCACTCACCCTGAACCTCACCCACTCACTCACCCACTCACTCACTCACTCACCCTGAACCTCACCCACTCACTAACCCACTCACCCCTCACTCACACACTCACCCTGAACCTCACCCACTCATTCACCCACTCACTCACCCACTCACCCACTCACTCACTCACTCACCCTGAACCTCACCCACTCACTCACCCACTCACCCACTCACGCACCCACTCACCCACTCACTCACCCTGAACCTCACCCACTCACTCACCCACTCACCCACTCACGCACCCACTCACCCACTCACTCACCCTGAATCTCACCCACTCACCCACTCACTCACCCTGAACCTGACCCGCTCACTCAACCACCCTCTGTCAAGCCACCGACGCATAGACTCACCGACCCTCTCACTCACCCACCCACCCTCTCACTCTCTCACCAACCCAATCACTCACCCACCAACCCTCTCACTCACCCATCCTCTCACTCACTCTCACACCAACCCACTCACTCACTCAACCACACTCTCACTCACTCTCTCACCCTCTCACTCACTCTCTCACCCTCTCACTCACTCTCTCACCCTCTCACTCACTCTCTCACCCTCTCACTCACTCTCTCACCCTCTCACTCACTCTCTCACCCTCTCACTCACTCTCTCACCAACCCACTCACTCACAAGCTCACCCACTCACCTTCCCATGAACTCACTCACCCTCTCACCCAATCACTCACCCACACAGCCTCTCACTCACCCACCCACCCACTCTCTCACTCACTTTCTCACAAACCCACTCACTCACTCTCTCACCCACTCACCTTCCCATGAACTCACTCACCCTCTCACCCACTCACTCATCCATCCACCCTCTCACTCACCCACCCACCCACCCTCTCACTCACTTTCTCACCAACCCACTCACTCACTCTCTCACCCACTCACCTTCCCATGAACTCACTCACCCTCTCACCCACTCACTCACTCACCCATCCACCCTCTCACTCACCCACCCTCTCACTCACTTTCTCACCAACCCACTCACTCACCCTCTCACCCACTCACCTTCCCATGAACTCACTCACCCTCTCACCCAATCAATCACCCACACAGCCTCTCACCCAAACACACAACGCTACCCCGCCTATGCATCAGGAGCTATCAAACCCAGCCCCCGTCGCCCCCATCTCTTACAACCAACATTATTCTTAGCACAAATAAATTAAGGGGGGGGGGGGGCTGAGGATAATGGGGGAGGGGCCACCCCGCCCCCTCCCCCCTCCCCCCTCCCCTGCCCCTCCCCTCCCCCAGGTATCGATCTCTTCTTTGGTGTTCGCTAAGGTGCGATCCTTCACCCCGCATCGCCCGCAAAGTAATTTACTGAAACATCAAAACTACAACTACTACTCTTTATTACACTACAACTATTACTTCTCTGTATTAAACTACAACTATTACTACTACTCTGTGTTACACTACAACTATTACTACTACTCTGTGTTACACTACAACTATTACTACTACTCTGTGTTACACTACAACTACTACTCTGTGTTACACTACAACTATTACTACTCTTTATTACACTACAACTATTCTACTACTCTGTGTTACACTACAACTATTACTACTACTCTGTGTTACACTACAACTATTACTACTACTCTGTGTTACATTACAACTATTACTACTACTCTGTGTTACACTACAACTATTACTATTACTCTATGTTACACTACAACTATTACTACTCTTTATTACACTACAACTATTATTACTACTCTGTGTTACACTACAACTATTACTACTACTCTGTGTTACACTACAACTACTACTACTACTCTTTATTACACGACAACTATTACTATTACTCTGTGTTACACTACAACTATTACTACTACTCTGTGTTACACTACAACTACTACTCTGTGTTACACTACAACTATTACTACTACTCTGTGTTACACTACAACTATTACTACTACTCTGTGTTACACTACAACTATTACTACTACTCTGTGTTACATTACAACTATTACTACTACTCTGTGTTACACTACAACTATTACTACTACTCTGTGTTACACTACAACTATTACTACTCTTTATTACACTACAACTATTATTACTACTCTGTGTTACACTACAACTATTACTACTACTCTGTGTTACACTACAACTACTACTACTACTCTTTATTACACTACAACTATTACTACTACTCTGTGTTACACTACAACTATTGCTACTACTCTTTATTACACTACAACTATTACTATTACTCTGTGTTACACTACAACTATTACTACTACTCTGTGTTACACTACAACTATTACTACTCTTTATTACACTACAACTATTACTACTACTCTGTGTTACACTACAACTATTACTACTACTCTGTGTTACACTACAACTACTACTACTACTCTTTATTACACTACAACTATTACTACTACTCTGTATTACACTACAACTATTACTACTCTGTGTTACACTACAACTATTACTACTCTGTGTTACACTACAACTATTACTACTACTCTGTGTTACCCTACAACTATTACTACTACTCTGTGTTACAACTACAACTATTACTACTACTCTGTGTTACACTACAACTATTACTACTACTCTGTGTTACACTACAACTATTACTACTACTCTGTGTTACACTACAACTACCACTACTCTGTGTTACACTACAACTATTACTACTACTCTGTGTTACACTACAACTATTACTACTCTGTGTTACACTACAACTATTACTACTCTGTGTTACACTACAACTATTACTACTCTGTGTTACACTACAACTATTACTACTCTGTGTTACACTACAACTATTACTACTACTCTGTGTTACACTACAACTATTACTACTACTTTGTGTTACACTACAACTATTACTACTACTCTTTATTACACTACAACTATTACTACTACTCTGTGTTACACTACAACTATTACTACTACTCTGTGTTACACTACAACTACTACTCTGTGTTACACTACAACTATTGCTACTACTCTTTATTACACTACAACTATTACTATTACTCTGTGTTACACTACAACTATTACTACTACTCTGTGTTACACTACAACTATTACTACTACTCTGTGTTACACTACAACTATTACTACTACTCTGTGTTACACTACAACTATTCTACTACTCTGTGTTACACTACAACTATTACTACTACTCTGTGTTACACTACAACTATTCTACTACTCTGTGTTACACTACAACTATTACTACTACTCTGTGTTACACTACAACTATTCTACTACTCTGTGTTACACTACAACTATTACTCTGTGTTACACTACAACTATTACTACTCTTTATTACACTACAACTATTCTACTACTCTGTCTTACACTACAACTATTACTACTCTGTGTTACACTACAACTATTACTACTACTCTGTGTTACACTACAACTATTACTACTACTCTGTGTTACACTACAACTATTACTACTCTTTGTTACACTACAACTATTACTACTACTCTGTGTTACACTACAACTATTACTATTACTCTGTGTTACACTACAACTATTGCTACTACTCTTTATTACACTACAACTATTACTACTACTCTGTGTTACACTACAACCATTACTACTACTCTGTGTTACACTACAACTATTACTACTACTCTGTGTTACACTACAACTATTACTACTACTCTGTGTTACACTACAACTATTTCTACTACTCTGTCTTACACTACAACTATTACTACTACTCTGTGTTACACTACAACTATTACTACTACTCTGTGTTACACTACAACTATTACTACTACTCTGTGTTACACTACAACTACTACTACTCTGTGTTACACTACAACTATTACTATTACTCTGTGTTACACTACAACTACTACTACTCTGTGTTACACTACAACTATTACTACTACTGTGTGTTACACTACAACTATTACTACTACTCTGTGTTACACTACAACTATTCTACTACTCTGTGTTACACTACAACTACTACTACTCTGTGTTATACTACAACTATGACTACTACTCTGTGTTACACTACAACTATTACTACTACTCTTTGTTACACTACAACTATTACTACTACTCTGTGTTACACTACAACTATTACTATTACTCTGTGTTACACTACAACTATTACTACTACTCTGTGTTACACTACAACTATTACTACTCTGTGTTACACTACAACTATTACCACTACTCTCTGTTACACTACAACTATTACTACTACTCTGTGTTACACTACAACTACTACTCTGTGTTACACTACAACTACTACTCTGTGTTACACTACAACTATTACTACTACTCTGTGTGTTACACTACAACTATTACTACTACTCTGTGTTACACTACAACCATTACTACTACTCTGTGTTACACTACAACTATTACTTCTACCCTGTGTTACACTACAACTATTACTACTACTCTGTGTTACACTACAACTATTACTCCTCTGTGTTACACTACAACTATTACTATTACTCTGTGTTACACTACAACTATTACTACTACTCTGTGTTACACTACAACTATTACTACTACTCTGTGTTACACTACAACTATTACTACTACTCTGTGTTACACTACAACTATTACTACTACTCTTTATTACACTACAACTATTACTACTACTCTGTGTTACACTACAACTATTCTACTACTCTGTGTTATACTACAACTATTACTACTACTCTTTATTACACTACAACTATTACTACTACTCTGTGTTACACTACAACTATTACTACTACTCTGTGTTACACTACAACTAGTACTACTACTCTGTGTTACACTACAACTATTACTACTACTCTGTGTTACACTACAACTAGTACTACTACTCTGTGTTACACTACAACTATTACTATTACTCTGTGTTACACTACAACTATTACTATTACTCTGTGTTACACTACAACTATTACTACTACTCTGTGTTACACTACAACTAGTACTACTACTCTGTGTTACACTACAACTATTACTACTACTCTGTGTTACACTACAACTAGTACTACTACTCTGTGTTACACTACAACTATTACTATTACTCTGTGTTACACTACAACTATTACTATTACTCTGTGTTATACTACAACTATTACTACTACTCTGTGTTACACTACAACTATTACTACTACTCTGTGTTACACTACAACTATTCTACTACTCTGTGTTACACTACAACTACTACTACTACTCTGTGTTACACTACAACTATTACTACTACTCTGTGTTACACTACAACTATTCTACTACTCTGTGTTACACTACAACTATTACTATTACTCTGTGTTATACTACAACTATTACTACTACTCTGTGTTACACTACAACTATTACTACTACTCTGTGTTACACTACAACTACTACTATTACTCTGTGTTACACTACAACTATTACTACTACTCTGTGTTACACTACAACTATTACTACTACTCTGTGTTACACTACAACTATTACTATTACTCTGTGTTACACTACAACTATTACTACTACTCTGTGTTACACTACAACTACTACTCTGTGTTACACTACAACTATTACTATTACTCTGTGTTACACTACAACTATTACTACTACTCTGTGTTACACTACAACTATTACTACTCTGTGTTACACTACAACTATTACCACTACTCTGTGTTACACTACAACTATTAATACTCTGTGTTACACTACAACTAGTACTACTCTGTGTTACACTACAACTATTACTACTCTGTGTTACACTACAACTATTAATACTCTGTGTTACACTACAACTAGTACTACTCTGTGTTACACTACAACTATTACTACTCTGTGTTACACTACAACTATTACTACTCTGTGTTACACTACAACTATTACTCCTCTGTGTTACACTACAACTATTACTATTACTCTGTGTTACACTACAACTATTACTATTACTCTGTGTTATACTACAACTATTACTATTACTCTGTGTTACACTACAACTATTACTACTACTCTGTTACACTACAACTATTACTACTACTCTGTGTTACACTACAACTATTACTACTCTGTGTTACACTACAACTATTACCACTACTCTGTGTTACACTACAACTATTACTACTCTGTGTTACACTACAACTATTACTTCTACCCTGTGTTACACTACAACTATTACTACTACTCTGTGTTACACTACAACTCTTACTACTACTCTGTGTTACACTACAACTATTACTACTCTGTGTTACACTACAACTATTACTTCTACCCTGTGTTACACTACAACTACTACTACTCGGTGTTACACTACAACTATTTCTACTACTCTGTGTTACACTACAACTATTACTACTCTGTGTTACACTACAACTATTACTACTACTCTGTATTACACTACAACTATTACTATTACTCTGTGTTACACTACAACTACACACAGCACATACACACAGCATACACACATAGCACACACACACACGCAGCACACACACACATCACACATACAGCACACACACAGCACCCTTACACAGCACAAACACTGCACACACAGACAGCACACACACACACACAGCACACACACACAACACACACACAGCACACACACAGCACCCTTACACAGCACACACACAGCACCCTTACACAGCACAAACACAGCACACACAGACAGCACACACACACACACAGCACACACACAGCACACACACAGCACACACACAGCACACACACACAGCACACACACACAGCACACACACAGCACACACACAGCACACACACACACACAGCACACAAACAGCACACACAGCACCACACACACAGACACACACAGCACACACACACAGCACACACAGCACACACAGCACACACACAGCACACACACAGCACACACACATCAAACACACACACAGCACACACACACAGCACACACACAGCACACACACAGCACACACACACACACAGCACACAAACAGCACACACAGCACCACACACACAGACACACACATCACACACACAGCACACACACAGCACACACACAGCACACACACAGCACACACACATCAAACACACACACAGCACACACACACACAGCACACACACAGCACACACACAGCACACACACAGCACACACACAGCACACACACAGCACACACACACACAGCACACACACACACACAGCACACACACACAGCACAAGCACACACACAGCACACACACAGCACACACACAGCACACACACAGCACGCACACACAGCACACACACACAGCACACACACAGTACACACAGACACACACAGCACACACATACAGGACACACACACACAGCACACACACACAGCACACACACACAGCACACACACACAGCGCACACACAGCACACACACAGCACACACAAACAGCACGCACACACAGCACACACACACACATCAAACACACACACAGCACACACACACAGCACACACACACAGCACACACACACAGCACACACACAGCACACACACACAGCACACACACAGCACACACACACAGCGCACACACAGCACACACACAGCACACACACACACATCAAACACACACACAGCACACACACACAGCACACACACACAGCACGCACACACACAGCACACACACAGCACACACACAGCACACACACACACATCAAACACACACACAGCACAGACAGCACACACAGCACGCACACACACATCACACAAACAGCACACACACACAGCACACAAACAGCACACACACAGCACACACACAGCACACAAACAGCACACACACAGCACACACACACACAGCACACACAGCACACACACAGCACACACACACAGCACACACAGCACACACACACAGCACACACAGCACACACACAGCACACACACACACATCAAACACACACACAGCACACACACACAGCACACACACACAGCACACACACACAGCACACACACAGCACACACAAACAGCACGCACACACAGCACACACACACACATCAAACACACACACAGCACAGACAGCACACACAGCACGCACACACACATCACACAAACAGCACACACACACAGCACACAAACAGCACACACACAGCACACACACAGCACACACACAGCACACACACACAGCACACACACAGCACACACACAGCACGCACACACACATCACACAAACAGCACACACACACAGCACACAAACAGCACACACACAGCACACACACAGCACACACAGCACACACACACAGCACACACACAGCACACACACAGCACATACACAGCACACACACACAGCACACAAACAGCACACACACACACAGCACACACACAGCACACACACACAGCACACACACAGCACACACACACACAGCACACACACAGCACACGCACACAGCACACACACAGCACACACACACAGCACACACACAGCACACACACACAGCACACACACAGCACACACACACACACAGCACACACAGCACACACACAGCACACGCACACACACAGCACACGCACACACACAGCGCGCACACACACAGCACACACACAGCACACACACAGCACACACACACAGCACACACTCGCGCCCTGTCCGTAGAGCGTGTGCCATTATGACAGCCCCTGAGTTATTGATTTAGCCCGGGGTCAAAGACACGGATGAGTTTTTGCCGTGAAAATATATAAATAAATATACACACAGATGATTTAGGATGGGGATGGGCAGTGGTGGGGGGCAGTGGGGGGCAGTGGTGGGGGGGCAGGGGGGGAGGGGGGTGTTGAACAGGACTGGGACTGATGGCCTTAGATGAATTGGAGCGGATCTGTCTAACCCTCACATCCATCTCTCTGTCTCTCGCCATTCCTACCCCCACCTCCACACCACCAAACCCACACCCCACACCCACCTCACCCCCACCTACACATCCACCCCCACCCCCACCTCCAACCCCATCCCCACCTCACCCCCATCCCCACCTCACCCCCACCCCCACCTCCACCCCCACCCCCACCTCCACCCCACCCCCACCTCCACCCCCACCCCCACCTCCAACCCCACCCCCACCTCCACCCCACCTCCACCCCCACCCCCACCTCCAACCCCACCCCCACCTCCAATCCCACCCCCACCTTCAACCCTACCCCCACCTCCACCCCACCTCCACCCCTACCCCCACCTCCACCCCCACCCGCACCTCCACCCTCAACTACACCTACAACCCCACTCATACCACCACCTCCACCTCCACCCCCACCTCCACCTCCACTCCCACCCCACCCCCAACTCCACCCCCACCCCTCACCACTACCCCATTCACCCCCCCCCGCCCAAAATCTACCCCCACCCATTCTACCCACAGGTGGTTGTGGGGGTGGGGGTGGAGGTGGGGGTGGAGGTGGGGGTGGCGGTGGGGGTCGGGGTGTGGGTGGAGGTGGTGGTGGGGATGGGGGTGGGGGTGGAGGTGGGGGTTGGGTGGGGGTGGCGGTGGGGGTCGGGGTGTGGGTGGAGGTGGTGGTGGGGATGGGGGTGGAGGTGGGGGTGGGGTGGGGGTGGCGGTGGGGGTCGGGGTGTGGGTGGGGGTGGAAGTGGCGGTGTGGGTGGGGGTGTTTGTGGGGGTGGGGGAGCGGTGGCGCAGCGGTTAGCACGCTGCTCCCGCCGAACCAGCCAGAGAGTCGACCAAAGTTGATCCTTTCGCTGCACGGAGATCCTACGGAGATCCTACGGAGATCTCACGGAGATCCCACAGAGATCCCACGGAGATCCTACGGAGATCCCACGGAGATCCTACAGAGATCCTACGGAGATCCTACGGAGATCCCACGGAGATCCTACAGAGATCCTACGGAGATCCCACAGAGATCCCACAGAGATCCCACAGAGATCCTACGGAGATCCCACGGAGATCCCACGTGTTCGCCTCCAACAGACTGTTGGGGCAAGTTCTGCGAGCGAGTAGCACCTATGAAGGCCACCCCACAGATAAAGATCCCCTGTATAGCCTGGACAGACTGTTGGGGAAAGTGCTGTTAGCGTGCAGCACCTATGAAGGCTACTGGCACTGTGGCAAACGAGATGGGGTGGGTGGCCAGCACCACGCCCGGCCGCCTTTGTCTCCCCAGTGGCGATGTTCACGACACACCGCACCAGGTAACTCATTTGAGTCTGAGTCGACCTAGCGGCGGCCCAGAAGCGGTTCAGACAATCGTCACCGGTTGTTGGCCGTGAGCGGGAATCGAACCCGGGTCGCCAGGTTTGTAGCGCAGCGTAGCGCTAACCACTGCACCACACCAGTGGTGATTATCTGGACCGGTAACCTGGCCATCCCCTAGGTCGACTCAACCTCAAATGCGTACCTGTCGCGGCGTGCAGTAAACCATCAGCACTGGCTGTGGACGAGTGGAGGTGGGGGAGGGAAGGGAAGACAAAGACGGCCGGGGGGTCGGTGTCACGTCACTTGCGATCAGCACGGTTGGCTTTGTACTGTGCAAAAGAAGTTCAACATACACGCATACACCACCCACCGACTCATTGATGCTGCTCGCTAAAACCACTTGCCCCTTCGATCCGTGAAATGCTGCACGGGTGATATTTGTCTACATTCCACGGATTACATCTTACTCAATAACACTTTAAACAACAACAACAGCAACAGATCAATAGTCCGCGATAGCCTTGTTGATGTCTAGATGGATGCCGTCGCCACAGAAGATGTTCGCTTTTTCCACTGCACTGACAAGCACGAGGCTGGTGTGGTGCCAGCTGCAATGAGAACGGATGTCCACGCGTATCTCAGACGAAGCGTTGATGCGCCACGGTGAGCAGGAGATGTTGACTACCTCGCCTGGTGTACAGGAGGTCGTGGGTTCGATCCCGACCCTGAGGATGCCTGCCGTATATTTGGAGTCTGCGTGTCTCTCTCTCTCTCATGATCATCATCATCATCACCACGGTGGGTAGGAGATGTTAACTACCTCGCCTGGTGTACAGGAGGTCGTGGGTTTTACCCCGACCCTGAGGATGCCTGCTGAAGTATATTTAGAGTCTGCGTGTCTCTCTCTCTCTCTATTGATCATCACGGTGACCAGGAGATGTTGACTACCTCGCCTGGTGTACAGGAGGTCGTGGGTTCGATCCCGACCCTGAGGATGCCTGCCGTATATTTGGATTCTGCGTGTCTCTCTCTCTCTCTCATGATCATCATCATCACCACGGTGGGTAGGAGATGTTAACTACCTCGCCTGGTGTACAGGAGGTTGTGGGTTCGATCCCGACCCTGAGGATGCCTGCCGTTGTATATTTAGAGTCTGCGTGTCTCTCTCTCTCTCTCATGATCATCACGGTGACCAGGAGATTTTAACTACCTCGCCTGGTGTACAGGAGGTCGTGGGTTTGATCCCGACCCTGAAGATGCCTGCTGAAGTATATTTGAGTCTGCGTGTCTCTCTCTCATCATGATCATCACGGTGGCTAGGAGATGTTAATTACCTCGCATGCTATACAAGATAGGTCGTCGGTTCGATCCTGACCTTGACGACGCCTGCTGCTGCTGTATATTTGGAGTCTGCGTCTCTCTCTCCACTCCCTCTCTCCTATCTCTCTCACTCTCTCTCCGTGGTCACGTGGTTTTTATTCTTTCGGATTCCTCTGCTTCCACCCCCCCCCCCCCCTCCACATTTAAAATGAACATCACGCATTTCGAATTCGTGGCCACACCATTGAGGCTGTAATTTGTTATAGCCTCGTCGCTTCTGGTAAAAAAGAGCAGCAGAGCTCTGTGGACCTTACCTGGTAAAATATATTTTTTTTATTATATTATATTTCGTTTAAATCATGGGACCTCCTTTGCCGGTAATTGAAATGCGATAATAGGTGTATCCATTTTCCGGCAATAAAACAGTTGTGTTAAGATGTCAAAACATCAAACTGAAACGTTTTCAAGGAATCATGTCTGCATTAACTAAATATATGTGTTGTGGTGAGCATGCAAAAAAAAACATGCTGTGACAAAGATAATGCAAATCCTGTCAGGGCATGTTTTTTAGTTTAGTTTGCATGCTCACCACAAGTCTACGTGGTTAATGCGGACATGGTTCCTTGCAAAGGTTTCAGTTTGGTGCTTTCACATCTTAACACAACTGTTTTATTTGCCAGAAAAGGGATAAACCTATTGTCGTATTTGGTTCATAGTTCAATTGCCAAGCACAAGAAATTTGAGAAATCCCCTCCGCCAAAACCCCATTTGGCAGACAGAGGGGTGGGATGAGTCGATCTCTCCTTAGAGAGCCTGCAGAAACAACGGGCAATCGATACAGCTAGGGAGGAGAGGCTGCCATTCTTCTGTCAGGAGGTGGACTGGTACCGCCTAGTTCTCTGTGGAAGATAGGGAGGTCCGGTGGAATTGTTCTGGTTTGTGTAAAAAGGCTGCCATTCCTCCGTCGGGAGGTAGACCGGTACCACCTGGCTCTCTGTGGAATACAGGGAGGTCCGGTGTAATGATTTTTAGTGTGATTTGAAAGGCTGCCATTCCTCTGTCGTTAGGTAGACCGGTACCACCTGGATCTCTGTGGAATACCGGGAGGTCCGGTGTAATGATTTTAGTGTGATTAGAAAGGCTGCCATTCCTCTGTCGGGAGGTAGACTGGTACCACCTGGATCTCTGTGGAATACAAGGAGGTCCGGTGTAATGATTTTAGTGTGATTAGAAAGGCTGCCATTCCTCTGTCGTTAGGTAGACCGGTACCACCTGGATCTCTGTGGAATACAGGGAGGTCCGGTGTAATGATTTTCATGTGATTTGAAAGGCTGCCATTCCTCTGTCGTTAGGTAGACCGGTACCACCTGGATCTCTGTGGAATACCGGGAGGTCCGGTGTAATGATTTTAGTGTGATTAGAAAGGCTGCCATTCCTCTGTCGGGAGGTAGACTGGTACCACCTGGATCTCTGTGGAATACAAGGAGGTCCGGTGTAATGATTTTAGTGTGATTAGAAAGGCTGCCATTCCTCTGTCGTTAGGTAGACCGGTACCACCTGGATCTCTGTGGAATACAGGGAGGTCCGGTGAAATGATTTTCATGTGATTTGAAAGGCTGCCATTCCTCTGTCGTTAGGTAGACCGGTACCACCTGGATCTCTGTGGAATACAGGGAGGTCCGGTGTAATGATTTTAGTGTGATTAGAAAGGCTGCCATTCCTCTGTCGGGAAGTAAACTGGTACTGTCTGGATCTCTGTGGAACACATGTGTAGCGGGTTTCAGGGAGACCGCAGACGGGGCGCTTGAGGCACACTTTTAGTCAATATAACTGCAAGACACACAGAGGGGTAGCGGCGCCTCTACCCGATACCCAAGGAGGTACAGCCTCCGGGCTAGCGTGTCATCATCACTAGGACTACACTCACGTTCCTCCGGCTAAGTGGACCTAGGGGGAGGCTATCTGACCCGACCCAGCCAAGGTCATCAGGTCCCGACCACTGGCCCACTACAGCCTCAGCCCTTAGAAGGACAGCGGGACCCTGGGGTTCCCAGGGTCCTAGCCTAGCTGGTCTTCTTTCTTGAGCTTTGACGAAGACTGCTGGACTCGTCCAGAGGTCCGGCTTTCATACCCGTGGCCGGGTCTCTCTGCCCCTGGCCACGCCCCCCCTTCTGGAACTTTCTAGGAGGCTCTGGAATATGCCCCCCCCCACCCAACCCCTCTTTTGGGGTTGGGAGAGCCTCATGTCCCAACGGCCCGGCTCCTCCTGCCTATCCCGGGGTTACCACCCCCTATGGACACGTGTGTGCTACTACAGGTAAGTAGTGGGTTTCAGGGAGACCTGAGACAGAGCGCTTGAGGCACACGTTTATTCAAAACAACTGCGGGATACACGAGACCATAGCACAGAGGGGTAGCGGCCCCTCTACCCGACACCAACGCTGCACATTGAAGGGTCTGGTGGACTTGTTTTGGTGCATTTCGAGAGTCTGCCATTCCTCTATTTGCAGGCTGATCGGCACTGCATGGGTCTCTGTGGAATACAGGGAGGTCCTGTTGGATACGTTCTGGTGGTGTGTGTAGAGAGGCTGCCATTCCTCTCTCGGGAGGTAGACCAGTACCACATGGATCTCTGTGGAATACGAGGCCTGGTGGATACGTTCTGGTGGTGTGTGTAGAGAAGCTTTCATTCCTCTGTCAGGAGGTAGACCAGTACCACATGGATCTCTGTGGAATACAGGGAGGCCTGGTGGATACGTTCTGGTGGTGTGTGTAGAGAGGCTGCCATTCCTCTGTCAGGAGGTAGACCAGTACCACATGGATCTGTGTGGAAAACAGGGAGGTCCGGTGTAATGATTTTAGTGTGACTAGAGAGGCTGCCATTCCTCTGTCAGAAGGTGGACCGGTACCGCCTGGACCTCTGCGGAAGATATGAGGTCCGGTGGACCGGTTATGGCTCCAGTCACCAAGAGGGGTGGACAGTCCTCGACTCGGAGCAGGAAACTGCCAAACAACAGGCAGTGGCTCCTCATCTGAATAAAATAATGAAGGGGGTGTGGGAGCGTGGCGGTCAGTGGTGATAAGCTGCGAGTCCCAGGCTGCTGTGGGCTCGCCTTCCCATGAACAGGAGGCAAGGAATGATGGTCTGGGCGTAATGAATATCAGGGGAGGAATGCAATCAAGGCTGATGAGTCGGATGCCTTCTATGACCTTCTGTCCTAGGTGTTGGCTAAAATAGCCGCTCATAAAATAATCGTCTTACGAATTGACTGTGAATCATTTCGTTATTGTTTTTTGCGTGTCAGCTATGGACCGTGGAGTGGAAGCTGCCTGGCCTCTCGATCATTTATAAAGCTCCACGTCTTTTCCCTCCGTTCTCCCATGTATGTATATATAGGCAGTCGCCTCTCCAGCAACAACGGAGGACAGAGGAGCGACGCTCACAACGACGAGCGGAGCACCGGGCGGCTAAAACACAGCAATTTGACACAGTAGGGGGCACAGGTGGTGCATCGGCCACTCATCTCAGTCAGCCGACCTAAGGCACCTGCTTGGTCTGTCCCGTGACCTCTTGCTAGCAGGTGTACGACGCTTCACGTGGCCTTAAAGTGCACTTGGCCTGGCACAAGTGCAGCGGTGATGTAGCCGCCACTCAGTGGGGAATGGCGGTTGTTGTTGTTGCATGTATGTTTGCTGATCTTCCTTTCGCACCGTACATCGCCAACTCTGCTAATCGGAGGTGCGGGGATGGACAACCGCTAAACTGACAAAGAGCAGTTCTAAAGAAATTAGTTTTCAACGTAGATTAATTAAATGTGCACCAAATACTCCCGGTGTCTTCCTAATACCGCAAGGGAAGAGCATTCCAGACGGCCGCAAAATTCAGCACAATCTGAACGCGATGATGATGATGATGATGCGGTGACCCACCGCATTTACGAGACGCGGAGCCATTCACAGAATCGCCTGAAACCGGTTTGAAACATTCAGGTTGGCTCTGGGTTCATCCAGACTGCCTTGTGTGAAATCCCATTGTTTATTTTTAATTTTTTTAGATCTGGACACATTCCCAGCATTTAGCTCTTCTGGCAGGCGAGGAGGCTCCGTTGGCTGGGTCACATTGGCCTGCATACGCAGCCGCCGCATGCCAGAGAGGCTTCTGTTTTTGGCCGGGTAGAGGAGAGCTAAACGGGCGCGACACGGGCTTTGAGAGGAGATTGGTTAATGCAGTGCAGAAGGATACAGAGCTGAGTCGGCCCCCCCCGATGACCGGTACCAGCGGCTGTAAAGATCGGCCTTTGCGGAGGAGCAGGAGGCTCGCGAAGGACGCTGCTGGCCAGTTGGAGGCGGTCGCCCTCTGACAAATTTCGCAGGGCAAAGGAGCGACGCTCACAACAACGAGCGGAGCGTCGGGCGGGTAAAAATGCATTGAGTTGGTGGCACAGGAGGTGGTGCATTTGCCACCAGTCGTCTCAGTCGGTAAACCCAATGGCACCTGCTGGGCGTGCCCAGTGACCTCCCGCCAGTCGCGAGCCTTTCTGAAACACGTGAGACCTCAACGTGCACCTAGCCTGGCACCAGCGCTGCGGTCGGCAGTGTATAGCGAGTGGTTTGCCGCGCCTCACTGCGGACCCTGCCTACCACATCTAGATTTGAGGTTTTCGTGACTGCAGGGATCCATACTCTTTGGTCCTTTCGGTGAAGTCATCACGCAGTGGGTAGAAAATAAACTAAATTAAATCACGACGTTGCGGTCGCAACACAAGCATCCGTCATCAGGTGGGACAACCACAGCAAGAAACAATTACAGGAAGTGGGCAAAAGAACTTCCGTGACAAGAGGCTTTATAGGTAAGAGAGGGGGGAGGAGCCATGGAGGAGAGATAGAGAGGGGGGAGGAGCCATGGAGGAGAGATAGAGAGGGGGGAGGAGCCATGTAGGAGAGATAGAGAGGGGGGAGGAGCCAGGGAGGAGAGATAGAGAAGGGGGAGGTGCCAGGGAGGAGAGATAGAGAGGGGGAGGAGCCATGCAGGAGAGATAGAGAGAGGGGAGGAGCCAGGGAGGAGAGATAGAGAGGGGGGAGGAGCCAGGGAGGAGAGATAGAGAGGGGGGAGGAGCCATGCAGGAGAGATAGAGAGAGGGGAGGAGCCAGGGAGGAGAGATAGAGAGGGGGGAGGAGCCAGGGAGGAGAGATAGAGAGGGGGGAGGAGCCAGGGAGGAGAGATAGAGAGAGGGGAGGAGCCAGGGAGGAGAGATAGAGAGGGGGGAGGAGCCAGGGAGGAGAGATAGAGAGTGGGGGGGGCTACCAGAGTTCGATTCCCACTCGCGGCCACCAACGTCATCAGCGAAGGAACATCCAAACCTCCCCCTAGGTCGACTCAGCCTTAAAGACATATACTCGGTGCGGTGTGCATGAGTCGTCGGCACTGGGGGAGACCCCTCCCCCTGTCCCCTGCCCCTCATTAAAGGGGAGGAGGGGTGTGGGGGGAGGGGGTTGGGGGGCGATAGAGGGACGGATGGGGGGGATTACATGAGATGGGAGGTGGAGCGGAAGGTGCGAGAATCATGGGGAGGGAGGGAGGGAGGGGGGGAGGGAGTGGGGGTGGGAGTGGTGGGGAGGGAGTGGGGGGGAGGGAGTGGGGGTGGGAGTGGTGGGGAGGGAGTGGGGGGGAGGGAGTGGGGGAGGGAGTGGGGGTGAGGGAGTGGGATAGGGGATGGAGGGAGTGGGGGGGAGGGAGTGGGGGTGGGAGTGGGGGGGAGGGAGTGGGGGGGAGGGAGTGGGGGGGGAGTGGGGGGGAGGGAGTGGGGTAGGGGATGGAGGGAGTGGGGGGGAGGGAGTGGGGGTGGGAGTGGGGGGGAGGGAGTGGGGGGGAGGGAGTGGGGGGGGAGTGGGGGGGAGGGAGTGGGGTAGGGGATGGAGGGAGTGGGGGGGAGGGAGTGGGGGTGGGAGTGGGGGGGAGGGAGTGGGGGGGAGGGAGTGGGGGGGGGAGTGGGGGGGAGGGAGTGGGGTAGGGGATGGAGGGAGTGGGGGGGAGGGAGTGGGGGTGGGAGTGGGGGGGAGGGAGTGGGGGGGAGGGAGTGGGGGAGGGAGTGGGGGGGAGGGAGTGGGGAGGGAGTGGGGGTGAGGCAGTGGGGTAGGGGATGGAGTGAGTGGAGGAGGGAGGTGTACAGGGCACGATCGACTCTGCCCGACTGATGAATCCCGTAGCAGGGCGCTGCGAGGACACCCCCGGAGTGAGCGGGAATGGCATCGTGAGACGCGAGACGCCATCAGAGGCGAGGCGGAGGATGGAGAAGAGCGGAGCCAGCGACGTCACTCAACGCGGCCAACTTGAAGGAAAACACAAAGGCAAAGATCCCCCGTGTAGCCTTTAAGAGACTTTGGGGGCAAGTGCCTTTAGCGAGCACCTAAAAAGACCGGCACGGCACAGCAGGGGCTGTTTGGACAGCACCACGCCCGGCCGCCTTTGTCTTCCTAGTGACGATGTTTGCACACCGCACCAGGTACTCATTTGGGGCTGAGTAGACCAAGGGGAGGCCCCAGGACCGGTTCAGAAAATCGTCACCGGTGTTGAACCTGAGTGGGATTTGAACTCGGATCGCCGGGTTCATAGCCCAGCGCAATCATCACTACTCCACCGCTGCCCTCACATAGAGACCCATAGACTCACACAGAGAGTCATAGACTCACACAGAGAGTCATAGACTCACATAGTGACCCATAGACTCACACAGAGAGTCATAGACTCACACAGAGAGTCATAGACTCACACAGAGAGTCATAGACTCACACAGTGACCCATAGACTCACACAGAGAGTCATAGACTCACACAGAGAGTCATAGACTCACACAGAGAGTCATAGACTCACACAGAGAGTCATAGACTCACACAGTGACCCATAGACTCACACAGAGAGTCATAGTCAGACAAAGAGTCATAGACTCACACAGTGACCCATAGACTCACACAGAGACCCATAGACTCACACAGAGAGTCACAGACTCACACAGAGAGTCATAGACTCACACAGTGACCCATAGACTCACACAGAGAGTCATAGTCACACTGAGATCCATAGACTCACACAGTGACCCATTCACTCACACAGAGAGTCATAGACTCACACAGAGAGTCATAGACTCACACAGAGAGTCATAGACTCACACAGAGAGTCATAGACTCACATAGTGACCCATAGACTCACACAGAGAGTCATAGACTCACACAGAGAGTCATAGACTCACACAGAGAATCATAGACTCACACAGAGAGTCATAGACTCACACAGTGACCCATAGACTCACACAGAGAGTCATAGTCACACAGAGAGTCATAGACTCACACAGTGACCCATAGACTCACACAGAGAGTTATTGACTCAGATAGTGATCCATAGACTCACACAGTGACCCATACACTCACACAGAGAGTCATAGACTCACACAGTGACCCATAGACTCACTCAGTGACCCATAGACTCACATAGTGACCCATAGACTCACACAGAGAGTTATTGACTCAGATAGTGATCCATAGACTCACACAGTGACCCATACACTCACACAGAGAGTCATAGACTCACACAGTGACCCATAGACTCACTCAGAGAGCCATAGACTCACACAGAGAGTCATAGACTCACTCAGATACCCAAAGACTCACCCAAAGAGCCACAGACTCACACAGAGACCCATAAAATCACACAGAGGCCCATAGCCTCACACAGACACTCATAGACTGACATAATGACCCATATAATCCAAAGGTTACCCATACACGCACTTACAGACCAATTGACATATAAATATAACCAGATACTCATAAGTAGACCTCAGCCATCAATTACAGACCAACAGCGTCTTTTCGCGTGCGAAGGCACACGTGCGTGTGTGTCAGTGTGTGTGTACACGTGTGTGTGTGTACACGTGTGTGTGTGCACGTGTGTGTACACGTGTGTGTGTACACGTGTGTGTGTGCACGTGTGTGTGTACACGTGTGTGTGTACACGTAGGTGTGTGTACACGTGTGTGTGTAGATGTCTGTGTAAACGTGTGTACACGTGTGTGTGTGTGCACGTGTGTGTACACGTGTGTGTGTGTGTGTACATGTGTGTGTAAACGTGTGTGTGTACGTGTGTGTGTGTGTGTACGTGTGTGTGTACACGTGTGTGTGTGTGTACATGTGTGTGTAAACGTGTGTACACGTGTGTGTGTGTGCGTACACGTGTGTGTGTACGCGTGTGTGTGTACCTGTCCCGTGACCACCTCCTCATGCACCTAGCCTGGCACAGCAGTACAACCCCCACGGAAAACTGGGTGACACTATCCCGTCAACCTCCTGCCACACGATGTGCACCTAGCCTGGCACAAGCGAGCTGAATCCACCGCTGTGGCACGTTCGTGATTGAATCGCAGGCAGACGTGTTAATCACAGCAGACGGTCTCTAAAGACAGCGGGTTTTTGTGTGTGTGTGTGGGGTGGGGGTACTTATGGACCACTTAACATCTGAACTTTCTCGACGTTACATCATAATTCAACACCGAACCTTTGAAGCCACGCAAACTCGGGATGCTTTGTGGCTGGAGGGGGGTGGAATTACGAGCACCCCTGCAACGAGTGGAATACTAAATAAATAATTAACGGCGGCGCGATCATGATAACAATTATCATTAATTATTAGATGTGTAGCTGCTGTGGGTTTTTTTTCCCCACTCTCTCTCTCTCTCTGATCGTTAAAAGATAAATCCCATATATATAAATAAAACCAATCGTGCCTAATGAGTCAAGTTTAATTCCTAATTATCTAGAGCAGTGGGCGTGTGGGCAGGCCTGGGGGTGGGGGCTGTGGGGTGGAGGGGGTGGAGTGTGGAGGGGGGAGGGAGCGGTGGTGCAGCGGTCACCGCTACGCTACGCTACGAACCCGGCGAGCTGAGTTCGATCCCCGCTCACGGCCGCCAACACCGTCGGTGGCGAGTCCTGCATCTCAGCTCTCGAATGAGCAGCTGGTTTGCGACGTCTCGAAAAACGTCGCCGCTGCGGGGAGAGACAAAGGCGGCCGGGCGTGGTGCTGGCCACCCACCCCCTCGTGCGCCGTGCCGGCCTTCGTAGGCGCTGCTGCGCTAACAGCACTTGGCCCTACAGTCTGTTGAGGCTACACGGGGCATCTTTGGGTGGGGGGGGGGGGAGCGGTGGTGCAGCAGTTAGCGCGCTGCGCTGTGAGCACCTTGACACCCGAATTCCCAGCTCACGTCAACCACCAATGCCAGTGACGGATCATTTAACCGGTTCAGGGTCCTTCCCTAGGTCGACTCAGCCTTTAAAAAACAACCCAATGAGATAGCTGGCTCTGTACGTGTACGTGTGTGTGTGTAAAGATCAGCACTGGGGAGACAAAGGCGGCCGGGCGTGGTGCTGGCCACCCACCCCCTCGTGCGCCGTGCCGGCCTTCGTAGGCGCTGCTGCGCTAACAGCACTTGCCCCCTACAGTCTGTTTCAGGCTATGCGGGGGATCTTTGTCTCTTGTGGGGGTTTTTGGTCGTCGTGGGTGGCGTTGAATGGATGGGGCTTGGTAGGCAGAGTGCGATAAGGCGATGCCAAACACTCCAGAGCGGTGGGCATTGATCTAATTTAATGTGCCTATATATATATCTCTGTGTGTGGTGGTGGTGGTGTATTCACACGGGCACTGCTGCCACTGCTGCTACTGCTGCCGCTCCTGCTGCCACTGCTGCTACTGCCGCTGCTTATACTACTGCTACTAATGCTGCCGCTGCTGCTGCTACTGCTGCTGCTGCTACTACAGCTGGTGCTACTACTGCTGCTACTACTGCTGCTGCTGCTACTGCTGCTGCTGCTACTGCTGCTGCTACTGCTGCCGCTGCTGCTGCTGCTACTACAGCTGGTGCTACTACTGCTGCTACTACTGCTGCTACTGCTGCTGCTACTGCTGCTGCTGCTACTGCTGTCGCTGCTGCTGCTGCTACTACAGCTGGTGCTACTACTGCTGCTACTACTGCTGCTACTACAACTGCTGCTAATGCTGCTGCTATTGCCGCTACTACTGCTACTAATACTGCTGCTACTACTGCTACTACTGCTGCTACTAATGCTGCTACTATTGCTGCTACTAATGCTACTACTACTGCTGCTAATGCTGCTGCTACTGCTGCTACTAATGCTACTACTACTAATACTGCTGCTACTACTGCTACTAATGCTGCTGCTACGACTCTACTACTGCTGCTACTACAGCTGCTACTGCTGCTGCTACTGCTGCTGATGCTGCTAATGCTACTACTACTGCTGCTACTACTGCTGATAATGCTGCTGCTATTGCTGATGCTGCTGCTAGTACAGCTGGTGCTACTACTGCTGCTACTACTGCTGATGCTACTACCACAGCTGCTGCTACTGCTGCTACTACTGCTACTGCTGCTACTACTGCTGCTGTTACTGCTGCTACTACTGCTGCTACTCCTGCTACTACTGCTGATGCTACTACTACTACTGCGACTACTGATGCTACTGCTGCTACTGATACTGCTGCTGCTACAGCTACTACGACTGCTGCTACCACTGCTGTTACTATTGCTGCTACTACTGCTGCTACAACTGCTGCTACTACTGCTGATGCGACTTCCATAGCTGCTACTGCTACTACTGCTGCTACTACTGCTGCCACTACTGCTACTACTACTGCTGCTACTACTCCTGCTACTACTGCTGATGCGACTACCATAGCTGCTACTACTGCTGCTACTACTGCTGCCACTACTGCTACTACTACTGCTGCTACTACAGCAACTACTACTACTGTGTCTACTGCTTCTACTACTGCTACTGCTGCTACTGCTGCTGATGTTTACCCCAGCGCACGCCAACCACCAAGACAAAGACAAAGTTCCCCCGTATAGCATCGACAGACTGTAGGGGCAAGTGCTGTTAGTGAGCAGCACCTATGAAGGCCGGAACGGCACACGAGGGGGTGGGTGGCCAGCACCACGCCCGGCCGCCTTTGTCTCCCCAGTGGCGATGTTTACTACACACCGCACCCAGGAACTCATTTGAGGCTGAGTCGATCTAGGGGAGGGTTCGCAGCGCTACCCACAGCCTCCATCCACTGCACTACACCCAAACTCGACACGCGCTGATAATTTAAAGGTTCCAGAAGGCTCAGTAAACGCGTCAAGTTCCCGAGTTCATCAGCGCCATGAAAAAAAGCACCGACACACAGAGAGAGAGAGAGAGGAAGGGGAGGGGAGTGAGTGAACGGTAAAACAAAAATCGTCTCGATTAATTGAGAAGACAGACCCATAACATTTGACTTATATGGCCGATACAAATCACAAACTCACTGGCATCTCTCCCCTCTCTTTCTCTGCCTCTCTGTGTTAGTGCATAGCCGCTCACTCACAGCGCTTGTTCTAACAGTCTGATGATGGCTGTATGGGAGATCGCTGGCTTTGTCTTGCTGTTGAGCAGTCAAAGGTGGCTCGTCACACAGAGACCCATAGACTCACTTGCAGAGAGAACCATAGAATCACCACAGATTCACCACACAAAGACCCACAGACTCGTCACACAGAGACCCGCAGACGCATCACACAGAGACCCACAGACTCATCACATAGAGACCAACAGACTCATCACACAGAGACCCGCAGACTCGTCACACAGAGACCCACAGACTCATCACACAGAGACCCACAGACTCATCACAGAGAGACCCACAGACTTATCACAGAGACCTACAGACTCATCACAGAGAGACCCACAGACTCATCACAGAGAGACCCATAGAATAATCACACAAATGATCCAGACATTACACAGAGACCCACAGACTCATCACACAGAGACTCACAGACTCATCACAGAGAGACCTACAGACTCATCACAGAGAGACCCATAGACTTATCACACAGAGACCTACAGACTCATCACAGGGAGACCCACAGGCTCATCACAGAGAGACCCATAGAATAATCACACAAATAATGCAAAAGCTCACACAGAGATGCCTAGACGTAATTACCAGTTTGGTGCAAAGTGATCAAGCAACAAAGATTAACTAAGTGGGCACGTATCATTTGACTAACACGACCGACCCTTTCTATGGGCGATGCAAATCACAAACTCCCTGGCCTCTCTCCCCACCACTCCTCTCTCTCTCTGTTTGCACTTGACCAGTCAGAGGAATACAATTGTTAATTAATGAATACAGATTGGACCCATAGACTCGTACAGAGGACGCAGACTCACACAGAGTCCCATAGACGAATTGTCTCAGTGTGATGAAACACCAATGCCAAATAATCCAGATTAACTGAGTAGGCTCGTAACATTTGACTTGTGCGGGACACTTCTATGGGCGATGCAAATCACAAACCCTTGGGATCTCTCCACTGTCTTTCTCTGCATCAGCTCTTGATCAGGCAGAGAGATACAATGTTGCATTATTGAATGGCGATAAGAGACATGGACTCGCACAGAGACCCTCATAGAGATGCACAGCAACGCACATAGACACATAGAGATCAATTGTCTCACGTAGAGACTCACGAACTCGTGACGGATACCCCATAGACTCATCAAACAGAGACCCATAGACTCATCACACAGAGAGCTACAGACTCATCACACATAGCCCCATAGACTCGTTACACAGAGACCCATAGACTCATCAGAGACCTCCAGACTCATCACACATAGACCCATAGACTCACCACACAGAGAGCTACAGACTCATCACACAGAGACCCGTAGACTCATTACACAGAGACCTACAGACTCATCACACAGAGACCCACAGACTAATCAGAGACCTACAGACTCATCACACAGAGACGCATACACTCATCACACAGAGACCCATAGACTCACCACACAGAGACCTACAGACTCGTTCAACAGAGAACTACATACTAATCACACAGAGACTCACAGACTCATCACACATATACCCATAAGCTCCCGTACAGAACCACAGACTCACAGAAACCCATAGACTCATCACATATATTACACATAGACGCAATGACCAGATTGTTGAAAAGTTATCAAATAATTGAGTAGACCCATAGAAAAAAAACGCAACTTCTTTCAAAATGTTTTGCTGTGGTTTTCACACCTGATGATGATTGCTTGTGTTGCAATCAAAACCTCGTGAGAATTTTATTGTTTTATTTGTATGCTTTTATTATTTCCCTTCTACGTGACTTTACCGAAAGAACCAAGAATATGAATCCCTGCAGTCACGAAAGCTTTAAATCGAAATTCAGACCCCATAACATTTCACTTATGCTGGACACTTATATGGCCGATGCAAATCAAAAACACTGGGTCCTCCCCACTCTCCCTCTCTGTCTCAGCTCTTGATCAATCAAGAGAATGCAACGTTTAATTAATGGACGTACAGAGACGCAGCCTCGCACGGAGACCCATAGAGACATAAATACGCTAGCCTTTTGCCCGTCCGAGGACAGACGCTGTAATATTTGCGAAAAAAAAATTTGAGCAGAGCATAATTGCATCGCGTGTCACTTTAATGGCAGTGAATATGGCACGAAAGTGCGCCATCAAACACTTAACTGCAGTTCACTGTAGCACTGTATTAATGGCAGTGATTTTTGCAACCAAATCTACGTCGTAAAAACCTCACTTCATGTCACTGTAGCACTGTGTATAACTGACCTTCAATTTATATTCTTGGTTCCGTCGGTAAAGTCACGTGGAAGGGAAATAAAAAAAACAATAAAATTATCACGACGTTTCGATTGCAACACAAGCAATCATCATCAGGTGTGAAAAATAGAGCAAGAACATTTTTAAAAAGTGGCGTTTTTTTCTTAACTTTAGCACCACGGAGAGCGACTGGCGGTTGATCAGATGGACGAGTCCATCTATGCTCGGAACGGAGGAGGGGGGGGGGGATATTTTTCTTCACGTTAGCACCACGGACAGCGACTGGCGGTTGTTCAGACGGACGAGTCCATCTATGTTCGGAAAGGAGGGGGGGATATTTTTTAAACGTTAGCACCACGGACAGCGACTGGCGGTTGTTCAGACGGACGAGTCCATCTATGCTCGTAACGGAGGAGGAGGGGGGGGAATATTTTTCTTAACGTTAGCACCATGGACAGCGACTGGCGGTTGTTCAGATGGACGAGTCCATCTATGCTCGGAACAGAGGAGGGGGGGGGTATATTTTTCTTCACGTTAGCACCATGGACAGCGACTGGCGGTTGTTCAGATGGACGAGTCCATCTATGCTCGGAAAGGAGGGGGGAGATATTTTTTTAACGTTAGCACCACGGACAGCGACTGGCGGTTGTTCAGACGGACGAGTCCATCTATGCTCGGAACGGAGGAGGGGGGGATAGAAAGATAATGGAATGCGGTCTGAAAGTCACCGTAAGCGTGAACACAATCAATTAAGACCCTAAATGGTTCATCACATCCTTCCAATGATTGCTCAACCCAAGTTTTATTTTAATGATTTTACTATTTCCGTTCTACGTGACTTTACCGAAAGAACCAAGAATATTAATCCTTGCAGTCACGAAAGATTCAAATCGAAATTTCACCTTCAATTTGTTCAAATGCACTGCTCTGATACTTTATATTCTTTCTGCTTTCGGTTGCTCGGGTTAAAATTAATTGGAAATCGAAACAATATCTGTAAAATCACCGACAAATGTTTATTTTACCATAATGTAGAAGCATAATTTTGATTTACCTTTCGTCTAAAGTGCTGAAGAAATATATAAAGACAGCAAAATCCACTTTGATGCTACGTAGAATTATTTATTAGATTCGCTTTGAATAAAGAAACGTGAAACTTAAAGAGAATTTGAAAAAAACATTATTTCCGCTCGACCTTCATCTGCGTGAGTCTAAAAATCCACCCGCTCATGAATATTAATGAGAGGGGGAGTGACGTCACGTACGTTACACAAAAACAGACATTCATAGCGATGCATAGAAATCCATTTAGACTCGCACGGAGACTCATGGACTCCCTCAGAGAGACGTAGAGATGAATGAAACACATATAAACTAGCACTGAGACTCATAGACTCCAACAAATACCCATATAGATACATTCAAACTCATAAAGACTCGCACAGAGACTCATAGACTCGCACAGAGACTCATATAGATACATGAAACACATATAAACTAGCACTGAGACTCACAGACTCGCACTGAGACTCATATACTCGCACAGAGACCCATATAGATACATGAAACACATATAAACTAGCACTGAGTCTCACAGACTCGCACAGAGACTCACAGACTCCCTCAGAGACCCATATAGATACATGAAACACATATAAACTGGCACTGAGACTCACAGACTCGCACTGAGACTCAGGGACTCCCTCAGAGAGACATAGAGATACATTAAACACATAAACTAGCACTGAGACTCACAGACTCGCACTGAGACTCATGGACTCCCTAAGAGACCCATAGAGATACATGAGACACATATAAACTAGCGCTGAGACTCATAGAATCCAACAAATACCCATATAGATACATTCAAACTCATAAAGACTCGCACAGACACTCATAGACTCGCACAGAGACCCATATAGATACATGAAACACATATAAACTAGCACTGAGGCTCACAGACTCGCACTTAGACTCATGGACTCCCTCAGAGAGACATAGAGATACATTAAACACATATAAATTAGCACTGAGACTCACAGACTCGCACTGAGACTCATGGACTCCCTCAGAGAGACATAGAGATACATTATACACATATAAATTAGCACTGAGACTCATAGACTCGCACAGAGCCACATAGAAACCCATGTAGACTCTCACGTAGACTTCAGCAGAGACCCATCGATTCCACCCAACACCTCCGACTTACCATGGCTGGCTTACGTATGGTGCGAAAGAAGTTCAACATGTGTGCAGCACGTGGGTACGTACTATGTGCAGTCTATGAGCCTTCTTGTTGAGCTGACGTGGGACCCCCTGTGACTAAAATCTCAAAACGTTATTTTTAGCCGAATGGAGGGGGGGAGGGCTGGGTCGTGGATGAGGCCATCGAGGAGCCCTTCCATGTCCACGGGATCGTGGACGAGGCCACTGAGGAGCCCTTCCATGTCCACGGGATCGTGGACGAGGCCATTGAGGATCCCTTCCATGTCCACGGGATCGTGGACGAGGCCACTGAGGATCCCTTCCATGTCCACGGGATCGTGGACGAGGCCACTGAGGAGCCCTTCCATGTCCACGGGATCGTGTACGAGCCCACTGAGGAGCCCTTCCATGTCCACGGGATCGTGGACGAGGCCACTGAGAAGCCCTTCCATGTCCACGGGATCGTGTACGAGGCCATTGAGGATCCTTTCCATGTCCACGGGATCGTGGACGAGGCCACCGAGGAGCCCTTCCATGTCCACGGGATCGTGTACGAGGCCACTGAGCAGCCCTTCCATGTCCACGGGATCGTGGACGAGGCCATTGAGGATCCCTTCCATGTCCACGGGATCGTGTACGAGGCCACTGAGCAGCCCTTCCATGTCCACTGGATCGTGGACGAGGCCACTGAGGAGCCCTTCCATGTCCACGGGATCGTGGATGAGGCCATTGAGGATCCCTTCCATGTCCACGGGATCGTGGACGATGCCATTGAGGAGCCCTTCCATGTCCACGGGATCTGAAAATTCCATCCGGAGGGCGTGGGGCGATCCCACTTTAGCAAGGACACCTGGGGAGGGAGGGGGGGCAGCCAGCCTCTTTGTGCCTTGCATCCAACACTCCACTGAAGTCCCTCTTCACTCGGGGGGGAGGCGGTGTTGGTGGTGGTGGAGTTTGGGGGGGGGTGTTAAACTACACCACCAAAGACGAAGATATCCCCACGTATTGCCTCGTACGCGTGTGTCTGTGCGTGTGTCAGTGAGTATGTCTGTGTGTGTCTGTGCGTGTGTCTGTCTGTGTGCGTGTGTCTGTCTGTGTGTGTGTGTCTGTGTGTCTATGTGTGTGTATCTGTGTGTGTGTATCTGTGCGTATGTGCGTGTGTCTGTGCGTGTCTCTGTCTGCGTGTATCTGTGCGTGTGTCTGTCTGTGTGTGTGTGTCTGTGTGTCTTTGCATGTGTCTGTGCGTGTCTCTGTCTGCGTGTGTGTCTGTGTGTCTGTGTTTGTGTGTCTGTGTGTGTCTGTGTGTGTGTGAGTCTGTGTGTCTGTCTGTGTTTCTGTGTGTCTGTGTGTGTGAGTCTGTGTGTGTGTGTGTGTCTGTGCGTGTGTCTGTCTGTGCGTGTGTCAGTGTGTGTGTCTGTGTGTGTGTCTGTGTGTGTGTCTGTGTGTGTGTCTGTGCGTGTGTCTGTCTGTGTGTGTGTGTATCTGTGTGTGTCTGAGTGTGTGTATCTATGTGTGTCTGTGTGTGTATCTGTGTGTGTCTGTGCGTGTGTCTGTGCGTGTGTCTGTCTGTGTGTGTGTGTCTGTGTAGCGGTTAGCGCACTGCGCTATGAACCTGGCGACCCGGGTTCGATACCCGCTCACGGCCAACACCAGTGACGATTATCTGAACCGGTCCCGGGCCTCCCCTAGGTCGACTCAGCCTCAAATGGGTACCTGGTGCGGTGTGTAAACATCGTCACTAGGGAGACAAAGGCGGTCGGGCGTGGTGCTGGCCACCCACCCCCTCGTGTACCGTTCCGGCCTTCATAGGTGCTCGCTAACAGCACTGGCCACTACAGTCTGTGAAGGCTATACAGGGGATCTTTATCTTTGTGTGTCTGTGTGTGTGTATCTGTGTGTGTGTCTGTGTATCTGTGCGGCTCCAGTTTAACTGCAGAGGTCTCACTTCGAATCAGTCGAGCGGCAATATCTTTTCATCGGTTGCGTAACGCTGTGTGGAAGCTACCTGGTCTGTCGCTCCGCACTAAGCTTCAGGTCTTCTCGGCCACGGTCATTCCCTCCCTTCTCTACGCTTGCGAAGCGTGGACCCCCCAAATGGAACATTTTCGCCGGTTAGAAACATTTAGGATAGCCTGCCTACGATCTATCCTGGGTTTAATCAGGCTGGATTGTGTGAGGAGCTCGCAAATCTTTGAAAGATCTGGTCAAGGTCCCATCGGTGAGCTCCTCCGGCAGGCAAGGCTGCGTTGGCTGGGTCATGTAGCCCGCATGCCCAGCCACTGCATGCCGAAAGAGCTTTTGTTCGGCCGGATCGAGGGGGCTAAACGGGCGCAGCACGGGCTAGAGAAGAGATGGAGTGATGTGGTACAGGAGGACGTGGAGCTGAGTGGACTTGCCGATGACTGGTACCAGCTTTGTCAAGATCGGCCTCTGTGGAGGAGGCTCGTGAAGGACGCTACTGGGCAGTTGAATGCAGTCGCCCTCCAACAACAACGGAGGGCGGAGTAGCGACGCTCACAACAACGAGCGGAGCCCGGGTGGCTAAAGCACAGCAGCTTGGCACAGTAGGGGGCACAGGTGGTGCATCAGCCAATCATCTCAGTCAGTCGACCCGTGGCACCTGGGTCTGCCCCGTGACCTCCTGCCAGCTGGCGTTCGACACTTCACATGGCCTCAAGGTGCACATGGCCTGGCACAAGCGTCGTGGTGACATCACCGCCACTTAGTGGCGAATTTTGTTGTTGTTGTATCTGTGTGTGTGTCTGTGTGTGTGTGTCTGTGTGTGTGTGTCTGTGTATGTCAGTGTGTGTGTCTGTGTGTGTGTGTCTGTGTGTGTGTGCGTGTGTCAGTCGACTCAGCCTCAAATGAGTACCCGATGCGGTCTGTAATCATCGCCACTGGGGATACAAAGACGGTCGGGCGTGGTACTGGCCACCCACCCCCTCGTGTACCGTTCCGGCCTTCATAGGTGCTCGCTAAAAGCACTTGTCCCTGCAGTCTGTTAAGGCTATACGGGGGATATTTGTCTTTGTGTGTGTCAGTGTGTAGGATTTTCATTTGTTTTCACGTAGGTGGGAGCTGCGCGGGCTAGAGAAGAGACGGAGTGACGTGGTACAGGAGGATGTGGAGCTAGCGAAGAGACGGAGTGATGTGGTACAGGAGGATGTGGAGCTAGAGAAGAGATGGAGTGATGTGGTACAGGAGGATGTGGAGCTAGAGAAGAGACGGTGTGATGTGGTACTGGAGGATGTGGAGCTGAGTGGACTTGCCGATAACTGGAACCAGCGGTGTCAAGATCGGCCTCTGTGGAGGAGGAGGCTCGTGAAGGACGCTGCTGCTGCTGGGCAGTTGGATGCAGTCGCCCTCCAACAACAACGGAGGTCGGAGGAGCGACGCTCACAACAACGAGCGGAGCGCCGGGTGGCTAAATCACAGCAAGTTGGCACAGTAGGGGTACAGCTGGTGGTGCATCGGCCACTCATGTCAGTCGGTCATCCCACGGCACCTGCTGGGTCTGTCCCGTGACCTTCTGCCGGCGGGCGTTCGACACTTCACGTGGCTTTAAAGTGCACCTAGCCTGGCACAAGCGCAGTGGGGACGTATCCGCCACTTAGTGGCAAATGACGCTTGTTGTTGTTGTATTACATAACTCTGCACTTGCTCTATGACTATAGTACTATACTGCCCTTTAACTTTTACGAACGACCGGGTGTTCAAGGTTAGCGATTTGTCGTATCATCTGGCCTGTATAGCAAATGAAAAAAAAACAATTACCTTATTGTGCAAGTACATTTTTTTTAAAAATATTTACGTGTTTTATTTTGATTTAGTGCCCCTTTATAACACACAGGCCCTAGCACTCGCTTAATCGGGCACTTGCCCAGACAGTCCGTTGAGGCTGTGCGGGGGATCTTTGTCCTTGTATGGTTCTATGGTAAATGGCACTGATGCACTCACGCGCATGTGTTGATTGTTTTGTTAAAATCCGATTCGCTATCCCCCCCCACCCCAACTCTCCCAATATCTCTCTCTCTCCCCCACGCTCCCCAGCTCTCGCTATCCACGTCTTAAGTCTTTTCAACTCTCTCGTGTTTTTCTTCTTCTCGAATTTGCGTGTCATCCTTGCACAGGGGCCATGCTAATCTTCTCCGTATCGTTCCAATTTGAGTATTTGTACTGCCGGAGTAAGTACCGCTCTCTCTCTACCTTCTCCCCATCGCTCCCCTCCCGGTCTCTCTCATCCATCCCTCGTCCATTTCTCGCTCATCAGCAGCGCAGCTTTGGCCTCTTAGAGCCCAGAAGCTTTCAGGGCCCTGCCTTTGATCATTTCAAAGGGTCGGCCACTGTGTTCATCTCTCATCTCTCCCCTCTCTCTCTCTCTCTCATTCTCACCCCCTCCACCCTCCTCCTCTCTCTCTCTCTCGATCGCTCTCAGCCCTGGACACTCATCTCGCTCCCTCTCCATCTCTCTCTCCATCTCCCCCATCTCTCTCTACCACACCCCCATCTCTCCCCATCTCTCTCACCAACTCCCCCCCCCCATCTCTCTCCATCTCTCTTTACCACTCCCCCATCTCTCCATCTCTCTCTACCACTCCCCCCATCTCTCTCCATCTCTCTCCATCTCTCTCTACCACTCCCCCATCCCTATCTCTCTCTACCACTCCCCCCCATCTCTCTCTACCACTCCCCCATCTCTCTCCATCTCTCTCTACCACTCCCCCATCTCTCTCTATATCTCTCTACCACTCCACCATCTCTCAACATCTCTCTCTACCACTCCCCCATCTCTCTCTACCACTCCCCCATCTCTCTCCATCTCTCTCTACCACTCCCCCATCTCTCTCCACCACTCCCCCATCTCTCTCCATCTCTCTCTACCACTCCCCCATCTCTCTCCATCTCTCTCTATCACTCCCCCATCTCTCTCTACCACTCCCCCATCTCTTTCCATCTCTCTCTACCACTCCCCCATCTCTCCCCATCTCTCTCTACCACTCCCCCATCTCTCTCTACCACTCCCCCATCTCTCAACATCTCTCTCTACCACTCCCACATCTCTCAACATCTCTCTCTACCACTCCCCCATCTCTCTCTACCACTCCCCCATCTCCCCCCATCTCTCTCTACCACTCCCCCATCTCTCTCCATCTCTCTCTACCACTCCCCCATCTCTCCCCATCTCTCTCTACCACTCCCCCATCTCTCTCCATCTCTCTCTACCACTCCCCCATCTCTCTCTACCACTCCCCCATCTCTTTCCATCTCTCTCTACCACTCCCCCATCTCTCCCCATCTCTCTCTACCACTCCCCCATCTCTCTCTACCACTCCCTCATCTCTCAACATCTCTCTCTACCACTCCCACATCTCTCAACATCTCTCTCTACCACTCCCCCATCTCTCTCTACCACTCCCCCATCTCCCCCCATCTCTCTCTACCACTCCCCCATCTCTCCCCATCTCTCTCTACCACTCCCCCGTCTCTCTCCATCTCTCTCTACCACTCCCCCATCTCTCTCTACCACTCCCCCATCTCTCTCTACCACTCCCCCATCTCTCCACATCTCTCTCTACCACTCCCCCATCTCTCTCTACCACTCCCCCATCTCCCCCCATCTCTCTCTACCACTCCCCCATCTCTCTACCACTCCTCCATCTCTCTCTACCACTCCCCCATCTCTCTCTACCACTCCCCCATCTCTCAACATCTCTCTCTACCACTCCCCCATCTCTCAACATCTCTCTCTACCACTCCCCCATCTCTCTCTACCACTCCCCCATCTCCCCCCATCTCTCTCTACCACTCCTCCATCTCTCTCCATCTCTCTCTACCACTCCTCCATCTCTCCTCATCTCTCTCTACCACTCCCCCATCTCTCTCCATCTCTCTCTACCACTCCCCCATCTCTCTCTACCACTCCCCCATCTCCCCCCATCTCTCTCTACCACTCCCCCATCTCTCTCTACCACTCCCCCATCTCTCTCCATCTCTCTCTACCACTCCACCATCTCTCTCTACCACTCCCCCATCTCTCTCTACCACTCCCCCATCTCTCCCCATCTCTCTTTACCACTCCTCCATCTCTCTCTACCACTCCCCCATCTCTCTCTACCACTCCCCCATCTCTCTCTACTACTCCCCGATCTCTCTCCACCGCTCCCCCATCCCTCCGCATCTCTCTCTACCATTCCCCCCCATCTCTCTCCATCTCTCTCCATCTCTCTCTACCACTCCCCCATCTCCATCTCTCTCTACCACTCCCCCATCTCCATCTCTCTCTACCACTCCCCCCCCATCTCTCTCTAACACTCCCCCATCTCTCTCTACCACTCCCCCATCTCTCAACATCTCTCTCTACCACTCCCCCATCTCTCTCTACCTCTCCCCCATCTCTCTTTACCACTCCCCCATCTCTCTCCATCTCTCTCTACCACTCCCCCATCTCCCCCCATCTCTCTCTACCACTCCCCCATCTCTCTCTACCACTCCCCCATCTCTCAACATCTCTCTCTACCGCTCCCCCATTTCTCTCTACCACTCCCCGATCTCTCTCTACCACTCCCCCATCCCTCCCCATCTCTCTCTACCACTCCCCCATCTCTTCCCATCTCTCTACCACTCCCCCATCTCTCTCTACCACTCCCCCATCTCTCTCTACCACTCCCCCATCTCTCTCTACCACTCCCCCATCTCTCCCCATCTCTCTACCACTCCCCCATCTCTCCCAATCTCTCTCTACCACTCCCCCATCTCTCTCTACCACTCCCCCATCTCTCTCTACCACTCCCCCATCTCTCTCTACCACTCCCCCATCTCTCCCCATCTCTCTCTACCACTCCCCCATCTCTCTCCATCTCTCTCTACCACTCCCCCATCTCTCTCTACCACTCCCCCATCTCTACCCATCTCTCTCCACCGCTCCCCATCCCTCCCCATCTCTCTCTACCACTCCCCCATCTCTCTCTACCACTCCCCCATCCCTCCCCATCTCTCTCTACCACTCCCCCATCTCTCCCCATCTCTCTACCACTCCCCCATCTCTCTCTACCACTCCCCCATCTCTCTCTACCACTCCCCCATTTCTCCCCATCTCTCTCTACCACTCCCACATCTCTCCCCATCTCTCTCTACCACTCCCCCATCTCTCCCAATCTCTCTCTACCACTCCCCCATCTCTCTCTACCACTCCCCCATCTCTCTCTACCACTCCCCCATCTCTCTCCATATCTCTCTACCACTCACTCATCTCTCTCTACTACTCCCCCATCTCTCCCCATCTCTCTCTACCACTCCCCCATCTCTCTCTACCACTCCCCCATCTCTCCCAATCTCTCTTTACCACTGCCCCATCTCTCTCTACCACTCCCCCATCTCTCTCTACCACTCTCCCATCTCTCCCAATCTCTCTCTACCACTCCCCCATCTCTCCCCATCTCTCTCTACCACTCCCCCATCTCTCTCCATATCTCTCTACCACTCCCCCATCTCTCTCTACCACTCCCCATCTCCCCCCATCTCTCTCTACCACTCCCCCATCTCTCTCCATTTCTCTCTACCGCTCCCCCATCTCTCTCCATCTCTCTCTACCACTCCCCCATCTCTCTCTACCACTCCCCCATCTCTCTCCATTTCTCTCTACCGCTCTCTCCATCTATCTCCATCTCTCTGCTCATCTCATCCCATCTCACCCCATCTCTCTCTACTACTCCCCCCCATCTCTCTCCATCTCTCTCCCGCTCTCTCCATCTCTCTCCATCTCAACCCCCTGTTCCCCCCCCCCTTAAAATGCAACATATTTTAATAATAATAATCATCATCAGAAACAGGAATAGCTGCTGCTGCTGATTATCATATTGATTCACTTGGTACTACTACTACTGCTGCGCCGTCTGATGATTCAGCTGCTACTGCTTCTGCTGTTAATGCTACTGCTGATGATGCTGATGATATTACTGCTTCTGCTGATGCTACTGCTGGCAATGATGATGCTGTTACTGCCGATGCTACTGCTTCTGCTGCTGAAACTACTGCTGTTAATGCTGCTGGTACTGATGCTACTGCTGCTGCTGCTGATGCTACTGCTGATGCTACTGCTGCTGCAGCTGATGCTATTGCTGTTGATGCTACTGCTGATGATGATGCTGCTGCTGATGGATGCTACTGCTGCGGCTGATGATGCCCCTACTACTGCTGCTGCTGATGCTACTGCTCCTGATGCTACTGCTGCTGATGATCCGCATCAGGGTGATTTGTCAGTGCTGTTGATGCTACTGCTGCTGCTACTACTGCTGCTGATGCTGCTGCTGCTGATGCTACTGCTGCTGATGCTACTGCTGCTGATGATCCGCATCAGGGTGATTTGTCAGTGCTGTTGATGCTACTGCGGCTGCTACTTCTGCTGCTGATGCTGCTGCCGATGCTACTGCTGCTGATGCTACTGCTGCTGATGCTACTGCTACTGCTGATGCTGCTGCTGCTGATGCTACTGCTGCTGCTGCTACTGCTGCTGATGATCCGCATCAGGGTGATTTGTCAGTGCTGTGTGGTCGGCTGAGCCGTGAGGCGCCACGGCTCCCACCAAGGTCCTCGACGTCACGCTTCTTGAACAAAGGCAGAGGCAAAGATGTCCCGAATAGCCTCGACGAACTGCTTGGGGCAAGTGCTGCGAGCGAGCGGCGCCCACGAAGTCCGGGAGGGTCTTCACGAGGGGGTGCGGTGGCGATGTTTGAACGTCGTACAAGGTGCTCATTTGAGGCTGAGTCGACCTAGGGGAGAGTGTGTGTGAGTGTGTATGTGAGAGTGTGTGTGAGTGTGTGAGAGTGTGTGAGTTTGTGAGAGTCTGTGAGTGTGTGTGAGTGTGTTTGAGTAGTGTGTGAGGGTTTGTGTGTGTAATTGTTACTCGTGCTGGTGGCCCTGAGCGGGAGTCGAACTCGGGTCGCCGGGTTCGTAGCGCAGCGCGGTAACCGCTACAACAACCGCAACTCGCCACTAAGTTGCGGTGACGTTCCCACGACGCTTGTGCCAGGCCATGTGCACCTTGAAGCCACGTGAAGTGTCGAACGCCCGCTGACAGGAGGTCACGGGGCAGACCCAGCAGGTGCCATGGGTCGACTAACTGAGATGACTGGCTGATGCACCACCTGTGCCCCCCTACTGTGCCAACTTGCTGTGCTTTAGCAACCCGGCGCTCCGCTCGTTGTTGTGAGCGTCGCTCTTCCGCCCTCCGTTGTTGTTGGAGGGCGACTGCCTCCAACTGCCCAGTAGCGTCCTTCACGAGCCTCCTCCACAGAGGCCGATCTTGACACCGCTGGAACCATTCATCGGCAAGTCCACTCAGCTCCACGTCCTCCTGTACCACATCACTCCATCTCTTCTCTAGCACGTGCCGCGCCCGTTTAGCCCCCTCGATCCGGCCGAACAAAAGCTGTTTCGGCATGCGGTGGCTGGGCATTCGGGCTACATGACCCAGCCAACGCAGCCTTTCCTGCCGGAGGAGCTCACCGATGGGACTTTGCCCAGATCTTTCAAAGATTTGTGAGCTCCTCACACAATCTAGCCTGGTTAAACCCAGGATGCATCGTAGGCAGGCTAGCCTAAATGTTGCTAACCGGCGAAGATGCTCCATTAGGAGGGTCCACGTTTCGCAAGCGTAGAGAAGAGAGGGAATGACTGTGGTCGAGAAGACCTGAACCTTCATGCGGAGCGACAGACCAGGTAGCTTGTACACAGCGTTACACAACCAATTGAAAAATATTAACGCTCCACTGATTCGGAGTGAGACCTCTGCTGTTTAAACCGGAGCCGGTCATGAACACATTGCCCAGGTATGGGAAACTCTCCACTCTCTCCCAAACTGCCCCATCACCGATTGCGAGTTGTGGGGGTGGAGTGTCCAATGGTACATAATACCCAGACAAGTGCTTAGTTTTGGTGGGGCTGATGGTAAGGACCCATCTCTTAGTGGTACGCTCCATTCTCAGCAGCAGCGTCTCCAACTCCTCCTCTGAATGAGCAGCTATTACCAAATCATCGGCATACATAACGTGGTTGAGCAATAGGGAGCCATCCCTTGACCACACCCGGGCATCGATCAGCCTCCCATTATATCTGTACCAAATGGAAATTTCACCGGTACAGCTATTGAAGGCTTTATGAACTACGTGGTCAAAATAGATGTTAATTAATGTGGGAGCCAGAGGACATCCCTGTCGCACCCCAAGGTGTACAGGGAATGGCTCTAACTCCCGGCCACGTAGTTTTACCCGGGTCCGCTCACCATCATGAAAGTCCTTAATGATCGTGAGCAGAGGGTCAGGGACTCCGAAAGCACGAAGAACAATCCAGAGCCCATGCCTACTGATGGCATCATAGGCCTTGACCAGATCAATAAAGCAGATATGCAGGTTTTGTTGGTATTCCCTACACCTCTGCTGTAGCAGACGGACAGAAAATATGGCATCCGTGCAAGACCACCCTTTCCTGAAACCGCATTGGGGCTCTGCAAGCCTCTCTTCAGCGTGCCTAGCAAGGCGATGTTGAATAATCCTTGTCAGGACCTTTCCCGGCACACTGAGGAGTGAGATGCCCCTGTAGTTGTTACAGTCTGTGCGGTCCCCCTTCTTAAAGAGGGGGATCACCAGGGCATCCTTTGTATCCTGAGGAACCCGTCCAGTGGTCTAGACGTATGTTATGATGTCATGTAGGGCAGTCTGTGCACAAACGCCTCCCTCCCTCAGCATGTCGCTTGGGAGATCATCTCTGCCCGCTGCCTTTCCTGGTCTCAGACTCTGGATCGCCTTCAGTACTTCCTCAACAGATGGCACCTCAGACAGCCACTCACAGGGGGTGACTTCTTCCAATATTTGAGGCACCGCAGCCTCAGCAGGGCAATCCCCACTTTGTGCCATGATGTTTTCCTGGCTGAGGGATTTTCCCTCCTCCAGGACCTCACAGAAATGCTCAGCAAATCTGCAAACCTGTTCCTGGGGGTTCGAGATTGAATCACCGTTTTTTCCCTAATAATGGTAATAGGTGTGGTGCTGCAGGTTACTTTTTTGATGGAGTTAAATATGGATTTGTGATAGCGGGCCACTAAGGCTGACTCCACCTCCTCAGCAACCCGCGACAACCACCCATCCTTGCAGCGCCTCACGGCTCTCCGAACCTCCGAGCGAAGGCTGCGGTAAGCCTCCTCATTCTCTGACGTGGGATTCTGTAGCTGATGACAGTGGGCCTTTCGCTTTTTCTCAACCATCCTGAACACCTCTACTGTCAGCCAGGGTCTCTATGGGAGGTCTGGACCGCGTACCCAAAGCAGCCATTGTATCTGCCTGAGTGACAGTCCTAAACCTCGCCCATTTACCCTCGACATCAGGAGGAGTGGGGGACGATGCCAATCCCAGCCACAAGCGATGATTAAATTCTCGGTAGCAACTTTCATCAGATAACTGATACCAGGCCACTTTAGGTTGGAATGGGGTCCTGGGTGTACACCCACCACCGGAGTGGATGAATGGCAGGCGCATCTTACAGATGACTAGTCGATGGACAGAGGGCAGATCAGCTCCACGGTAGGTCCTGGTGTCAAGGACATGGGCTCGCATCCGCTGGTCCGTCACTATGTAGTCCAGCAGATGTTCTTGCGTGGACCCGACATGCACCCATGATGTTGTGTGGATGTGCCGATGCTGGAACAGCGTGTTGGTAATTACAAGCCTATGGGCTGCACAAAAATCTAGCAGCCTCCTACGCTTCTTATTGAGCTGATCTGGCCCATGCCTTCCAATCACTCCAGACCAAGTGGCAGCATCATGACCAACTCGGGCATTGAAGTCACCCAACAAGATGACTCTATCCCGAGGGGCCAGTTTAGCCAGCAACTGTGACAGGTCATTGAAGGCATCTGACTCATTGGCTTTGCCTGCATCCCTCCACGGATGTTCGTCTTCGGTGGAGGCATAAGTAACCACGACCACCATTCCTCACCTCCGATTGATGGGAATGCGAGCCCAAGTAGCCTGGGGCTTACAGCTTCCCACACCCCACCGCCACGCTCCCACGCCCCCTTCATTATTTTGTTCAAAAGAAGAGCCACACCCTGTTGTTTGCTAGTCTGCTGCGCCGAGAAGAGGCCTGTCCACCCCTCATGGTGGCAGGAGCCAGAACCGGTCCACCGGACCTCCTGAATGCCACAGAGATCCAGGCGGTACCGGTCCAGCTCCCGACAGAGGAGTGGCAGCCTCTCCTCCGCAGTGAGTGTTCGAACATTCCACGTGGCCACACGAAGTGGCTTTTCGTTGTTTCTGGAGGAGCCCCGAGGGTAGAGATTCAATCTCCTGGCTCCGCCAATTGGGGTTTGGCCAGGAGACATCATAGACGCCTGTCCCCCCGGGGCCTCCGGCACAAGCTTATTAGTTACATATTTCAGGTTAATTCGTGGTTTCGTGGTAATTAATTGAAGGTGGAGGGGTTACCAGCCCCTCGCACGCGTCCAGAGCCCGCGTTTAGCCACTGTGGTGGACACAGACGCCATGAGGGGAGGAGCCAATCGGATTTGGCCGTCCCCCCCACAGCACTGTCCATGACAGAGTTGCCCGTCCGGCACCGCGAGGAGGTAGGGGGTTGTTTTTCACACACTCACACACACTCTCACACAAACTCACACACACACTCACAATCTCACATACTCACACGCTCACACACTCTGATACACTCACATACACTCTCACACACTCCCACACTCTCACACACTGACACACACTCACACTCTCACACACGCTCTCACACCCTCACAAACTACTCGAACACACTCAAACACACTCACACACTCACACACACTCACACACTCTCACATACTCACACACTCTCACACACTCACACACACTCTCACATACACACTCACATACACTCTCACACACTCAAACACACCCTCACATACTCACACACTCACACAAACTCACACAATCTCACACACTCACACACTCTCACACACTCACACACAACAACAACAACAACAACCGCCATTCGCCACTAAGTGGCGATGACGTCAATACGACGCTTGTGCCAGGGCATGTGCACCTTGAGGCTACCTCTGCGGTACAAAATTCTACTCACCTGGTATCGACAATCAAGGGTTTTTCCCTGTCCCCAGACGACCTGCTCGTCAGTTTTGATGTAGTTTCCTTATTCACCAAGGTTCCTGTACCTGACACCATCGCAATCATTGAAGACTTGGTTCATCAAGGACTAAACACTGAGGTACCCCCCCCCCCTGGTGAGACACTGTTTAACCAATGCATACTTCACTTGGAATGGAACTTTCTACAAACTGAGGGCACCCCAATGGGCTCCCCCCTATCTCTGGTTCTAGCTAACATTTTCATGGAGAAATTAGAGACAAACGCCATCCAGACTGCCACTCTGCGACCAACCTTATGGAAGAGGTACGTGGATGACACTTTTGTCATCTGGCCACATGGCCGGCCTGCTCTAGACCAATTCTTCGACCACATCAATTCCATACACCCAGCCATCAGATTTACCATGGAAGTCGAAAAAGATGGCAAGCTACCTTTTTTGGATGTCCTAATTAACAAGAGACCTGATGGTTCAATGAGCCACTCTGTCTACAGGAAAGCTACCCATATGGATGCTTATCTGAAACCGAATTCCCACCACCATCCATCACAGAAGAATTATCTCATCAAGACTCTGTATCATAGAGCCCAATGCATATTCGACCAGGAACACATAGGCAGTGAACTCAAGCACGTACACCAAGCTCTTAAGGCTAATGGTTACTCCGACTATACAAACCGCAAAGCTATCACTCAAACCATGAAGAAGGACCCTCTTGAGGAGCCTTTCAAAACCATCACTTTACCCTACATTGCGGGGATTACAAAAAAGATCTCCAAAATCTTGAATAAACACAAGATCCAGGTCCGTTTCAACACATTACATAAAATCCGTGATCTGGTTCCATCTGTAAAAGATGTGATTCCGGACATACAATACCCTGGTGTCTACAAACTAAGTTGCCTCTGTGGTAGTAGTTACATTGGAGAAACCAAACGCCATGTCTCGGACCGCATTCGTGAACACAAAGCAGACCTTAAACACGGTAGGACCAACACCTCGGCCGTGGCAGATCATTGTTATAATTCAAAATGCTCACATGACATTGACTTTTCCAAGAAAGAGGATCTTTGTAAGCCATCTGGCTACCATGAGAGATTCGTTCATGAGGCTATCCACATATACAAGCACAGAGACAATTTCAACCGAGAAGATGAATTCTGGCTTAGCAATCATTGGAAATATTTGATAAACCATTTCAGGTCTTAATTGATTGTTCACGCTTACAGTGGCTTTCAGACAGCATACATTAATTTTTCGTCTCCCCCCTCCTCTTTTCAGAACATAGATAGACTCGTCCTTCTAAATAAACTGCCAAATCGCTGCGTGTGGTGCTGACGTTTTTTTTTTTATAAGTAAAAAAATACACCGTTTAAAAATAAATACATTTATGCAAACCGACACACCTGATGACGACCGTTTGTGTTACGGTCGAAACGTCGTGAGAATTTTTTTTATTGTTTTATATATATTTTATTATTGTATTGTTTTCCTTCAACGTGACTTTACCGAAAGAGCTAAGAATATGAATTACTGCAGTCACGAAAGCTTTAAATCAAAATTTTACCGCCTCTACGGGGAGCGTTTCCACATAACTTTAAGATCCTTCAACAAACTCCGGGATAAGAAGGCTCAGCTGTTCGAGTCTCTCACCTTTCTGAAGAGATGCCGCGACTCTGGGGTAATACCAATCGCATTTACACTGACCTCTGCTGCTGTAACTTCTTCTAATGCGAAACGAATTCTTTTCAAAACTAGCTTAGCTCTTATCTCAGAGAAAATCAGACTTTTACGCACCGAACTAGATCAGTTGGACAAGACACTCTACAAATCACACTTATCATTGACGGCAATAATGTCCACATCGGATTGGGAACATGTAGACAATATGACTGCCTCTTCAGCTGCTACTATGTCGACCAAATGTAAGGGCAACCTGATTTCCAAATTTAACCTCCTCTTCAACAAAAGACCGGACCCACACACCAAAAAGTTAGACGTTAACAAAGTCCTAATTAATCGCAGTAACAGTTCTATTTCCGATGGTCTGAAATCCGTTTTAGCTAAAGGTCTAAACTTTGCAGTCACACCTAAACACATACCAGTTAATGATATAATTGCCCAAGTAGACGTTGCTCTCAGGGGCCTGGGTCACATCGCTGCGACGTAGCAAGATCTGAAATCGCTGCAACCCTCAAAAACGCTAAGATGCCAGCTAGCAACCTCAGCAAAGATGAGTGTTTTGAATTATATAAATTAAAAAAGAGGGATGATATTAAATTTCGATTTAAAGCTTTAGTGCCTGCAATGATTCATCTTCTTTGGTTCTTTCGGTAATGTCACGTAGAATGAGAATAAAATAATAAATTGATAAAATAAAATAACACAATAATATTAGTGAGAATATTATTAGTGAGAATATTATTGTGTTATTTTATTTTATCAATTTATTATTTTATTCTCATTCTACGTGACTTTACCGAAAGAACCAAAGAAGAGGGATGATATTGCAGTCCTCTCAGCTGACAAGGGCAATGCTACTGTTATCATGGATAAAATAGAATACAACAACAAAATTAAAGAATTACTCCACAATGGTAGCTATACAAAAATAAAAAGAGATCCCACCAACAGCCTCGTCACACAAACCAACAAAATAATTTCTGATTCAACCGCATTAATTGATCAATCTAAACAGTTTTCGTTGAAACCTTCTGCTGCCAGGCCACCAAGATTATACGGCTTACCAAAAATACATAAAGTAGATACACCCCTTCGTCCCATCGTCTCTACTATCAACTCCCCCACCTACAAACTGGCTTGTTTTTTGACTGAAATCCTGCGTCCTTTCACTGGAAAAACCACCTCTGCGGTACAAAATTCTATTCACCTGGTATCGACAAACAAGGGTATTTCCCTGTCCCCAGACGACCTGCTTGTAAGTTTTGATGTAGTTTCCTTATTCACCAAGGTTCCTGTACCTGACACCATCGCAATCATTGAAGACTTGATTCATCAAGGACTAAACACTGAGGTACCCCCCCCTGGTGAGACACTGTTTAACCAATGCATACTTCACTTGTAATGGAACTTTCTACAAACAAACTGAGGGCACCCCAATGGGCTCCCCCCTATCTCCGGTTATAGCTAACATTTTCATGGAGAAATTTGAGACAAACGCCATCCAGATTGCCACTCTGTGCCCAACCTTATGGAAGAGGTACGTGGATGACACTTTTGTCATCTGGCCACATGGCCGGCCTGCTCTAGACCAATTCTTCGACCACATCAATTCCATACACCCAGCCATCAGATTTACCATGGAAGTCGAAAAAGATGGCAAGCTACCTTTTTTGGATGTCCTTATTAAAAAGAGACCTGATGGTTCAATGAGCCACTCTGTCTACAAGAAAGCTACCCATACGGATGCTTATCTGAAACCGGATTCCCACCACCATCCATCACAGAAGAATTCTCTCATCAAGACTCTGTATCATAGAGCCCAATACATATGCGACCAGGAACACATAGGCAGTGAACTCAAGCACGTACACCAAGCTCTTAAGGCTAATGGTTACTCCGACTATACAATCCGCAAAGCTATCACTCAAACCATGAAGAAGGACCCTCTTGAGGAGCCTTTCAAAACCATCACTTTACCCTACATTGCGGGGATCACAAAAACATCTCCAAAATCTTGAATAAACACAAGATCCAGGTCCGTTTCAACACATTACATAAAATCCGTGATCTGGTTCCGTCTGTAAAACATGTGATTCCGGACATACAGTACCCTGGTGTCTACAAACTAAGTTGCCTCTGTGGTAATAGTTACATTGGAGAAACCAAACGCCATGTCTCGGACCGCATTCGTGAACACAAAGCAGACCTTAAACACGGTAGGACCAACACCTCGGCCATGGCAGATCATTGGTATAATTCAGTAGGCTCACATGACATTGACTTTTCCAAGACAGAGGTTCTTTGTAAGCCATCTGGCTACCATGAGAGATTCGTTCATGAGGCTATCCACATATACAAGCACAGAGACAATTTCAACCGAGAAGATGGATTCTGGCTTAGCATTCATTGGAAAGATTTGATAAACCATTTCAGGTCTTAACTGATTGTTCACGCTTACAGTGGCTTTCAGACAGCATACATTATTTTTTCGTCTCCCCCTCCTCTTTTCATAACATAGATGGACTAGTCGTTCTAAATAAACTGCCAAATCGCTGCACGTGGCACTGACGGTTTTTATAAATAAATAAATAAACCGTTTAAAAATAAATACATTTATGCAAACCGACACACCTGATGACGACCGTTTGTGTTATGGTTGAAACGTCGTGAGAATTTTTTATTGTTTTATATATATTTTATTATTTTATTGTTTCCCTTCAATGTGACTTTACCGAAAGAGCTAAGGATATGTGATGTAGTTGTTATTGTTGTTGTGTCTGTATTGTTGTTGTGTCTCTGTGTGATGAAGTTGTTGTGTTTGTATTGTTGTTGTTGTGTATCTGTGTGTTGTGGTTGTTGTGTCTGTATCGTTGTTGTGTATCTTGTGTTGTGGTTGTTGTTGTTCTATTGTTGTTGTGTATCTGTAGTTGTTGTGGTTGTTGTGTCTGTATTGTTGTTGTGTCTCTGTGTGATGAAGTTGTTGTGTTTGTATTGTTGTTGTTGTGTATCTGTGTGTTGTGGTTGTTGTGTCTGTAATGTTGTTGTGTATCTGTGTGTTGTGGTTGTTGTTGTTCTATTGTTGTTGTGTATCTGTAGTTGTTGTGCTTGTTGTGTCTGTATTGTTGTTGTGTCGCTGTGTGATGAAGTTGTTGTGTTTGTATTGTTGTTGTGTATCTGTGTGTTGTGGTTCTTGTGTCTGTAATGTTGTTGTGTATCTGTGTGTTGTGGTTGTTGTGTCTGTATTGTTGTTGTGTATCTGTGTGTTGTGGTTATTGTGTCTGTATTGTTCTTGTGTATCAGTAGTTGTTGTGGTTGTTGTGTCTGTATTGTTATTGTGTATCTGTGTGTTGTGGTTGTTGTGTCTGTATTGTTAATGTGTATCTGTGTGTTGTGGTTATTGAGTCTGTATTGTTATTGTGTATCTGTGTGTTGTGGTTGTTGTGTCTGTATTGTTGTTGTGTATCTGTGTATTGCAGTTGTTGTGTCTGTATTGTTAATGTGTATCTGTGTGTTGTGGTTGTTGAGTCTGTATTGTTATTGTGTATCTGTGTGTTGTGGTTGTTGTTTCTGTATTGTTGTTGTGTATCTGTGTGTTGTGGTTGTTGTATCTGTATTGTTGTTGTGTATTTGTGTGTTGTGGTTGTTGTGTATGTATTGTTGTTGTGTATCTGTAGTTGGTGTGGTTGTTGTGTCTGTATTGTTGTTGTGTATCTGTGTGTTGTGGTTGTTGTGTCTGTATTGATGTTGTGAATCTGTGTTGTGGTTGTTGTGTCTGTATTGTTGTTGTGTATCTGTGTGTTGTGGTTGTTGTGTATGTATTGTTGTTGTGTATCTGTAGTTGTTGTGGTTGTTGTGTCTGTATTGTTGTTGTGTATCTGTGTGTTGTGGTTGTTGTGTATGTATTGTTGTTGTGTATCTGTATTTGTTGTGGTTGTTGTGTCTGTATTGTTGTTGGGTATCCGTGTGCTGTGGTTGTTGTGTCTGTATTGTTGTTGTGAATATGTGTGTTGTGGTTGTTGTGTCTTTATTGCTGTTGTGTATCTGTGTGTTGTGATTGTTGTGTCTGTATTGCTGTTGTGTATATGTAGTTATTGTGGTTGTTGTGTCTGTATTGTTGTTGTGTATCTGTGTGTTGTAGTTGTTGTGTCTCTACTGTTGTTGTGTATCTGTGTGTTGTGGTTGTTGTATCTGTATTGCTGTTGTGTATATGTAGTTATTGTGGTTGTTGTGTCTGTATTGTTGTTGTGTATCTGTGTGTTGTGATTGTTGTGTCTGTGTTGCTGTTGTGTATCTGTAGTTACTGTGGTTGTTGTGTCTGTATTGTTGTTGTGTATCTGTGTGTTGTAGTTGTTGTGTCTCTACTGTTGTTGGGTATCCGTGTGTTGTGGTTGTTGTGTCTGTTTTGTTGTTGTTGTGTATCCGCAGGACGTGAGCGTGCGAGCCAGTGAGCGAGCGAGTGGATGAGTGCCTCTGCAAATTGCTGTAATTTTGCCTTGCTTTGCCGCGATGCGCAAACAACATACGTTTTGTCCTTCTTGACTTTACCGAAAGAACCAAGAATATAATACTCAAATCCGTTATTTCATCCCCATTGCTGTAGCAATGGGGGTTGTTTGCAATTCCAGTTGACCCAGGTCACTCGTGAGAAGGAGTCCGTTTTAATATGTTGACTCAAATTGATTTGCGACCATGCTGTCTCACACACAGAGACTCATAGAGATACACAGAGACTCATAGAGATACACAGAGACTCATAGAGATATATAGAAACTCATGGAGATACACAGAGACTCACAGGGTCAAAAGGAGACTCATATAGATGCACAGAGACTCATATAGATGCACAGAGACTCACAGAGTCAAACGGAGACTCACATAGATACACAGAGACTCAAAAAGATATACAGAGACTCGTAGAGATACACAGAGACTCATAGAGATACACAGAGACTCATAGAGATATACAAAGACTCATAGAGGTACATGGAGACTCATAGAGATACACAGAGACGCATAGAGATACACAGAGACTCATAGAGATACACAGAGACTCATAGAGATACACAGAGACTCATAGAGATACACAGACTCATAGAGATACACAGAGACTGATAGAGATACATAGAGACTCAAAGAGATAAACAGAGACTCATAGAGATACACAAAAACTCATAGACATACATGGAGACTCATAGAGATACACAGAGACTCATAGAGAAACACAGAGACTCATAGAGATACCCAGAGACTCATAGAGATATATAGAGACTCATAGAGATACCCAGAGGCTCATAGAGATACACAGACTCATAGAGATACACAGAGACTGATAGAGATACGTAGAGACTCAAAGAGATACACAGAGACTCATAGAGATACACAAAGACTCATAGACATACATGGAGACTCATAGAGATACACAGCGACTCATAGAGAAACACAGAGACTCATAGAGATACCCAGAGACTCATAGATATACATAGAGACTCATAGAGATACCCAGAGACTCATAGAGATACATAGAGACTCATAGAGATACCCAGAGACTCATATAGATACATAGAGACTCATAGAGATCCACTAAGACTCATATAAATACACAGAGACTCATATAGATGCATAGAGACTCAGAGATACATGAAGACTTATAGAGATACACAGAGACTCATAGAGATACACAGAGACTCATAGAGATACACAGAGACTCATAGAGATACACAACGACTCATAGAGATACCCAGAGACTCATAGAGATATATAGAGACTCATAGAGATACCCAGAGGCTCATAGAGATACACAGACTCATATAGATGCACAGAGACTCATAGAGATACACAGAGACTCATATAGATGCACAGAGACTCATAGAGATGCACAGAGACTCATAGAGATAAATGAAGACGTATAGCGATACAGAGAGATTCATAGAGATACACAGAGACTCATAGAGACAACCAGAGACTCAAATAAATATATAGAGACTCATAGAGATACATAGAGACTCATAGAGATACACAGAGACTCATAGAGATACACAACGACTCATAGAGATAAACAGAGACTCATAGAGATACACAGCGACTCATAGAGAAACACAGATAATCATAGAGATACACAGAGACTCATATAGATGCACAGAGACTCATAGAGATGCACAGAGACGCTTAGAGATACATGAAGACGTAAAGAGATACACAGAGACTCATAGAGATACACAGAGACTCATATAGAAACATAGAGACTCGTAGAGATACACAGAGACTCATAGACGTACACAGCGACTCATAGAGATACAGAGAGACTCATAGAGATACACGGAGACTCATAGAGATACACAGAGACTCATAGACATACACAGCGACTCATAGAGATACAGAGAGACTCATAGAGATACTCATAGACTCATAGAGATATAATGAGGCTCATAGAGATACACAGAGACTCATAGAGATGCACAGAGACTCATAGAGATGCACAGAGACTCTTAGAGATACATGAAGACGTAAAGAGATACACAGAGACTCATAGAGATACACAGAGACTCATATAGAAACATAGAGACTCGTAGAGATACACAGAGACTCATAGACGTACACAGCGACTCATAGAGATACAGAGAGACTCATAGAGATACATGGAGACTCATAGAGATACACAGAGACTCATAGACATACACAACGACTCATAGAGATACATAGAGACTCATAGAGATATACGGAGACTAATAGACTTACACAGAGATTCATAGAGACACACAGAGACTCATAGAGATGCACAGAGACTCATAGATATACACAGAGACTCATAGAGATACACAGAGACTCATAGAGATACACAAGGACTCATAGAAATACATGAAGACTTATAAAGATACACAGAGACTCATAAAGACACACAGAGACTCATAGAGTGATACACAGAGACTCATAGAGATACACAGCGACTCATAGAAATACACAGAGACACATAGAGATTCAGACAGACTCATAGAGATACACGGAGACTCATAGAGATACACGGAGACTCATAGAGACACACAGAGACTTACAGAGATATACAAAGATTCATAGAGATACCATAGACTCATAGAGATGCACAGAGACTCATAAAGATACACAGAGACTCATAGAGATACACAAAGACTCATAGAGATACACAAGGACTCGTAGAAATAGATGAAGACTTATAGAGATACACAGAGACTCATAGAGACACACAGAGACTCATAGAGAGATACACAGAGACTCATAGAGATACACAGAGAATTATAGAGATACACAGAGACGCATAGGGATACATGAAGACTTATAGAGATACACGGGGACTCATAGAGATACACAGCGACTCATAGAGATGCATGAAAACTCATAGAGATACACAGAGACTCATAGAGATACACAACGACTCATAGAGATACACAGCGACTCATAGAGACACACGGAGACTCATAGAGATAGACAGAGACTCATAGAGATACATGAAGACTCATAGAGATACACAGAGACGCATAGAGATACACAGAGACTCATAGAGATATATAGAGACTCATAGAGATACACAGCGACTCATAGAGATACACAGACACTTATATATGGACACAGAGAATCAGAGACTCATAGAGATACACAATGACTCATAGAGATACATGAAGACTCATAGAGATACACAGCGACTCATAGAGATACACAGCGACACATAGAGGTACACAGAGACTCAATGAGATACACAACGACTCATAGAGATATATGAAGACTCATAGAGATACACAGAGACTCATAGAGACACACAGAGACTCATAGAGTTACATGGAGACTCATAGCGATACACAGAGACTCATAGAGATACACAGAGACTCATAGAGAAATATAAAGCCCCATAGACATATACAGAGACTCATAGGGATACGCAGAGACACATAGCGATACACAGAGACTTATAGAAATACACAGCGACTCATAGAGATACACGGAGACTCATAGAGATACACAGAGACTCATAGAGATACACAGAGACTCATAGAGATACACAACGACTCATAGAGATACACAGAGACTCATAGAGATACACAGAGACTCATAGAGATACACAGAGACTCATAAAGAAATATAAAGACCCATAGACATACACAGAGACTCATAGAGACACACAGAGACTCATAGAGATACACAGAGACTTATAGAAATACACAGAGACTCATAGAGATGCACAGAGACTCATAGAGATACACTGAGACTCATAGAGATACACAGAGATTCTTAGAGATACACGGCGACTCATAGAGATACACAACGACTCATAGAGATACATGAAGACTTATAGAGATACACAGAGACTCATATAGATACAGCGACTTATAGAGAAACACAGAGACTCATTGAGATACGCGAAGATTCATACAGATACACAGTGATTCAAAGAGATACACAACGACTCATAGTGATACATGAAGACTCGTAGAGACATACACAGAGATTCATATAGATACACAGAGACTCATTGAGATACACAGAGACTCATAGAGATACACAGAGACTCATAGAGATATATAGAGACTCATAGACACACACAGAGACTCATAGAGATACACAGCGACTCATAGAGATACACAGTCTCATAGAGATACACAGAGACTCATAGAGATACACGGAGACTCATAGAGATACACAGAGACTCATAGAGATACACAGAGACTCATAGAGTCTCTGTGTACATACACACACTAACACACTGACACACACACTGACACACACTGACACACACTGAAACACACACACACACACTGCCACATACACACTGATACACACTGACACACTGACATACACAACGACACACACACTGACACACACACACTGACACACACTGACACATACACACTGACATACACACTAACACCCACTCTCATACACACTGACACAGACACATACACACACACACTGACATACACACTGACACACACACACACTGACACACACACACACTGACATACACACTGACACACACTGACACACACACTGACACACACTGACACACACTGAAACACACACACACACACACTGCCACATACACACTGACACACACTGACACACTGACATACACACCGACACACACACTGACACACACTGACACACACACACTGACACACACTGACACACACTGAAACACACACACACACACACACTGCCACATACACACTGACACACACTGACACACTGACATACACACCGACACACACACTGACACACACTGACACACACACACTGACACACACTGACACACACGGAGACATACACACTGACACACACTCTCATACACACTGACACAGACACATACACACACTGACATACACACTGACACACAACAACAACAACAACAACCGCCATTCGCCACTAAGTGGCGGTGACGTCACCACGACGCTTGTGCCAGGCTTTGTGCACCCTGAGGCCACGTGAAGTGTCGAACGCCCGCTGGCAGGAGGTCACGGGGCAGACCCAGGTGCCACGGGTCGACTGACTGAGATGACTGGCTGATGCACCACCTGTGCCCCCTACTGTGCCAACCTGCTGTGCTTTAGCCACCCGGCGCTCCGCTCGCTGTTGTGAGCGTCGCTCCTCCGCCCTCCGTTGTTGTTGGAGGGCGACTGCCTCCAACTGCCCAGTAGCATCCTTCACGAGCCTCCTCCACAGAGGCCGATCTTGACACCGCTGGTACCAGTCATCGGCAAGTCCACTCAGCTCCACGTCCTCCTGTACCACATCACTCCATCTCTTCTCTAGCCCGTGCCGCGCCCGCTTAGCCCCCTCAATCCGGCCAAACAAAAGCTGTTTCGGCATGCGGTGGCTGGGCATGCGGGCTACATGACCCAGCCATCGCAGCCTTGCCTGCCGGAGGAGCTCACCGATGGGACCCTGCCCAGATCTTTCAAGGATTTGTGAGCTCCTCACACAATCCAGTCTGGTTAAACCCAGGATGGATCGTAGGCAGGCCAGCCTAAATGTTTCTAACCGGCGAAGATGTTCCATTAGGGGGGTCCACGTTTCGCAAGCATAGAGAAGGGAGGGAATGACCGTGGCCGAGAAGACCTGAAGCTTAGTGCGGAGCGACAGACCAGGTAGCTTCCACACAGCGTTACGCAACCGATGAAAAGATATTGCCGCTCGACTGATTCGGAGTGAGACCTCTGCTGTTAAACTGGAGCCAGTCATAAGCACACTGCCCAGGTATGGGAAACTCTCCACTCTCTCCACAACTGCCCCATCACCGATTGGGAGTTGTGGGGGTGGAGTGTCCGATGGTACAAAATACCCAGGCAGGTGCTTAGTTTTGGTGGGGCTGATGGTAAGGCCCCACCTCTTAGTGGCATGCTCCAGTCTCAGCAGCAGCGTCTCCAACTCCTCCTCTGACTGAGCAGCTATTACCAAGTCATCAGCATACATAACGTGATTGAGCAATAGGGAGCCATCCCTTGACCGCACCCGGGCATCGATTAGCCTCCCATTATATCTGTACCATATGGAGATTCCCCCGGTACAGCTATTGAAGGCTTCACGAACTACGTGGTCAAAATAGATGTTAAATAATGTGGGAGCCAAAGGACATCCCTGTCGCACCCCAAGGTGTACAGGGAATGGCTCTGACTCCCGGCCACGTAGTTTTACCCGGGCCCGCTCACCATCATGAAGGTCCTTAATGATCGTGAGTAGAGGGTCAGGTACTCCAAAAGCACGAAGAACGACCCAGAGCCCAGGCCTACTGATGGTATCATAGGCCTTGACCAGGTCAATAAAGCAGAGATGTAGGTCTTGTTGGAATTCCCTACACCTCTGCTGTAGCAGACGGACAGAAAATATGGCATCTGTGCAGGACCGCCCTTTCCTGAAACCGCATTGGGGCTCCGCAAGCCTCTCCTCAGCGTGCCTGGCAAGGCGATGCTGAATAATCCTTGCCAGGACCTTTCCCGGCACACTGAGGAGTGAGATGCCCCTGTAGTTGTTACAGTCTGTGCGGTCCCCCTTCTTAAAAAGGGGGACCACCAGGGCATCCTTCCAATCCTGCGGAACCCGTCCAGTGGTCCAGACTGTTGTTATGATGTCATATAGGGCAGTCTGTGCACAAACGCCACCCTCCCTCAGCATTTCGCTTGGGAGATCATCTCTGCCCGCTGCCTTTCCTGGTCTCAGACTCCGGATCGCCTTCAATACTTCCTCAGCAGATGGCACCTCAGCCAGCCACTCACAGGGGGTGACTTCATCCAATATTTGAGGCACCGCAGCCTCAGCAGGGTCATCCTCACTTTGTGCCGCGATGTTTTCCTGGCTGAGGGATTTTCCCTCCCCCAGGACCTCACAGAAATGCTCAGCAAATCTGCGAACCTGTTCCTGGGGGTCGGAAATTGGATCACCGTTTTTTCCCCTAATGATGGTAATAGGTGTGGCGCTGCAGGTTACTTTTTTGATGGAGTTAAATAGAGATTTGTGATCACGGGCCACTGAGGCAGACTCCATCTCCTCAGCAACCCGCGACCACCACCCATCCTTGCAGCGCCTCACGGCTCTCCGAACCTCCGAGCGAAGGCTGCGGTAAGCCTCCTCATTCTCTGACGTGGGATTCTGTAGCCGATGACAGTGGGCCTGTCGCTTTTTCTCAACCATCCTGAACAACTCCTCTGTCATCCAGGGTGTCTGGGGAGGTCTGGACCGCGTACCCAAAGCAGCCATTGCAGCTGCATGAGTCACAGTCCTAAACCTCGCACATTTACCCTCGACATCAGGAGGAGTCGGGGACGATGCCAATCCCAGCCGCAAGCGATGATGAAATTCTCGCTTGCAACATTCATCAGATAACTGAGACCAGGCCACTTTAGGTTGGAATGGGGTCCTGGGTGTACACCCACCACCGGAGTGGAAGAATGGCAGGCGCATCTTACAGATGACTAGTCGATGGTCAGAGGGCAGATTAGCTCCACGGTAGGTCCTGGTGTCAAGGACATGGGCTCGCATTCGCTGGTCCGTCACTATGTAGTCCAGCAGATGTTCTTGCTTGGACCCGGCATGCATCCATGATGTTGTGTGGATGCGCCGATGCCGGAACAGCGTGTTGGTAATTACAAGCCCATGGGCTGCACAAAAATCTAGCAGCCTCCTACCGTTGTTATTGAGCTGATCTGGCCCATGCCCTCCAATCACTCCAGACCAGGTGCCAGTATCATGACCAACTCGGGCATTGAAGTCACCCAACATGATGACTCTATCCCGAGGGGCCACTTTAGCCAGCACCTGTGACAGGAGGTCATAGAAGGCATCTGACTCATCGGCTTTGCCTGCATCCCTCCACGGATGTTCATCTTCGGTGGGGGCATAAGTAACCACGACCACCATTCCTCGCCTCCGGTTGATGGGAAGGCGAGCCCAAAGTAGCCTGGGGCTTACAGCTTCCCACACCTCACCGCCACGCTCCCACGCCCCCTTCATTCTTTTGTTCAAAAGAAGACCCACACCCTGTTGTTTGGCAGTCTGCTGCCCCGAGTAGAGGACTGTCCACCCCTCATGGTGGCAGGAGCCAGAGCCGGTCCACCGGACCTCCTGAATGCCGCATAGATCCAGGCGGTACCGGTCCAGCTCCCGACAGAGGAGTGGCAGCCTCTCCTCTGCAGTGAGCGTTCGAACATTCCACGTGGCCAACCGTAGTGGCTTTTCGTTGTTTCTGGAGTAGCCCCGAGGGTAGGTATTCAATCTCCTGGCTCCGCCAATTGGGGTTTGGCCAGGAGACGTCATAGACGCCTGGCCCCCCGGGGCCTCCGGCACAAGCTTAGTTGTTACATATTTCAGTTTAATTCGTAGTTTCGTGGTAATTAATTGAAGGTGGAGGGGTTACCAGCCCCTCGCACCCGTCCAGAGCCCCCGTTTAGCCCCTGTGGTGGACACATATGCCATGAGGGGAGGAGCCAATCAAAATTGGATCTCCCCCCACAGCGCTGTCCACGACAGAGTTGCCCGTCCGGCACCGCGAGGAGGTAGGGGGTTGTTTTGCCGGACACACTGACACACACACACTGACACACACACACACACTGACATACACACTAACACACACTCTCATACATACTGACACAGACACATACACACACACACACTGACATACACACTGACACACACACACTAACACACACACATACACTGGCATACACACTGACACACACTGACACACACACTGACACACACTGACACACACACTGACACACACTGACACACACACTGACACACACTGACATATACACACAGACACTGACATACACACTGACACACTGACACACACACTGACACACACACATACACTGGCATACACACTGACACACACACTGACACACACACACACACTGACACACACTGACACACACACTGACACACACTGACACACACACTGACACACACTGACACACACACTGACACACACTGACATACACACACAGACACTGACATACACACTGACACACACACACACACACTGACACACACACATACACTGACATACACACTGACACACACTGACACACACACTGACACACACTGACACACACTGAAACACACACACTGACACACACTGACACACACACACACTGACACATACACACTGACACACACTGACACACTGACACACACTGACACACATACACTGACACACACCGAGACATACACACTGACACACACTGATACACGCACACACTGACACACACTGCCACATATACACTGACACCCACAACAACAACAACCGCCATTCGCCACTAAGTGGCGGTGACGTCACCACGACGCTTGTGCCAGGCTATGTGCACCCTGAGGCCACGTGAAGTGTCGAACGCCCGCTGGCAGGTGGTCACGGGGCAGACCCAGGTGCCACGGGTCGACTGACTGAGATCACTGGCTGATGCACCACCTGTGCCCCCTACTGTGCCAACCTGCTGTGCTTTAGCCACCCGGCGCTCCGCTCGCTGTTGTGAGCGTCGCTCCTCCGCCCTCCGTTGTTGTTGGAGGGCGACTGCCTCCAACTGCCCAGTAGCATCCTTCACAAGCCTCCTCCACAGAGGCCGATCTTGACACCGCTGGTACCAGTCATCGGCAAGTCCACTCAGCTCCACGTCCTCCTGTACCACATCACTCCATCTCTTCTCTAGCCCGTGCCGCGCCCGCTTAGCCCCCTCAATCCGGCCAAACAAAAGCTGTTTCGGCATGCGGTGGCTGGGCATGCGGGCTACATGACCCAGCCATCGCAGCCTTGCCTGCCGGAGGAGCTCACCGATGGGACGCTGCCCAGATCTTTCAAGGATTTGTGAGCTCCTCACACAATCCAGTCTGGTTAAACCCAGGATGGATCGTAGGCAGGTCAGCCTAAATGTTTCTAACCGGCGAAGATGTTCTATTAGGGGGGTCCACGTTTCGCAAGCGTAGAGAAGGGAGGGAATGACCGTGGCCGAGAAGACCTGAGGCTTAGTGCGGAGCGACAGACCAGGTAGCTTCCACACAGCGTTACGCAACCGATGAAAAGATATTGCCGCTCGACTGATTCGGAGTGAGACCTCTGCTGTTAAACTGGAGCCAGTCATAAGCACACCCACCCAGGTATGGGAAACTCTCCACTCTCTCCACAACTGCCCCATCACCGATTGGGAGTTGTGGGGGTGGAGTGTCCGATGGTACAAAATACCCAGGCAGGTGCTTAGTTTTGGTGGGGCTGATGGTAAGGCCCCACCTCTTAGTGGCACGCTCCAGTCTCAGCAGCAGCGTCTCCAACTCCTCCTCTGACTGAGCAGCTATTACCAAGTCATCAGCATACATAACGTGGTTGAGCAATAGGGAGCCATCCCTTGACCGCACCCGGGCATCGATTAGCCTCCCATTATATCTGTACCATATGGAGATTCCCCCGGTACAGCTATTGAAGGCTTCACGAACTACGTGGTCAAAATTGATGTTAAATAATGTGGGAGCCAGAGGACATCCCTGTCGCACCCCAAGGTGTACAGGGAATGGCTCTGACTCCCGGCCACGTAGTTTTACCCGGGCCCGCTCACCATCATGAAGGTCCTTAATGATCGTGAGCAGAGGGTCAGGTACTCCAAAAGCACGAAGAACGACCCAGAGCCCAGGCCTACTGATGGTATCATAGGCCTTGACCAGGTCAATAAAGCAGAGATGTAGGTCTTGTTGGAATTCCCTACACCTCTGCTGTAGCAGATGGACAGAAAATATGGCATCTGTGCAGGACCGCCCTTTCCTGAAACCGCATTGTGACACCCACACACACACACTGACATACACTCTGACACACACACACTGACACACACTGACACACACGGAGACATACACACTGACACACACTGAAACACACACACACACTGACACACACTGGCACATACACACTGACACACACACAACAACAACAACCGCCATTCGCCACTAAGTGGCGGTGACGTCACCACGACGCTTGTGCCAGGCCATGTGCATCTTGAGGCCACGTGAAGTGTCAAACGCCCGCTGGCAGGAGGTCACAGGGCAGACCCAGGTGCCACGGGTCGACTGACTGAGATGACTGGCTGATGCACCACCTGTGCCCCCTACTGTGCCAACCTGCTGTGCTTTAGCCACCCGGCGCTCCGCTCGTTGTTCTGAGCGTCGCTCCTCCGCCCTCTGTTGTTGCTGGAGGGCGACTGCCTCCAACTGCCCAGCAGCGTCTTTCACGAGCCTCCTCCACAGAGGCCGATCTTGACACCGCTGGTACCGGTCATCGGCAAGTCCACTCAGCTCCACGTCCTCCTGTACCACATCACTCCATCTCTTCTCTAGCCCGTGCCGCGCCCGTTTAGCCCCCACAATACGGCCGAACAAAAGCTGTTTCGGCATGCGGTGGCTGGGAGACTGGAGCGTGCCACTAAGAGATGGGGCCTTACCATCAGCGCCACCAAAACTAAGCACCTGCCTGGGTATTTTGTACCATCGGACACTCCACCCTCACAACTCCCAATCGGTGATGGGGCAGTTGTGGAGAGAGTGAAGAGTTTCCCATACCTGGGCAGTGTGCTTATGACCGGTTCCAGTTTAACAGCAGAAGTCTCACTCCGAATCAGTCGAGCGGCAATATCTTTTCATCGGTTGCATAACGCTGTGTGGAAGCTTCAGGTCTTCTCGGCAATGGTCATTCCCTCCATTCTCAACCACACACACACACACTGACACACACACACACATTGACACACACAAAACTGACACACCCACAAACTGACACACACACTGACACATACAGACACTGACATACACACTCACCCACACACACACACTGACATACACACATTGACAAAACACAAAGACAAAGATCCCCCGTATAGTCTTAACATATTGTAGGGGCAAATGCTGTTAGCGAGCACCTATAACGGTGGTGGTGGTGACGACGGTGGTGGTGGTGGTGACGGTGGTGAGGGTAGTGGTGGTGGTGGTGGTGACGATGGTGGTGGTGGTGACGGTGGTGGTGGTGGTGGTGGTGACGGTGGTGGTGGTGGTAGTGACGGTGTTGGTGACGGTGGTGGTGGTGGTGACGGTGGTGGTGGTGGTGGTGACGATGTTGACGGTGGTGACGGTGGTGGTGGTAGTGACGGTGTTGGTGACGGTGGTGGTGGTGGTGGTGGTGATGGTGGTGGTGGTTGTGGTGGTGGTGGTGGTGACGACAGTGGTGGTGACGGTGGTGGTGGTGACGGTGGTGACGGTGGTGACGGTGGTGGTGGTGGTGGTTGTGACGGCGGTGGTGGTGGTGGTGGTGACGGTGGTGGTGGTGGTGACGGTGGTGGTGGTGGTGGTGACGGTGGTGGTGGTGGTGGTGACTTCGGTGGTGGTGACGGTGGTGGTGGTGGTGACGGTGGTGGTGGTGGTGGTGACTGTGGTGGTGGTGACGGTGGCGGTGGTGGTGGTGGTGGTGACTGTGGTGACTGTGGTGACTGTGGTGGTGGTGGTGACTGTGGTGGTGGTGGTGACTGTGGTGGTGACGGTGCTGGTGGTGGTGGTGACTGTAGTAGTGGTGATAGTGGTGGTGGTGACTGTAGTGGTGGTGATAGTGGTGGTGGTGACTGTGGTGGTGGTGACTGTAGTGGTGGTGGTGACTGTAGTGGTGGTGGTGGTGACTGTAGTGGTGGTGGTGGTGACTGTAGTGGTGGTGGTGGTGGTGACTGTAGTGGTGGTGGTGGTGACTGTAGTGGTGGTGGTGGTGACTGTAGTGGTGGTGGTGGTGGTGACTGTAGTGGTGGTGGTGGTGACTGTAGTGGTGGTGGTGGTGACTGTAGTGGTGGTGGTGGTGACTGTAGTAGTGGTGGTGGTGACTGTAGTGGTGGTGGTGGTGACTGTAGTGGTGGTGGTGGTGACTGTAGTGGTGGTGGTGGTGACTGTAGTGGTGGTGGTGGTGGTGACTGTAGTGGTGGTGGTGGTGACTGTAGTGGTGGTGGTGGTGACTGTAGTAGTGGTGGTGGTGACTATAGTAGTGGTGGTGGTGACTGTAGTGGTGGTGGTGGTGACTGTAGTGGTGGTGGTGGTGACTGTAGTGGTGGTGGTGGTGACTGTAGTGGTGGTGGTGCTATCGTGAACATTCCCATCGTGTCAACGCTCTGCTACACCGACCCTGATCTCAATCATCTCGGAGTCAGTTTCCAACGGCGAGGAGGGACCCGTGGGTTGATTAAGATGACCTCCACCACCTCCCCCCCACCTCCCCCCCCACCTCCTCCCCACCAACGACCACCCCCCACCACCACCACCACCCAGATGAGAACCGAAGGTTTGAAGGTAAAGGTGGAATTGAGGCTAAGACGGCACCGCCAGGAATAGAAATATAATGTTAAGGGTGGCTGAGTGGTTCATAATGGCCGGGTCAGAGACACTGAACCTGCACGGCTGACACACTGGTGTGACATCCCTGAGGCTCCGTGTATCTGTCTGTGTGTCTGTGTGTGTGTGTCTGTGTGTGTGTCTTTGTGTGTGTTCTCTTTGTGTGTGTCTGTGTGTGTGTCTGTGTGTGTGTCTGTGTGTGTGTATCTGTGTGTGTGTATATCTGTGTGTGTGATGTGTGTGTCTGCGTCTGTGTGTGTGTCTGTGTGTGTGTGTCTGTGTGTGTGTGTCTGTGTGTGTGTCTTTGTGTGTGTTCTCTTTGTGTGTGTCTGTGTGTGTGTCTGTGTGTGTGTCTGTGTGTGTGTATCTGTGTGTGTGTATATCTGTGTGTGTGATGTGTGTGTCTGCGTCTGTGTGTGTGTCTGTGTGTGTGTGTCTGTGTGTGTGTGTTTATCTGTGTCTGTGTATATATCTGTGTGTGTCATCTGTGTGTGTGTGTGTCTGTGTGTGTATCTGTGTGTGTGTCTGTGTGTGTGTATCTGTATTTCTGTGTGTATTTGTATGTGTGTTCTGTGTGTGTGTCTGTGTGTGTTTGTGGGGAGCGATAGTGTAGCGGTTAGCGCTACGCTGCGCTATGAACCTGACGACCCGGGTTCGATTCCCGCTCACGGCCAACACCAGTGACGATTATCTGAATCGGTCCAGGGCCTCCCCTAGGTCGACTCAGCCTCCAATGAGTACCTGGTGCGGTGTGTAAATATCGCCACTTGGGAGACAAAGGCGGGAGGGCGTGGTGCTGGCCACCCACCCCTTCGTGTACCGTTCTGGCCTTCATAGGTGCTCGCTAACAGCACTGTGTGTGTGTATCTATGTGTGTGTCTGTGTGTGTGTATCTATGTGTGTGTCTGTGTGTGTGTGTCTGTGTGTGTATCTGTGTGTGTGTCTGTGTGTGTGTGTGTCTGTGTGTGTGTGTGTCTGTGTGTGTGTCTGTGTGTGTGTCTGTGTGTGTGTCTGTGTGTGTGTCTGTCTGTGTGTATGTGTGTGTGTATCTGTGTGTGTGTCTGTGTGTGTGTCTGTGTGTGTGTGTCTGTGTGTGTGTCTGTGTGTCTGTGTGTGTATCTGTGTGTGTGTCTGTGTGTGTATCTGTGTGTCTGTATGTGTGTGTATCTATGTGTGTGTCTGTGTGTGTGTGTCTGTGTGTGTATCTGTGTGTGTATCTGTGTGTGTGTCTGTGTGTGTGTCTGTGTGTGTCTGTGTGTGTGTGTCTGTGTGTGTGTGTCTGTGTGTGTCTGTGTGTGTGTGTCTGTGTGTGTGTGTCTGTGTGTGTCTGTGTGTGTGTGTCTGTGTGTGTGTGTCTGTGTGTGTGTCTGTCTGTGTGTCTGTGTGTATGTGTGTGTGTATCTGTGTGTGTGTCTGTGTGTGTGTCTGTGTGTGTGTCTGTGTGTGTATCTGTGTGTGTGTCTGTGTGTGTGTCTGTGTGTGTATCTGTGTGTGTATCTGTGTGTGTGGGGAGCGGTAGTATAACGGTAAGCGCTACGCTGCGCTATTCTGCCCTGCAAGCCCGGCGACCCGAATTCGATTCACGCTCACGGCCAACAACATCGCTGACAATTATCTTAATTGGTCCTGAGCCCTTCCCTTTGTCGAATCAGCCTCAAAGAAGTACCTGGTGTGGTGTTTAAACATCGCCACTGGGGATACAAAGGCGGTCTGGAGTGGTATCGGCCTCCCACCCCCTCGTGTGCCGTTCTGGAGCCTTCAGAGGTGCTCGCTAACAGCACTTGCCCCAACAGCCTGTTACAGGCTATTTGGGGGATCTTTATATGTGTCTGTGTGTCTCTGTGTGGAGGATGAGGAGGAGGAGGCTCGCGAAAGACTCTGCTGCTACCGTACCGTTGGAGGCAGTCGCCCCTCCAGCAAACATCTGGGGTGGTCAGAGGGCGCAGAGCCTCGGGCGGATATAAAGCCCGCAAAAATTGGCACCGTAAGGGGGCACAGCTGGGTGGTGGTGGTGGTGGTGGTGCATCTACCGGTAAACTCAACCAGCCGGCCCATGGCCACCGCTGAACCTCCTCCCGTCAGCAGCGGAGCCTTCGACACTTCCCCAGTGGCCTCAAGGTGCAGCCTGGACGGGCACGGGCGAACGCTGTTGGTTCACGGTGTCTCTGCCGCCGCTCCGGATTTCAGAAGGTTCATGTCGCGGGCAGTGACGCGCACGTTCGGCTGTGCACGGTGGGAAAGAAGTTCACAGCGCGAGACCAACACGCAGCAGAGATTGCCGGCGAGCCTGCGACGCAGCAATTAGTGACGAGTCTGTGACGCAGCAATTAGTGACGAGTCTGTGACGCAGCAATTAGTGGCGAGTCTGTGACGCGGCAATTAGTGGCGAGTCTGTGACGCAGCAATTAGTGACGAGTCTGTGACGCAGCAATTAGTGACGAGTCTGTGACGCAGCAATTAGTGGCGAGTCTGTGACGCAGCAATTAGTGACGAGTCTGTGACGCAGCAATTAGTGGCGAGTCTGTGACGCGGCAATTAGTGGCGAGTCTGTGACGCAGCAATTAGTGACGAGTCTGTGACGCAGCAATTAGTGACGAGTCCGTGACGCAGCAATTAGTGGCAAGTCTGTGACGCAGCAATTAGTGACGAGTCTGTGACGCAGCAATTAGTGACGAGTCTGTGACGCGGCAATTAGTGGCGAGTCTGTGACGCGGCAATTAGTGACGTGTCTGTGACGCAGCAATTAGTGGCGAGTCTGCGACGCAGCAATTAGTGACGAGTCTGTGACGCAGCAATTAGTGTCGAGTCTGTGACGCAGCAATTAGTGACGAGTCTGTGACGCGGCAATTAGTGGCGAGTCTGTGACGCAGCAATTAGTGGCGAGTCTGTGACGCGGCAATTAGTGACGTGTCTGTGACGCAGCAATTAGTGGCGAGTCTGTCACGCAGCAATTAGTGACGAGTCTGTGACGCAGCAATTAGTGACGAGTCTGTGACGCAGCAATTAGTGGCGAGTCTGTGACGCGGTAATTAGTGACGAGTCTGTGACGCAGCAATTAGTGGCGAGTCTGTGACGCAGCAATTAGTGGCGAGTCTGTGACGCAGCAATTAGTGACGAGTCTGTGACGCAGCAATTAGTGACGAGTCTGTGACGCAGCAATTAGTGACGAGTCTGTGACGCAGCAATTAGTGGCGAGTCTGTGACGCGGCAATTAGTGACGAGTCTGTGACGCAGCAATTAGTGGCGAGTCTGTGACGCAGCAATTAGTGGCGAGTCTGTGACGCAGCAATTAGTGGCGAGTCTGTGACGCAGCAATTAGTGGCAAGTCTGTGACGCAGCAATTAGTGGCGAGTCTGTGACGCAGCAATTAGTGACGAGTCTGTCACGCAGCAATTAGTGGCGAGTCTGTGACGCAGCAATTAGTGGCGAGTCTGTGACGCAGCAATTAATGACGAGTCTGTGACGCAGCAATTAGTGACGAGTCTGTGACGCAGCGATTAGTGACGAGTCTGTGACGCAGCAATTAGTGACGAGTCTGTGACGCAGCAATTAGTGGCGAGTCTGTGACGCAGCAATTAGTGACGAGTCTGTCACGCAGCAATTAGTGGCGAGTCTGTGACGCAGCAATTAGTGACGAGTCTGTGATGCAGCAATTAGTGACGAGTCTGTGACGCAGCGATTAGTGACGAGTCTGTGACGCAGCAATTAGTGACGAGTCTGTGACGCAGCAATTAGTGGCGAGTCTGTGACGCAGCAATTAGTGACGAGTCTGTCACGCAGCAATTAGTGGCGAGTCTGTGACGCAGCAATTAGTGATGAGTCTGTGACGCAGCAATTAGTGACGAGTCTGTGACGCAGCGATTAGTGACGAGTCTGTGACGCAGCAATTAGTGACGAGTCTGTGACGCAGCAATTAGTGGCGAGTCTGTGACGCGGCAATTAGTGGCGAGTCTGTGACGCAGCAATTAGTGGCGAGTCTGTGGCACAGCAATTACAGGCGAGTATGTTGGCACTTTATTTTTTAGCCGATATCAAGATACTAAAATGTTAACAATATTCAAATCAGGCGTTCACCTTCCCAGACGTAATAATACAAGGTGGGGGTGGTGTGTTAGAGATGTTCAAACGACGAATATTCACAGTTACCATTCTCGCGAGGCATCAGCGATTTCGCGTTGAGCAGACGTGTTTTGCTTGCGGCAAAACGACACATCTAAACAAACGCGCCATGATAATATTATTGTATACGCATTGCCTTTGATAGGGATTGGCCGACAGCAGAGACATGGGGTGTTTTGATGCTTGGATTGCCTTTGTGCTGTTTAGGCTTTTAGGTATCGGTCTTTTGGTCACTCTTTAGAACAGAGGGAGATCATACAAACTCCATTCCCTCACTCCGTAGAACAGGGGGAGATCACATGAACTCAACTTACTCTGTAGAACAGGGGAAGATCACATAAACTCCACTCACTCACTCCGTAGAACAGGGGGAGATCATACAAACTCCACTCACTCACTCTGTAGAACAGGGGGAGATCATACCAACTAAACTCACTAACTCCGTAAAACAGGGAGAGATCATACAAACTCCACTCACTCACTCAGTAGAACAGGGGGAGATCATACAAACTCCACTCACTCACTCTGCAGAACAGAGGGAAATCATAGAAACTCCACTCACTCACTATGTAGAACAGGGGGAGATCATACAAACTCCACTCACTCACTATTTAGAACAGGGGGAGATCACACAAACTCCACGCACTCTGTAGAACACGGGGAGATCACACAAACTCCACTCACTCTGTAGAACAGGGGGAGATCATACAAACTGCACTCACACTGTAGAACAGGGGGAGATCATACAAACTCCACTCACTCACTCTGTAGAACAGGGGGAGATCATAAAAAACTACATTCACTCACTCCGTAAAACAGGAAGAGATCATACAAGCTACACTCACTCACTCTGTAGAACAGGGGGAGATCATACAAACTCCACTCACTCACTCTGTAGAACAGGGGGAGATCATACAAACTCCACTCACTCTGTAGAACACGGGGAGATCATACAAACTCCACTCACTCTGTAGAACAGGGGGAGATCATACAAACTCCACATGAAAAGGCACCAGAGTTTGGAATCGAACCCAGGGACCTCTTGCTGTGAGGTCAAGTGGCACCATTAAGCTGTCTTCTTGATGATATCGACCACGCTGACTCTGAAACCTCTAAATCGAACGCTTAGCACGGCCACAATCATAACCATAACACCCTAATCCCATCAACCCTACCATCGTACTAACCCTACCTATTACCCTGACCCTCATTCCAGACTCTAAAGCCCAAACCTACACCCCCTAAGTATAGCTTCAGCCCCCTAACTTTATCATCTTGCTGATCTCGTTGAGGAGCATAAACCATCATCAGGCCATTGTCGGTCAACCTCGCAGCTGCTGCAGTAGTAGCGGCAGTAGCAGCTGCAGCAGCAGCTGCAGCAGGAGCAGCAGCAGCAGCAGCAGCGGCTTCTAGATGCTGGCCATCGAACAAAAGGTGGTGGTCACCGCATCGGATGCTGTATACATTAGACTATACACTACACTATACACTACTATACACTACACTATACACTACACTATACACTACTATACACTACACTATACACTACTATACACTACACTATACACTACTATACACCACACTATACACTACACTATACACTACACTATACACTACACTATAAACTATTTACTATACACTGCAATATACACTACTATACACTACACACTAATATATATACACTACACTATACACTCCACTATACACTACACTATACACTACACTATACACTACACTATACACTGCACTATACACTACACTATACACAACACTATACACTACACTATACACTCCACTATACACTACACTATCTACTATGCACTGCACGATACAATACACTATACACTACACTATACACTCCACAATACACTACACTATCTACTATACACTGCACAATACACTACTATACACTCCACTATACACTCCACTATACACTACACTATACACTACACTATACACTCCACTATACACTACACTATACACTATACACTACACTATACACTACACTATACACTACAGTATACTACACTATACACTACACTATACACTACTATACACTACACTATACACTAATATACACTACACTATACACTACACTATACAGTACACTATACACTACAATATACACTCCAATATACACTACACTATACACTACACTATCTACTATACACTACACTATACACTACACTATACTCGACACTATACACTCCACTATACACTATACACTGCACTATACACTACACTATACACTACACTATACACTATGCACTACTATACACTACACTATACACTACACTATACACTACACTATACACTCCACTATACACTCCACTATACACTACACTATACACTACACTACTATACACTATTATACACTACACTATACACTACACTATACACTACATTATACACTACACTATACACTACTATACATTACACTACTATACACTACTATACACTACACTATACACTACACTATACACTCCACTATACATCACGCTATACACTATACACTACACTATCTACTATACACTCCACTATACACTACACTATACACTCCACTATACACTACACTATACACTACACTATACACTCCACTATACACTAAACTATACACTATACTATACACTACACTATACACTACACTACTATACACTCCACTATACACTCCACTATACACTACACTATACACTACACTATACACTACACTATACACTACACTATACACTACACTATACACTCCACTATACACTACACTATACACTCCACTATACACTACACTATACACTCCACTACACACTACACTATACACTCCACTATACACTACACTATTCACTACACTATACACTGCACTATACACTACACTATACACTCCACTATACACTACACTATACACTACACTATACACTACACTATACACTACACTATCTACTATACACTTCACTATACACTACTATACACTACACTATACACTACTATACATTAGACGTTACACTCCACTATACACTACACTATCTACTGTACACTGCACTATACACTACTATACACTACATTACACACCACTATACACTACACTATACACTACTATACACACTATACACTCCACTATACACTACACTATCTAATATACAATGCACGATGCACTACTATACACTACATTATACACTACACTATACACTACACTATCTTATATACACTGTACTATACACTACTATACACTGCACTATACACTACTATACACTACACTATACACTACTATACACTACACTATACACAACTATACACTACACTTTACACTATACACTACACTATCTACTAAACACTGCACTATACACTACTATACACTACACTATACACTACTATACACTACATTATACACTCCACTATACACTAGACTATCTACTATACACTGCACCACACCATACACTCCATTATCTACTATACACTACACTATACACTACACTAAACACTACACTATACACTACACTACACACTATACAGTGCACTATACACTACACTATACACTACACTATACACCCCACTTTTGGCTTAGCCATCGAACAAAGATGGTGGTCATGGAATCATCGCACTGCACTTTCAGATGCTGTATACATTCCACTACACACTACACTACACTGCACAGTGCACTATACACTACACTATACACTACATTATACACTACTACACTATACACTACAATATACACTCCACTATACACTCCACTATAAATTACACTGCATATTGCACTATACACTACACTATACACTACACTACACACTACACTATACACTACACTATACTCTATACACTACACTATACACTACACTATACACTACTTTATACACTACACTGCACTTTTGGCTCAGCCATCGAACAAAGACGGTGGTCACGACATCATTGAACGGCGCTTTCAGATGCGCTGCTTCTGTGGCCGTCTGGAACGCTCTCAGGAAGTCAGTGGAGTGATGCACTTTCAAATCATTATGTTTTTTGTAAAAAAAATATAAAACTGTTTTTAGGGTTTAGTTTGTTGTCCTTCCCCTGCACCTCCGTTTAGGCCCCTCGATCCCGCCGAACAAAAGCTGTTCAGGCATGCGGTGCATGGGAATGCGGGCTACATGACCCAGCCATCGCAGCCTTGCCTGCTGGAGGAGCTCACCGATGGGACTTTGTCCACATCTTTCAAGGATTTGTGAGCTCCTCACACGAACCGGCCTGGTTAAACTCAGGATGGATCGTTGGCAGGCCAGCCTAAATGTTTCTAACGGCGAAGATTTTCCATTAGGGGTGTCCACGTTTCGCAAGCGTAGAGAAGGGAGGGAATCACCATGGCCGAGAAGACTTGAAGCGTCGTGCGGAGCGACAGACCAGATAGCTTCCACACAACGTTACGCAACCGATGAAAAGATATTGCCGCTTGACTAATTCGGAGTGAGACCTCTGCTGTTAAACCAGCGCTGGTCATGAGCACACTGCCCAGGTATGGGAAACTCTCCACTCTCTCCACAACTGCCCCATGGCAGATTGGGAGTTGTGGGGGTGGAGTGTCCGATGGTACAAAATACCCAGGCAGGTGCTTAGTTTTGGTGGGGCTGATGGTAAGGCCCCACCTCTTTGTGGCACACTACAGTTTCAACAGCAGCGTCTCCAACTCCTCCTCTGAATGAGCAGCTATTACCAAATCATCGGCATACATAATGTGGTTGACCAATAGAGAGCCATCCCTTGACCGCACCCGGGCATCGATCATCCTCCAATTGTATCTGTACCAGATGTAAATTCCTTTGGTACAGCTATTGAAGGCTTCACGAACTACGTGGTCAAAATATATGTTAAATAATGTTGGAGCCAGAGGACATTCCTGTAGCACCCAAAGGTGAACAGGGAATGGCTCCGATTCCCGGCCACGTAGTTCTACCCGGTCCCGCTCAACTACATGAAGGTCCTTAATGATCGTGATCAGTGGGTCTGGGTCTCCGAAAGCACCAAGAAGAGCCCAGAGCCCAGGCCTGCTGAAGGTATCATAGGCCTTGACCAGGTCAATAAAGCAGAGATGTAGGTCTTGTTGGAATTCCCTACACCTCTGCTGTAGCAGACAGACAGAAAATATGGCATCTGTGCAGGACCACCCTTTCCTGAAACCACAATGGGGCTCCGCAAGTCTCTCCTCAGAGTTCTTGGCAAGGCTGTGTTGAATAATCCTTGCCAGGACCTTTCCCGGCACACTGAGGAGTGAGATGCCCCTGTAGTTGTTACAGTCTGTGCGGTCCCCCTTCTTAAAGAGGGGGACCACCAGGGCATTCTTCCAATCCTGCGGAACCCGTCCAGTGGTCCAGACTGTTGTTATGATGTCATGTAGGGCAGTCTGTGCACAAACGCCACCCTCCCTCAGCATTTCGCGTGGGAGATCATCTCTGCCCGGTGCATTTCCTGGTCTCAGACTCTGGATCGCCTTCAGTACTTCCTCCACAGATGTCACCTCAGACAGCCACTCACAGGGGGTGACTTCCTCTTCTAATATTTGAGTCACCGCAGCCTCAGCAGGGTCATCCCCACTTTGTCCCACGATGTTTTCCATGTGGACGGATTTCCACTCCCCCAGAACTTCACATAAATCCTCAGCAAATCTGCAAACCTATTCTTGGGGGTCAGAGAATAGATCACCATTTTTTCCCCTAATGATGGTAATAGGTGTGGTGCTGCAGGTTACTTTTTGATGGAATTAAATAGGGATTTATGATCGTGGGCCATTGAGGCAGACTCCTTCTCCTCAGCAACCCCCGACCACTATCATCCTTCCAGCGCCTCACGGCTCTCCGAACCTCCGAGCGAAGGCTGCGGTAAGCCTCCTCATTCTCCGACGTGGGATGCTATAGCCTATAAGTGTGGGCCTGTCGCTTTTTCTCAGCCAGCTTGAACACCTATTTCAGCCAGGGTCTCTGGAGAGGTCTGGACTGCGCACCCAAAGCAACCATTGCAGCTGCCTGAGTTACAGTCCTAAACCTCACCCATTTATCCTCGACAACTGGAGGAGTGGAGGACGATGCCAACCCTAGCCACAAGCGATAATTAAATTCTCGCTTACAACTTTCATCAGCTAGCCGAGACCAGGCCACCTTAGGTTTGAATGGGGTCCTGGGTGTACACCCACCATGGTAGTGGAAGAATGGCAGGCGCATCTTACAGATGACTATTCGATGGTCAGAGGGCAGATCAGATCCACGGTCGGTCCTGGTGTCAAGGACATGGGCTCGCATCCGCTGGTCGATCACTATGTAGTCCAACAGATGTTCTTACTTGGACCCGGCATGCATCCATGATGTTGTGTGTCTATGCGCCGATGCCGGAACAGCATGTTGGTAATTACAAGCCCATGCGCTGCACAAAAATCTAGCAGCCTCCTACGCTTGTTATTGAGCTGATCTGGCCCATGCCTTCCAATCACTCCAGATCAGGTGGCAGCATCATGACCAACTCTGGCATTGAAGTCACCCAACAAGATGACTCTATCCCGAGGGGCCACTTTAGCCAGCACCTGTGACAGGTCATAGAAGGCATCTGACTCATCGGCCTTGCCTGCATCCCTCCACAGATGTTCGTCTTCGGTGGGGGCATAGGTAACCACGACCACCACTCCTCGCCTCTGGTTAATGAGAAGGCGAGCCAAAATTAGCCTGGAGCTTACAGCTTCCCACACCTCACCGCCACGCTCCCACGCCCCCTTCATTCTTTTGTTAAGAAGAAGACCCACACCCTGTTGTTTGGCAGTCTCCTGCCCCGAGTAGAGGACTGTCCACCCCTCATGGTGGCAGGAGCCCGAGCCGGTCCACGTACCTCCTGAATGCCACAGAGATCCAGGTGGTGCTGGTCCAGCTCTCGACAGATAAGTGGCAGCCTCTCCTCCTCAGTGAGCGTTCGAACATTCCACGTAGCCACACGCAGTTGCTTTTTGCTGTTTCTGGAGGAAACAACAAAAAGCACACTGACACACACACAGACACAAAGATCCCCCGTATAGCCTTAACAGAGTGTAGGGGCACGTGCTGTTCGCGAGAATCTATAGAGGCCGGCACGGTACACGAGTGGGTGGGTGGCCAGCACCACGCCCGACCGCCTTTGTCTCCCCAGTGGCGATGTTTACACACCGCACCAGGTACTCATTTGAGGCTGAGTCGACCTAGCGGAGGTTCAGCAACGGTTCAGATCATCGTCACCGGCGTTCAATGTGAGCGAGAATTGAACCCGGGTCGCCAGGTTCGTAGGGCGCTAACCGCTACACTATCGCTCCCGACTGACACACACACACACACACCCGCACGCGCACTGACTCATACACAACACACACGCGCACTTTTACAACCACGCATAATGCTCAGCTCGTAAAACTGGAACATAACACGGGAAGGAACAAGAAACGTAACGAAAAAATCTGCAAACTACGTCGAAAAATAATAATTACATAGCAGGCAGTTGAGCACGCCCACACACGCGGTGCCGCCGCTTTTTGGGGCTATCTGCCCGAGTGGAGTTTTCCGAACTCCACACAGAATGTGAATTAAATATTCAAAATGTAACAAAAAGATACGTGCAAAAAAAGATTAGAGTTTGCGATCCAATAAGTGGAACAAGGACTTTTATTTTCTCTTCGTTCTACGCTATGCCCATTGCACTGTCATAAAAAAAATTAAACAATCGAGCGGAGAAATGTAAAGTGGACGGTCCCTATACTCTTTGGTTCTATTCGGTAAAGTCACGTAGGGAACAAATAAAACAGCAAAAATCACGACGTTTCGGCCACAACACCGCTTGTGTTGTGGCCGAAATATATGTTAACTATGTGAATATATGTTAACTACCTCGCCTGGTAATACAGGAGGTAGTGGGTTAGATGGGGTTACAGGCAGGGCGTAGCGATGGCTAGGAGATGTTGACTACCTCGCCTGGTGTACAGGTGGTCGTGGGTTCGATCCCGACCCACAACACCGCTTGTGTTGTGGCAGAAACGTCGTGATTTTTGTTGTTTTATTTTTTTACCTACGTGACTTTACCGAATAGAACCAAACAGTATGGATCCTTGCAGTCACGAAAGCTTCAAATCTAGAATGGACGGTGCCTGTGGTGTGAGATCGGCTGGTCCGTGGTAGGCGGAAACAAATAGGGCAGCAGCGGTGGTTCGAATATATTTACTACCTCGCCTGGTCTACAGGAGGTCGTGGGTTCGATGGGGTTACAGGCAGGGCGCAGCGTGGGCTAGGAGATGTTGACTACCTCGCCTGGAATACAGGAGGTCGTGGGTTCGATCCCGACCCTGACGATTCCTGCTGCTGTATATTTGGAGTCTGCGTGTCTCTCTCTCTCTCATCATCATCAGGGTGGCTAGGAGATGTTGACTACCTCGCCTGGTGTACAGGAGGTCGTGGGTTTGATCCCGACCCTGAGGATGCCTGCTGCTATATATTTGGAGTCTGCGTGTCTCTCTCTCTCTCTCATCATCATCATCAGGGTGGCTAGGAGATGTTGACTACCTCGCCTGGTATACAGGAGGTCGTGGGTTCGATCCCGACCCTGACGATTCCTGCTGCTGCTGCTGTATATTTGGAGTTTGCGTCTCTCTCATCGTCATCACGGTGGCTAGGAGATGTTAACCACCTCGCCTGGTGTACAGGAGGTCGTGCGTTTGATCCCGACCCTGAGGATGCCTGCTGCTGTATATTTGGAGTCTGCGTGTCTCTCTCTCTCTCATCATCATCACGGTGGCTAGGAGATGTTAACTACCTCGCCTGCTATACAGGAGGTCGTGGGTTTGATGGGGTTACAGGCAGGGCGCAGCGGTGGCAAGGAGATGTTGACTTCCTCGCCTCGTATACAGGAGGTCGTGGGTTCGATCCCGACCCTGACGATGCCTCGTCTATGTTTGGAGTTTGGGTGTCTCTCACCCCGTGGGTATTTCTCCGAGTCCTCCGGTTTTCCCCTCCGCATCAACATCGCGCGTCTAGAGTATTCGGTTGCTGCCGTAAATGCCGGCTTCAAAAGCCCTCTTCGTTGAGTCTTTGAGTTGTGATAGCCACATCGCTTTTCTCAGAAAGAGCTGCATAGCTCCGTGGGGCCTTAGCTGGTAAAATATCACGAATAGTTGAGTTGAGTTGAAGAGTCCCAGGTTTTGAAGAGACTGACAGAAGTTGAATCTTATTTATTTAAAATGAAATTAAATGTTTTCTGTCAAACAACTCCCAACAAAAACACTCCCAAATTATGCATTTTTTTTCTTTCCCCCGTAGTCATATTTTAAATTACGACGTGAAAATGTGTTAATGTACTTATTTGGTTTGCAATTTGCCTCTGACATGGCAACCATTGAACTCCCTTAGAGAGAGAGAGAGATGGGTGGAAAGATAAGAGATCCGGACCCAGGGATTATAGCCAGGTTCTAAGCCATACTGACTCAAAATCCCTGACATGGCCATTATGAACTCCCTGAGACAGAGAGAGATAAGACACCCAGACCCAGGGATAGAACCCAGGATTTCAGCTATACTGGCTCAATATCTCTGACATGGCCATTATGAAATCACTTACACAGAGAGAGATAATACACCCAGACCCAGGACATGAACCCAGGATCTCAGCTATACTGGCTGAATATCTCTGACATGGCCATTAAGAAATCACTTTCACAGAGAGAGATAAGACACCCAGACCCAGGGCTAGAACCCAGGTTATCATCTATACTGGCTCAATATCTCTGACATGGCCATTATGAACTCGCTGAGACAGAGAGAGATAAGACACCCAGACCCAGGACATGAACCCAGGATCTCAGCTATACTGGCTGAATATCTCTGACATGGCCATTAAGAAATCACTTACACAGAGAGAGATAAGACACCCAGACCCAGGGCTAGAACCCAGGTTATCAGCTATACTGGCTCAATATCTCTGACATGGCCATTATGAACTCCCTGAGACAGAGAGAGATAATACACCCAGACCCAGGGCTAGAACCCAGGATCTCAGCTTTACTGGCTCAATATCTCTGACATGGGCATTATGAGCTCACTTACACAGAGAGAGATAAGACACCCAGACCCAGGGCTAGAACCCAGAATCTCAGCTATACTGGCTCAATATCTCTGACATGACCATTATGAACTCACTTACACAGAGAGAGATAATGCACCCAGACCTAGGGCTAGAACACAGGATCTCAGCTATTCTGGCTCAATATCTCTGACATGGCCATTATGAGCTCACTTACACAGATAGAGATAAAACACCCAGACCCAGGGCTAGAACCCAGAATCTCAGCTATACTGGCTCAATATCTCTGACATGGCCATTATGAACTCACTTACACAGAGAGAGATAATACACCCAGACCCAGGACTAGAACCCAGGATCTCGGCCATACTGGCTCATTATCTCTGACATGGCTATTATGAACTCAGAGAGAGAGAGATAAGACACCCAGACCCAGGGCTAGAACCCAGGATCTCAGCTATACTGGCTCAATATCTCTGACATGGCCGTTATGAACTCACTTAGAGAGAGAGATAAGACACCCAGACCCAGGGCTAGAACCCAGAATCTCAGCTATACTGGCTCAATATCTCTGACATGACCATTATGAACTCACTTACACAGAGAGAGATAATACACCCAGACCCAGGACTAGAACCCAGGATCTCGGCCATACTGGCTCATTATCTCTGACATGGCTATTATGAACTCAGAGAGAGAGAGATAAGACACCCAGACCCAGGGCTAGAACCCAGGATCCCAGCTTTACTGGCTCAATATCTATGACATGGCCATTATGAGCTCACTTACACAGAGAGAGATAATACACCCAGACCCAGGGCTAGAACACAGGATCTCAGCGATACTGGCTCAATATCTCTGACATGGCCATTATGAACTCACACACAGAGAGATAAGACACCCAGACCCAGGGCTAGAACCCAGGATCTCAGCTTTACTGGCTCAATATCTCTGACGTGGCCATTATGAACTCCCTGAGACAGAGAGAGATAAGACACCCAGACCCAGGACTTGAACCCAGGTTCTCAGCCATGCTATACGGGGGACCTTTGCCTTTGTCTGCGTCACAGACCCTACTCGCTCACGGCACTTGCCACGATATTCCGTGTGGGCTACACGGGGGATCTTTGTCTTTGTCTCCGCCACAGGCCCTACTCGCTCACGGCACTTGCCACGATTGTCCGTGTGGGCTACACTGGGTGGCGTGTGGGGGGGTTGGCACCTTTGTCTTTGTATTCTCTGTAGGTCACTGTTCTCGCGATGTCCCTCGGCGGACAAAGGCGGCGATGATTGGAGCGGCGGTCCTGCCTGCTGAGGAATTTCAATCAGCTGAGGAGGTGAAGGCAAAGGTCACCCAGGTAGCCCGCGCGGTCTGTCGGGGGGGCCAAGTGCTGTTCAGCGAGCACTCCCCCCCCCCCCCCCTTGCGAAGGAGGTCGGGCAAAACTGCGGTGCGCCGCGGCCCGGCCGCCTTTGTCTCCCTCCATGCACCGCACCCAGGGGTGTTCATCTGAGGCTGAGTCTACCTAGGGGAGCAGATTCACCGGCTCAGGTAGTCGTGGGCGGGAGTCGAACTCAGGTGGCCGGGTTCGGAGCGCAGCGTAGCGGTGACCGCTACACTGCCGCTCCCCGATAAACACGTGCCAACTCCGTGCACACACACACACGCACACATTAACACACACACACATTAACACACATTAACACACACACATTAACACACACATTAACACACATTAACACACACGCACACATTAACACACACATTAACACACATTAACACACACACATTAACACACACACATTAACACACACATGAACACGCACGCACACACACATTAACACGCACACACATTAACACACGCACACACGCACACGCATAGACACGCACACGCACACACGCACGCACACAGACGCACACACACACGCATAAACACGCACACACACGCACGCACACGCACACACGCACACACACACGCACACACGCACACGCCCGCACATAAACACGCACACACACACGCACACACACGCACACACACACGCACACACACGCACACACACACGCACACACACACACGAACACACACATTCACACACACAGACACAGAACCGGCGTCAGAGTAACGTGCGGGCAGTCGGAACGAGTCCCCCTTGAGGCTACGCGGCGCTGGCCTCGAACCAGCGCTGGGGCTCCCACGAGGCTGGCGCTCAGATTCCCCGCGGCAATCCACGACTCCACCCCGCCCTGGTTGGGTGTCACCTCGTCGACTCCACCCCGCCCTGGTTGTGTGTCACCTCGTCGACTCCACCCCGCCCTGGTTGGGTGTCACCTCGTCGACTCCACCCCGCCCTGGTTGGGTGTCACCTCGTCGACTCCACCCCGCCCTGGTTGGGTGTCACCTCGTCGCTAACCAATCCACGACTCCACCCCGCCCTGGTTGTGTGTCACCTCGTCGACTCCACCCCGCCCTGGTTGGGTGTCACCTCGTCGACTCCACCCCGCCCTGGTTGGGTGTCACCTCGTCGACTCCACCCCGCCCTGGTTGGGTGTCACCTCGTCGACTCCACCCCGCCCTGGTTGGGTGTCACCTCGTCGCTAACCAATCCACGACTCCACGCAGCCCTGGTTGGGTGTCACCTCGTCGACTCCACCCCGCCCTGGTTGGGTGTCACCTCGTCGCTAACCAATCCACGACTCCACCCCGCCCTGGTTGTGTGTCACCTCGTCGCTAACCAATCCACGACTCCACGCCGCCCTGGTTGTGTGTCACCTCGTCGCTAACCAATCCACGACTCCACACCGCCCTGGTTGTGTGTCACCTCGTCGCTAACCAATCCACGACTCCACCCCACCGTGGTTGGGTGTCACCTCGTCGCTAACCAATCCACGACTCCACCCCGCCCTGGTTGTGTGTCACCTCGTCGCTAACCAATCCACGACTCCACCCCGCCGTGGTTGTGTGTCACCTCGTCGCTAACCAATCCACGACTCCACCCCGCCCTGGTTGGGTGTCACCTCGTCGCTAACCAATCCACGACTCCACCCCGCCGTGGTTGGGTGTCACCTCGTCGCTAACCAATCCACGACTCCACCCCGCCCTGGTTGGGTGTCACCTCGTCGCTAACCAATCCACGACTCCACGCCGCCGTGGTTGGGTGTCACCTCGTCGCTAACCAATCCACGACTCCACGCAGCCCTGGTTGTGTGTCACCTCGTCGCTAACCAATCCACGACTCCACCCCGCCGTGGTTGTGTGTCACCTCGTCGCTAACCAATCCACGACTCCACGTCGCCGTGGTTGTGTGTCACCTCGTCGCTAACCAATCCACGACTCCACGCAGCCCTGGTTGTGTGTCACCTCGTCGCTAACCAATCCACGACTCCACCCCGCCCTGGTTGTGTGTCACCTCGTCGCTAACCAATCCACGACTCCACCCCGCCCTGGTTGGGTGTCACCTCGTCGCTAACCAATCCACGACTCCACGCAGCCCTGGTTGTGTGTCACCTCGTCGCTAACCAATCCACGACTCCACCCCGCCGTGGTTGTGTGTCACCTCGTCGCTAACCAATCCACGACTCCACGCCGCCCTGGTTGGGTGTCACCTCGTCGCTAACCAATCCACGACTCCACACCGCCGTGGTTGGGTGTCACCTCGTCGCTAACCAATCCACGACTCCACGTCGCCGTGGTTGTGTGTCACCTCGTCGCTAACCAATCCACGACTCCACGTCGCCCTGGTTGTGTGTCACCTCGTCGCTAACCAATCCACAACTCCACACCGCCCTGGTTGTGTGTCACCTCGTCGCTAACCAATCCACGACTCCACGTCGCCGTGGTTGTGTGTCACCTCGTCGCTAACCAATCCACGACTCCACGCAGCCCTGGTTGTGTGTCACCTCGTCGCTAACCAATCCACGACTCCACCCCGCCGTGGTTGTGTGTCACCTCGTCGCTAACCAATCCACGACTCCACGCCGCCCTGGTTGGGTGTCACCTCGTCGCTAAACAATCCACGACTCCACCCCGCCCTGGTTGGGTGTCACCTCGTCGCTAACCAATCCACGACTCCACACCGCCGTGGTTGGGTGTCACCTCGTCGCTAACCAATCCACGACTCCACGTCGCCGTGGTTGTGTGTCACCTCGTCGCTAACCAATCCACGACTCCACGTCGCCCTGGTTGTGTGTCACCTCGTCGCTAACCAATCCACAACTCCACACCGCCCTGGTTGTGTGTCACCTCGTCGCTAACCAATCCACGACTCCACGTCGCCGTGGTTGTGTGTCACCTCGTCGCTAACCAATCCACGACTCCACGTCGCCGTGGTTGGGTGTCACCTCGTCGCTAACCAATCCACGACTCCACGTCGCCGTGGTTGGGTGTCACCTCGTCGCTAACCAATCCACGACTTCACGCCGCCGTGGTTGGGTGTCACCTCGTCGCTAACCAATCCACGACTTCACGCCGCCGTGGTTGTGTGTCCGGTCGTCGCTAACCACCCTCTGCGTGGGGCTGATGCTGTTGATGGTAGCTGCGTTTCACAGCAACGCACGTGTCACGCAAAATTGTAAATGTTTTTTTTCGTGTGTGTGTGTGTGTGCCGGACGTTCGGGCGACGTTCGGCTGCGATCACAAGCGAGGGCATCACGGAGGGAAAGCAGGCCCCGCTGTCCGCCCGAGATGATGCCGCTTGTGGCTTACTGGCGAAACGTCGAACTCGGATTGTAAACGCTGTGGGTTTGCTCTCCAACACGCAGTCTGTGTGGTGCTGTACTAGTATACTACACTATACACTACACTATAGACTACACTATACACTACACTATACACTACACTATACACTACACTATACACTACACTATACACTACACTATACACTACACTATACACTACACTATACACTACACTATACACTACACTATCCACTACACTATAGACTACACTATACACTACAATATACACTACACTATACACTACTATACACTACACTATACACTACACTATACACTACACTATACACTACACTATACACTACACTATAGACTACACTATAGACTACACTATACACTACACTATACACTACACTATGCACTACACTATATACTACACTATACACTACACTATAGACTACACTATAGACTACACTGTACAATATACACTACACTATACACTATTATACACTACAATATACACTACACTATAGACTACACTATGCACTGCACTATAGACTACACTATACACTACACTATAGACTACACTATACACTACACTATACACTACACTATAGACTACACTATACACTACACTATACACTACACTATAGACTACACTATACACTACACTATACACTACACTATACACTATACTATAGATTACACTATACACCACACTAAACACTACACTATACACTATACACTACACTATACACTACACTATACTATACACTATTATACACTACACTATAGACTACACTATACACTCAGTTTAACATGTAGGCTTTCGCGACCAATATTATTCATATTAAAGGTTGTTGGGTTAGATCGCGTTATTTATAAATGTGTCGTAACCCTCCACCACCCGACACGGCCAATCAGCAAACAAAAAAGTGTCACGTTAACAAAAGACAAATAATTCACTACTTTAGCCCACCGGTGTGTTGAAGAGTGAATCCACAACATTTACAGTTTGAGTACGACGTTTCGCTGGTAAATACATCCAGCATCATCGGGCAATTCGCCAGAATGGTAAAGCCCTCGCTTGCTCCCGGTTTTATATAGAGCAGCAGGGTGACGTCATCACTTAACTCATATCAGGTGTAGTGATTAGAGGCGGAGGGGGGGGTATTGTAATTATATAATCGATTTGTAATCAGTCAATGGTTATGATTAGTAATGAGTTGTAGATTAGCGTTACGACACATTTATAAATACGCTATCTAACCCAAAAACTGTTATTATGTACACTATACACTACACTATAGACTACACTATAGACTACACTATACACTACACTATAGACTACACTATACACTACATTATACACTACTATACACTACACTGTACACTACACTATACACTACACTATACACTATTTTACATTACACTATAGACTACACTATACACTACACAATACACTACACTATACATGACACTGTACACTACACTATACACTACACTATACACTACACTATACATAACACTATACACTACACTATACACTACACTATACATTACACTATACACTACACTATACACTACACACTACACTACACTATACACTACACTATACACTACACTATACACTACACTATACATGACACTATACACTACACTATACACTACACTATACACTACACTATAATTACACTACACACTAGTGCTGTACTAGTAACGAATTGGCCACGTTCTGTCCACGTGACAAACCCCCCCCTCCCCCCCCCCCCCCCGACTAATTGCATGCGTCGGGTGGTGGCGGGTTTAAACGACACAAAATTAAACAACCCCCCCCGATCGCTGGACGATTTTGTTGGCGAATTCCTCCTGCTACTAGCTGCTACTGCTGCTGCTGCTACTGCTGCTGCTACTGCTGCTGCTACTGCTGCTGCTGCTACTGCTGCTGCTGCTACAACCACCACAAGGACGACGACTCCGAAAGAACCAAGAATAAACAATCGTATTGTTTTATATATTTTTTATCATTTTATTGTTTCCCTTCTACGTAGTGGTGACTTTACCGAAAGAACCAAGAATATTAAACCCTCCATTCACGAAAGCTTTAAATAAAAAAAAATATTCCAACTATATTCTTGGTTCTTTCGGTAAAGCCACCACGTAGAAGGGAAACAATAAAATAATAAAAATATAAAACAATAAAATATCTTGTTGTGGTTTTCACACCTGATGATGATTGCTTGTGGTTGCAGTCGAAACGCCGTGAGAATTCTATTGTTTTATACATTTTTATCATTTTATTGTTTCCCTTCTACGTGGTGGTGACTTTTACCAAAAGAACCAAGAATAAACAATTTTATTGTTTTACAATAATTTTATTGTCTTATATATTTTTATTATTTTAATGTTTCCCTTCTAACGTGGTGGTGACTTTTACCGAAAGAACCAAGAATAAACAATCGTATTGTTTTACAATAATTGTATTGTTTTATATATTTTTTATCATTTTATTGTTTCCCTTCTAACGTGGTGGTGACTTTTACCGAAAGAACCAAGAATAAACAATTTTATTGTTTTACAATAATTGTATTGTTTTATATATTTTTATCATTTAATTGTTTCCCTTCTACGTGGTGGTGACTTTTACCGAAAGAACCAAGAATAACAATTTTATTGTTTTACAATAATTTTATTATTTTATATTTTTTTATTATTTTATTGTTTCCCTTCTAACGTGGTGGTGACTTTTACCGAAAGAACCATGAATAAACAATTTATAGTTTTACAATAACTTCATTGTTTTATATTTTTATTATTTTATTATTTCCCTTCTAACGTGGTGGTGACTTTTACCGAAAGAACCAAGAATAAACAATTTTATTGTTTTACAATAATTTTATTATTTTATATTTTTATTATTTTATTGTTTCCCTTCTAACGTGGTGGTGACTTTTACCGAAAGAACCAAGAATAAACAATTTTATTGTTTTACAATAATTGTATTGTCTTATATATTTTTATCATTTTATTGTTTCCCTTCTAACGTGGTGGTGACTTTTACCGAAAGAACCAAGAATAAACAATTTTATTGTTTTACAATAATTGTATTGTTTTATATATTTTTATTATTTTATTGTTTCACTTCTAACGTGGTGGTGACTTTTACCGAAAGAACCAAGAATAAACAATTTTATTGTTTTACAATAATTTTATTGTTTTATATATTTTTATCATTTAATTGTTTCGCCTTCTAACGTGGTGGTGACATTTACCGAAAGAACCAAGAATAAACAATTTTATTGTTTAACAATAATTTTATTATTTTATATTTTTATTATTTTATTGTTTCCCTTCTAACGTGGTGGTGACTTTTACCGAAAGAACCAAGAATAAACAATCTTATTGTTTTACAATCATTTTATTGTTTTAAATTTTTATTATTTTATTGTTTCCGTTCTACGTGGTGGTGACTTTTACCGAAAGAACCAAGAATAAACAATCGTATTGTTTTACAATAATTTTATTGTTTTATATTTTTTATCATTTATTGTTTCCCTTCTACGTGGTGGTGACTTTTACCGAAAGAACCAAGAATATCGGGTCACGGATCGCTCGCGCTAGCACTCCGCGATTGGATGCGGCGACGTAACGTACGACGTTTCGGGATATAGCCCCTTGCTTGTTCCCGGCGCGTGATCACAATGATGACGTGCATTTGGTGAAAAGGGCCATTGCCCGAAACGTCGGCTGTCATCCACGGCCTGTTGATGTTTTCAACGGGTCACGGTGCGCTGGAATTTGGTTCCTTTGCACGTCTGCGGAATCCGAATATTGCTTTCAGCCTGGAGGAATCTGATGAGCTACAAAGCTCTTTGATCGCTAATGTCAAAGTACTGTACATTGACATACACATGCATGCATACAGAGGCACTTTAATAAAAAAAAAATACGGCGGTATTTTATTTTTCAACACAACTACAAAAACAACCCCCTCTGTCACGGACGATATTGGTGGCGAAAGAATTACGGCGATAATTTTTGTTCACCTGAGGACGATTGCTCGTGTTGCGATCGAAACGTGAATTTATTATTATTAGTAGTATTATTTCTATCTACGTGACGCAAGCTTTAAGTCAAGCGTTTAAATCGCCATTATTTTTTTACTAAAATTATTTCATTCTTTGACCAGGTAATGCCTTCGCTGAGCTACGTAGATTTTTTCTTTTTTCTCTCATCACCATCATCACCATCATCATCACCATCATCATCACCATCATCAGCATCATCATCACCATCATCATCATCAGCATCATCATCATCACCATCATCACCATCATCATCACCATCGTCATCACCATCATCATCATCAGCATCATCATCAGCATCACCATCATCATCACATCATCATCACCATCATCATCACCATCATCATCACCATCATCATCACCATCATCATCACCATCATCAGCATCACCATCATCAGCATCACCATCGTGTGGAAATGAACAGCGATAGCCAACTATTCTAAAAGCTCGGTGATGTTGATTCTAAATGTGTAGGGGGACAACGGCAGGAGGAGCTGGAGACCCAACTCCATGCGAGCACGGGCAGAGAGAGACACGCAGACTCCGAATCTACAGCAGTAGGCATCGTCAGGGTCGGGATCGAACCCACGACCTCCTGCACACCAGGAGAGGTAATTAACATATCCCAGCCACCGTGATTATAACGATGAGAGAGAGAGAGAGAGACGCAGACTCGGAACCCAGGACCTCCTGCACACCAGGTGAGGTAGTTAACATCTCCCAGGCACCGTAATGATGATGATGAGAGAGAGAGACACGCAGACTCCAAATATATACAGCAGCAGGCATCGTCAGGGTCGGGATCGAACTCACGACCTCCTGCACACCAGGCGAGGTAGTTAACATCTCCCAGCCACCGTGATTATAACGATGAGAGATAGAGAGAGAGACGCAGACTCCAAATGTACAGCAGCAGGAATCGTCAGTGTCGGGATCGAACCCAGGACGTCCTGTATACCAGGCGAGGTAGTTAACATCTCACAAATACAGTGGTGCCCCATATATCCATGAATATATATATATTTTTTAAGATAAATATTAACAGGCAATGGTCGTTTGTTGGTGATATGATTCAACGCTTCATCCAACCCGTCACGCGTTCCTCCGTTCGTGGCTGACGTTGTCAACAGAAACGCGGTATTTTGTGAGCTGCAGACATCTCCCTGCCCGAGCAGCTCTGCTGAGGAATTTCAATCAGATGTGGAGGGACGGGAGGGAGGGAGGGAGGGAGGGATGGGAGGGAGGGAGGGAGGGATGGGAGGGAGGGACGGGAGGGAACGGGGGGATGGGAAGGATTGGAGGGAGGAATGGGAGGGAGGGATGGGAGGGAGGGAGGGATGGAATGGATGGGAGGGAGAGAGGGAGCAGAGGGGAGGGAGGGAGGGAGTGAGGGAGCAGAGGGATGAGAGGGCAGGGGGGGATAGAAGGGATGGGGGGATGGGGGAGAGCGGAGGGATGGGAAGCATAGAAGGAAGGGAGGGATGGGAGGGAACGAGGGGATGGGAAGGATTGGAGGGAGGAATGGGAGGGAGGTAGGGATAGAATGGATGGGAGGGAGAGAGGGAGCAGAGGGGAGGGAGGGAGTGAGGGAGCTGAGGGATGGGAGGGAGAGAGGGGATAGAAGGGAGGAAGGGATGGGAGGGAGGAGGGAGAGAGAGAGAGAGAGACGTGTTTCACTCGAAGCTCCAGGCCTTACCTGTAAAACTTTATTGTTTCCCACCCTTCTTTCGGGATTTATATTCACCAACAGCAAGCGTCTCGCTTTATACACAATTTGTGATTACTTTGTTTAGACTTCCTTTGTCCTTCTATCTTTGTTATTTTCTGTTGTTTTCCCTGTTCAGGGCGAGGCCGCGCCGTCTGCAGTGTACAGGTGTCCTTGCTCTCCGCAAAATCCTCCACTTTTATTTGATTATTGATTTCATGATCACGTTTTTCTTTGTTGTTGCTTCGATTTTAAGTTCCTTTGTTCCTCAAGCAATTTTTTTTATTTTATTTTGTGGTTTTTTTGTGGTGGTTTTTTTTTCGTTCCTTTGTCTCGCGTGCTTCCACGTGTTACACGCACCACGTGTTACACGCAACCACGTGTTACACGCACCAAGTGTTACAGGCACCACGTGTTACACGCAACCACGTGTTACACGCACCATGTGTTACACGCACCACGTGTTACACGCACCACGTGTTATACGCACCACGTGTTAAACGCAACCACGTGTTACACGCACCACGTGTTACAGGCACCACGTGTTAAACGCAACCACGTGTTACACGCACCACGTGTTACATGCACTCACGTGTTACACGCACCACGTGTTACACGCACCACGTGTTACACGCACCACGTGTTACACGCAACCACGTGTTACACGCTCCACGTGTTACACGCACCACGTGTTACACGCAACCACGTGTTACACGCACCACGTGTTACACGCTTCCACGTGTTACACGCACCACGTGTTACACGCACCACGTGTTACACGCACCACGTGTTACACGCACCACGTGTTACACGCAACCACGTGTTACACGCACCACGTGTTACAGGCACCACGTGTTACACGCAACCACGTGTTACACGCACCATGTGTTACACGCACCACGTGTTACACGCACCACGTGTTACACGCACCACGTGTTAAACGCAACCACGTGTTACACGCACCACGTGTTACAGGCACCAAGTGTTACACGCAACCACGTGTTACACGCACCACGTGTTACACGCACCACGTGTTACACGCACCACGTGTTACACGCTTCCACGTGTTACACGCACCACGTGTTAGACGCACCACGTGTTACACGCACCACGTGTTACACGCACCACGTGTTACAGGCAACACGTGTTACACGCTTCCACGTGTTACACCCACCACGTGTTACACGCTTCCACGTGTTACACGCACCACGTGTTAGACGCACCACGTGTTACACGCACCACGTGTTACACGCACCACGTGTTACACGCACCACGTGTTACAGGCTTCCACGTGTTACACGTACCACGTGTTACACGCACTACGTGTTACAGGCACCACGTGTTACACGCACCACGTGTTACACGCAACCACGTGTTACACGCACCACGTGTTACACGCACCACGTGTTACACGCAACCACGTGTTACACGCAACCACGTGTTACACGCACCACGTGTTACACGCACCACGTGTTACACGCACCACGTGTTACACGCAACCACGTGTTACACGCACCACGTGATACACCCACCACGTGTTACACGCTTCCACGTGTTACACGCACCACGTGTTACACGCACCACGTGTTACACGCACCACGTGTTACACGCACCACGTGTTACAGGCTTCCACGTGTTACACGCACCACGTGTTACACGCACCACGTGTTACACGCACCACCTGTTACACGCACCACGTGTTACACGCTTTCACGTGTTACACGCACCACGTGTTACACGACCACGTGTTACACGCAACCACGTGTTACACGCACCACGTGTTACACGCACCACGTGTTACAGGCACCACGTGTTACACGCACCACGTGTTACACGCAACCACGTGTTACACGCACCACGTGTTACACGCACCACGTGTTACACGCTTCCACGTGTTACACGCAACCACGTGTTACACGCAACCACGTGTTACACGCACCACGTGTTACACGCACCACGTGTTACACGCAACCACGTGTTACACGCACCACGTGTTACATGCACCACGTGTTACACGCAACCACGTGTTACACGCACCACGTGTTACACGCTTCCACGTGTTACACGCACCACGTGTTACACGCACCACGTGTTACACGCACCACGTGTTACACGCAACCACGTGTTACACGCACCACGTGTTACAGGCACCACGTGTTACACGCAACCACGTGTTACACGCACCATGTGTTACACGCACCACGTGTTACACGCACCACGTGTTAAACGCAACCACGTGTTACACGCACCACGTGTTACAGGCACCACGTGTTACACGCAACCACGTGTTACACGCACCACGTGTTACACGCACCACGTGTTAGACGCACCACGTGTTACACGCACCACGTTTAAGACGCACCACGTGTTACACGCACCACGTGTTACACGCACCACGTGTTACACGCTTCCACGTGTTACACCCACCACGTGTTACACGCTTCCACGTGTTACACGCACCACGTGTTAGACGCACCACGTGTTACACGCACCACGTGTTACACGCACCACATGTTACACGCACCACGTGTTACAGGCTTCCACGTGTTACACGCACCACGTGTTACACGCACCACGTGTTACACGCAACCACGTGTTAAACGCACCACGTGTTACAGGCACCACGTGTTACACGCAACCACGTGTTACACGCACCATGTGTTACACGCACCACGTGTTACACGCACCACGTGTTACACGCACCACGTGTTAAACGCAACCACGTGTTACACGCACCACGTGTTACAGGCACCACGTGTTACACGCAACCACGTGTTACACGCACCACGTGTTACACGCACCACATGTTACACACACCACGTGTTACACGCTTCCACGTGTTACACGCACCACGTGTTATACGCACCACGTGTTACACGCACCACGTGTTACACGCACCACGTGTTACAGGCACCAAGTGTTACACGCTTCCACGTGTTACACCCACCACGTGTTACACGCTTCCACGTGTTACACGCACCACGTGTTAGACGCACCACGTGTTACACGCACCACGTGTTACACGCACCACGTGTTACAGGCACCACGTGTTAGACGCACCACGTGTTACACGCACCACGTGTTACACGCACCACGTGTTACAGGCTTCCACGTGTTACACGCACCACATGTTACACGCACCACGTGTTACACGCACCACGTGTTACAGGCACCACGTGTTACACGCACCACGTGTTACACGCTCCACGTGTTACACGCACCACCTGTTACACGCACCACGTGTTACACGCACCACGTGTTACACGCACCACGTGTTACACGCACCACGTGTTACACGCACCACGTGTTACACGCTTCCACGTGTTACACGCAACCACGTGTTACACGCACCACGTGTTACACGCACCACGTGTTACACGCACCACGTGTTACACGCTTCCACGTGTTACACGCAACCACGTGTTACACGCACCACGTGTTAAACGCACCACGTGTTACACGCACCACGTGTTACAGGCACCACGTGTTGCACGCACCACGTGTTACACGCACCACGTGTTACACGCACCAAGTGTTACACGCACCACGTGTTACACGCACCACGTGTTACACGCACCACGTGTTACACGCACCACGTGTTACAGGCTTCCACGTGTTACACGCACCACATGTTACACGCACCACGTGTTACACGCACCACGTGTTACAGGCACCACGTGTTACACGCACCACGTGTTACACGCTCCACGTGTTACACGCACCACCTGTTACACGCACCACGTGTTACACGCACCACGTGTTACACGCACCACGTGTTACACGCACCACGTGTTACACGCACCACGTGTTACACGCTTCCACGTGTTACACGCAACCACGTGTTACACGCACCACGTGTTACACGCACCACGTGTTACACGCACCACGTGTTACACGCACCACGTGTTACACGCACCACGTGTTACACGCTTCCACGTGTTACACGCAACCACGTGTTACACGCACCACGTGTTACACGCAACCACGTGTTACACGCACCACGTGTTACACGCACCACGTGTTACACGCACCACGTGTTACAGGCACCACGTGTTACACGCACCACGTGTTACACGCACCACGTGTTACACGCACCACGTGTTACACGCACCACGTGTTACACGCACCACGTGTTACACGCAACCACGTGTTACAGGCACCACGTGTTACACGCACCACGTGTTACACGCACCACGTGTTACACGCTTCCACGTGTTACACGCACCACGTGTTACACGCACCACGTGTTACAGGCACCACGTGTTACACGCAACCACGTGTTACACGGACCACGTGTTACACGCAACCACGTGTTACACGCACCACGTGTTACACGCACCACGTGTTACACGCACCACGTGTTACAGGCACCACGTGTTACAGGCACCACGTGTTACACGCACCACGTGATACACGCACCACGTGTTACAGGCACCACGTGATACACGCACCACGTGTTACAGGCACCACGTGTTACACGCACCACGTGTTACAGGCACCACGTGTTACACGCACCACGTGTTACAGGCACCACGTGTTACACGCACCACGTGTTACACGCACCACGTGTTACACGCACCACGTGTTACACGCACCACGTGTTACACGCACCACGTGTTACACGCACCACGTGTTACACGCACCACGTGTTACACGCACCACGTGTTACACGCAACCACGTGTTACACGCACCACGTGTTACACGCACCACGTGTTACACGCACCACGTGTTACACGCAACCACGTGTTACACGCACCACGTGTTACACGCACCACGTGTTACACGCACCACGTGTTACACGCACCACGTGTTACACGCACCACGTGTTACACGCACCACGTGTTACACGCACCACGTGTTACAGGCACCACGTGCTTGGCACTGCACTCCCACTGGCCTGTGTGAGTGCAGTGCCAACATCTCCCTTCAGACTCTTCTTGTTTAGTGCTGCGAGCGTGTTTACAGTATTTTTTTATTTATTTATTATTGGTGTGCTTTTTTTTCTTCTACATTTTCGTTTTATCTTCTCCTCTTGTAAAACAAGCCAAAAAAAAATAACCGAGGACTTTAAGTAATTTTACCCTCTCCAGGGTCGCTTTGGGTGGACTGCAGTAATAGTAAATTTTTGATTTAAAGCTTTCGTGACTGCAGTAATTCATATTCTTAGTTCTTTCGGTAAAGTCACGTTGAAGGGAAACAACAAAATAATAAAATATATATAACACAATAAAAATTCTCACGACGTTTCGACCATAACACAAACGGTCGTCTTCAGGTGTGTTGGTTTGCATATGTATATTTTATTATTTTGTTGTTTCCCTTCAATAGCAGTGATAGTAATTAAGATAATGTGGTCGTAACGCAGGTTTGACCATCATTAAACACGTGTTTATTTTTCGCTTCTTGATTTTTTGTCAAAAAAAAAAAACAACAATTTTCCTGGCTTTATAAAATCGAGAGGTTTGCTTCAGCAGTCGCGAGTGACGTCTCGCACGAAGTGAAGACGTCCACCCGACCCGCAACGACGTACACGGAGGCTGCCGCGCCGACGCAAGGATCGGTCTCTTGGGGCCTGCAAAGGCTCCAGCAGCAGCAGCAGCAGCAGCTGGAGCCTCCACGCGAAGGCTGGGATCCGCTGCCCCGGGCTTCCACCGATGTCCCGCTCGAAGTCTACGCGGAAGCGCCGGGCGCCATCGTGCCCGGAGGCTCGATGGAGCGCGCCTCCAAGGTGAGCGGAAGGGTTGGTCTTCTTCATGGAGTCCGTGAAGGTGGCAAACTCCGCCGTGGAGAAAGGGGGCTGACGGTTGACGAGTGGCACCTCACCTTGGAGCCACTGTCGTCGCCATCGGTACGCGAGATCGCATCCGACATTCCCGACAAAGACATCCAAAACACTCTTTGGTTCTCTTCGGTAAAGTCACGTAGGTAGCAAAAAATAAAACAACAAAAATCACGACGTTTCGGCCACAACACAAGCGGCCTTCATCAGGTGAAGGGACCAGACTGTCTCGAAGACTGCGCTGGAGTGAAACAGAGCCAAGCTCAGACCGCGACCTTTAAGCTGTGTGAGAGGGATTAAGGTGCCTTGACAAAGGAATTAGCATAAAAAATTAGCATTTAATTAGCGGACTTAGCATGATGAAAGGTGTAGAGAGGGTGAACATACGGGTGCACATATACCCGCAAGTGCTGCGAAAGTTTGGGGTACCACTAGCAGAGAGGGTCCCTAACTACGGAGATCATGCGAGATGGCGGTAGACCCCGCTCCGACACCAGCTACTGCCATGGAAACTGAGGCTCAGCCAGCCGCCCAGCCATCATTGACAGCCGGACCTCTGAAGAGGAACTTTACGGAGGATTCGGCTTCGTCGTCTCCAGATTCAAGCGGGGATGAGGTCAGTCCCTTTAGAGATCTCCCAGGGTTGGAGTCGGACATCGCAACCAACGCCTGGGGGAGACGCGGAGAGCTGCCGGTGGCAAGGACGGCGGTCTTCACCGCCCCAGACGCCCCTAGAGGCGGGACAAGCAACAGGGAAGAAGCCCCGTCCGGGAACCGAGCTCAAGCACGGGAAGCCTGAAGAAAATCTGGAGCCTGAAATAGAAGCGGGGGGGAAAAACGCAATCTGTGCAGTGACGGAGGAAACAAGTGAAGAGGGTCGCGCTTCAGATCTCGACGACGCGCCCAGCGAGGCGGCCGAGGGCTCCCAGGAAACGCGAGGCGGCCGAGAGCACGGAGGAGGCCAAACAGGACCCAACTGACCCAAACTACGCGGGGTGACCAGGACGAGGACGATGGAGGGCCATCAGTGGAGGGGCAAGCGGCATCACCCAATAAAGCATCGACGGAGGATACCACGACGACTAAAAATCCTCAAAGCCTGGGGGCTGAGTGCGGAAGCCAAGAAGAGGAGTTTGAAGAATCCCTCGGCACAGGAAGTTCAGTGGACCTGATATCTGCTGAGCTGACTGAAAGGGGCACCAATATTCTCACAGTCAGAGCTGTGGACCTTTTTAGATGAAGTGCAGGGCTCAGAAGAACGAGTGACCGCAGCTCTGTCAAGGTGGCCAAATGTGGAGGCAATTATAGCCTCCCTACTCCATGTTGAACAGGACTTCAAGAGACAGGGAAAGTCGTCATCTGGGAAGGAAAGTAAGAGGATCGGGTATTTCCTGAGCCAAATAACTACGTGGAAAGAAGACACACCTGGCGACAACTCCACTGACACTTAATGCTGCGGATAGCTGCAATTAATATAAATGGGTGTAGAGGTCCACTCAAGAGACACTTTGTGCGCTCTCTCGCAAAAGAACACAAAGCCTCGGTGCTCTTTGTGCAGGAGACGAATCTTACAACCGGCGAGGAGGATGAATGGGAAGCGGAATGGAAAGGTGATTTGTTTTTCAGTCACCTTACTCATTATTCTTCAGGAGTGGCAACGTCATTTGCACCGGGGTTGACACCCACCATAGTCAACCAGGTTGAGGTGGTACCGGGAAGAGCCCTCGACGTAACGATCAAACTTAATGACATTTCTGTCCACCTCATAAACATCTATACCCCCATCAATGATGCGGAAAAACGGATTTTCTTTTTCAATGAGTTGCAGGACCATCTCAAAAACATCCCGAATGACGAGCGCCTGATTTTGGGAGGAGATTTCAACTGCACACTCGATGTCCTCGACGGCACTTGCACCGAGCAGTCCAAAAGCGGTGTCCTGAACACCTTGCGGCACGTGCTCCGCACGCGCAGTCTCGCAGATGTGTGGCGGACGCAACATCCAAAGCAGCGAGGTTTCAGCTTTACAAGAACCCGAGCTGACAGAACACTGTCACAGTCAAGGATTGACCGGTTTTACATCTCAAAAGACCTTGAAAATAGCGCAGTGTCGTCCAGTATTCAGGCGGCACCACTGGCCGATCATCGCCTAATACTACTTGAAATGGAAATACGAGGGGTCTCAAGGGGATCGGCATACTGGCATTTCAATAACGCCCTTTTGCAAGACACCACCTTCACTGATCTTTTTGGGGTCTTCTGGGTGGAGTGGCAGGGAAAGAAAGGTCGGTTTAATAGCCTAGGACAATGGTGGGACATAGGCAAAGTACACATAAAAAAACTGCGTCAGTTGTACGCCTGGGGAAACACAACAAATATTGACCAACAAATTTACGAGCTGGAGAACAGGGTCCATATTTTAGAGCAAAGGCGGAAGATTGGGGACGATCCAGGCCTACACTGCAGGAATATGTGGAGACCCTAGAATGTCTACAAGGGTTGCAGAAAGAAAAGTCAAAAGGTTCATTTGTACGCTCTCGTTTTAAATATGCCCTTGATATGGACTCAAGCTTGACACTTTTTTTTCTCATTAAGGAAGCAGAATGGTAGACGCAAGGCCATGGAGCATTTATTCGATGACAAGGGGGTCCTTGTTTCAAACAATAATCAGATAGTTACAACAATAGCACAGCACTATGGAAATCTGTTCTCTCCAGAACATATATCCACAGTGGCCCAGAATGAAATCTGGAAGGACCTGCCTACTTTGAGTGAAGAGGACAGGAACCTTCTAGAAGAAGAGGTCAAACAAAGCAACCTGGACATGGCAGTGAGTGCCCTGGCCAGGAAACAAATACACAGGGATTGATGGGCTGACGGGGGAGTTTTATCACGGTTTTTGGCACTCCATACATAAAGACTGCAAAGCTGTCCTGGATGAGGCGGTGGAGACAAACGTGATGCCTCAGACCTGGAGGAGGGCCGTGCTCACACTGGTTCCAAAAAAGGGCGACCTCAGGCACCTCAAAAATTGGCGTCCAGTCTCAGTGCTGAGCACAGTCTATAATATCCTCGCGAAAGCTGCGTCTGCAAGGCTTAAGAGGGTGTTGGCTAAGGTTATTGCCGATGACCAGGCATACGCTGATGGGATTTTCCTGGTCAGAGATTTGGTCAGTCTGTCGGAGCACTTGAACTTTCCACTTGCCTTTCTCTCCCGTGATCAAGAGAAAGCCTTTGACAGGGTTGATCACCAGTATCTTCTTGGCACTCTGGAAGCGTTTGGTTTTGGGATCCGCTTCATATGATTGATTAGTCTGCCGTACAACATGGCCCGGTGTCTGGTTAAAGTTAATGGCGGACTAATTGCTCCTATAGATTTCAGCGGAGGTATCAGGCTAAGGCTGCCCTATGTCAGGACAGCTCTACACCCTCATCGTGGAGACTTTTCTGCGTCTACTCTGACGCCGACTCGCCGGACCAACTCTAAAAGAGCCCAGTATGAGAGTGACCCTCACAGCGTGTGCCGACGACATCCTCCTCTCCTCTTCTTACTGAGTTTTGACAACATCGAACAGCTGCACGAGTGTCACGAGGTTTACTTCACCGCGTGCGTCCTCCTCCTCCAGGATGGACTGGGAGAAGTTAAGTGGGCTGCTTGTTGGGAGGTGGGACGAAGCCCGGTTCCCTGAGTTGTCCAAGACAATAACGTGGAGCAAAGAGTGAGAGCGTCTGCACCATCTCGGCGTGCGCCTAGGGGCCTGAAGAAAGAAAAAAAAAACCACTGCAGGAAAATTGGGATGTCCTGGATGAGAAGGCGAGGAAACGACTGGAGACTTTGTGGTCGCCTGCGCAAGTCTCTCACATTTAGAGGGAACCCCCCCCCCCCTGGTGGCGAGCCAGTTGGTTGCATCGCACCTCGTGGCACCGCTTCTTATCCCTCACTCCACCCGCATGCCTCACAGCAAAACTTCGGAGACTGATAGCTGCCTTCGTCTGGCCGCAGAGGAAGCACCGCGTGGCCGCCGGTGACTTGGCCTTGCCCCTGCGGGGAGGGCGGGGGCAAGGGTCTGGTGTGTGCGTACGAAGCCAGCTCTCCACATTTCGTCTACAAGCCGTACAGAGGTCCCTCTACACGGTCCCATCACCCGTGTGGTGTCCCACAGCATCTTTGTTTTTTGTTCCTGAATAACCTCGGGGGGTCCCTCAGTGCAGCAAGCGGTTCTTCTTCGTGGACATTGAAGGCATTGCCACTCGCGCAGATTCCCCACTTCTACAGGAGTGTCCGAGATACCTGGGGTTTCCTTGATACTGCCGCCACTGAACACACCCCCGGGTCGGCATCAGAATTCGCTCACGAGCCGCTGCTACGGAGCACCAACGTGGCACTGCCCTCCCTCTTGCGGGCCCTGCCGTGGAGAAACGCGCTGTGGACGCACGTCTCACGAGGGTGGGCGATTTTGGTGAAACCGGGCACGGAGGGGCCAGCGGCTTCTCCCTGCCGAGATGACTGCGATGACCAAGATGCACTCGGCGAGACTCGCCGCAAAAAAAAAAAACTCGTGGATGAGGTTCGAAGGTCCTTCTCAACAGCAGTGTGTGGGGAGCTGGACCTGCTGTGAGTGCTGGCGACGAGTCGGCCGGCGGTGGCCCAGTGCCACCAACACCGAACGTGGCCCCAGCAAGGAAGCACACTCGACTCTCTGCCTCACGGCAGCACGGGAGGCACAGCCAGGAGGAGGGGTGCTTCTCAGGTGTAGACCCGGAAAAAGCTGTACGCCCGAATTGTCGATTTCCACCGTCAACAAATAATAATAATAACGTCACGTGAGGGCTACGCTTGGAGGGACGCGATGCCCTGGGGCGATCGCTTGAGGCCTCATCGGGAGCTGATTTTACTCAAATCCATCGCACAAGCGCCACGGTGATCTTAGCTGGAGCGCTGCCCGTGGGACTGCGACCACCAACACATTCCTGGCACTTTTCACAGACACAAATCCTGAACGCGGATTCCGTGGTGAGCTCGAAACGTCGGCGCATCGATGCGTACGCTGCAAAAGCCTAGACTCACTCTATAGGCCGTTGCGCAATATTCTACTGAAATTCAATCTTCGTTTCTCACCCACAATTCTTATTTTTGGATACAGGGGGCACGAGGATACCAATGGTATCTAGGGGTTGATTTACTTTATCGTGAACATCGCCAAACTGCCCATCTATAGGGCCAGGAAATGCGCAATTGACGGGAGCGGCTTCCCCAGCCACTGCCGCATCTTCAAGGCCCTCTACGTTTCTGCCAGAATTTTTGCTGGAATTTCGGTGCGCTCAGTTGACCGGGGGGGGGGGGGGTGTCGCGTCTCTCTCGACGCGTTGGGCTACCGAGGGCGCTTTGTGTAATGTGACGAAAGTAGGGGGATCTGGTGATGGGGTTTTAAGGCTGTTTTTTTTTTTGCTGGTGTTTTATGAACACAGTAGCTAGCACACAATGGGATTTATGTTACACGGGTAAAACCGTGTTGTGTCTTGGATTTTTTTAAAAAATAGGGGGGCACATGAGCGAACAAAAGCAGACGAAAAAAAAGACGACATGACGAACGGAGCCAAGTGGCGAAAGACCGAGCGCCTTTCTGTTTCTTCTGATCGTAAAAAAAACAAAGGGAGGGAGCAGGGGGAGGGAGTGGAGGGAGGGAGGGAGGGAGGGAGGGAGGGAGCGGAGGGAGGGAGGGAGCGGAGGGAGGGAGCGGAGGGAGGGAGGGAGGGAGCTGAGGGAGGGAGCGGAGGGAGGGAGTGGAGGGAGCGGAGGGAGGGAGCGGAGGGATGGAGGGAGGGAGCGGAGGGAGGGAGCGGAGGGAGGGAGCGGAGGGATGGAGGGAGGGAGCGGAGGGAGGGAGCGGAGGGTGGGAGCGGAGGGTGGGAGCGGAGGGATGGAGTGGAGGGAGGGAGGGAGGGAGCGGGGGGAGGGAGCGGTGGGAGGGAGGCAGCAGGGGGGAGGGAGGGAGCGGAGGGAGGGAGGGAGCAGGGGGAGGGAGGGAGTGGAGGGAGGCAGCGGGGGGGTAGGGACGGAGCGGGGGGGGGGGGCGAGGGAGAGGGGGAAGGGAGGGGAGGGAGGGGAGGGAGGGAGTCGGTGGTTAGTTTCGGTCCGTGTGCTTACATCTAGATCTGCACACAAAGTCCTCTCAGCTGCACAGCAAAGATAAAGCGGCCCACCCCCGTGCAGCCTACACAGACAAGGCTTGTGCGCCCACGTCCATCGTGCGTGTCCGCGTGCGGGGAGCGGTGGTGCAGCGGTTAGCGCGCTGCGCTACGAACCCCGCTCAAGGCCAACACCGCCTGACGATTATCATCAGAACCAGGTCCTGGGGGCCTCCTCCCCTAGGTCGACTCAGCCTCAAATGAGCACCCTGCGCTGTGTGCAGTGAACATCGCCGCTCGGGAAGACAAAGGCGGCCGGTGCTGGCCACCCACCCCACCCACCCTCTCGTGTTGCCACACGGCTCTCTACACTCACGAACAGCACTTTCCCCGACAATTTGGTGAGGCTACATGCATGGGTGAGGGGGAATTAGGGCTGGGAATCTTTACCTTTACCTTTGCTTCATTGGCGGTGCGTCAAGTGCTGTTAGCGAGCACCCATTACTATCACTGGGCCGCGCACGGCCGCCTTTGTCTCCCCATCGCTGACGTTTGGACACCGCAGCCGGTTTGGACATTTGAGGCCGAGCCGACCTAGGGGAGGTCCCACCACCGCATCCGCCAATCGCACGCGACACGAGTCACGGTGAAGTCCTTGGCTCATTCGTCACTTCCTTCCTTCATTCATTCATCCCTGAAGTCGTCTGCTGTCCCGACCCTCTCGTCCTCCGTGACAACATTCATTCATTCATTCATCAAATCGTTCCATTAAACATCTCACTCCTTCAACCCCACACCCATGCCCCCCCTCTCCCTCTCTCTCTCTTCATTACTCCTCTCACTCCGTGTATCCCTCCCCCGCCCCCCACACCTTCACTGCGCCCCGCCCCCCGCAACCCTCATTCCTTCGTCGTTCCTAACTCATTCCCCAGGTCGAGTCCACGCCACACTCGCTGCAGGCGGTAACGAGGAGCCACACAAACAAGCTGGGCCTGCACGCTTTCTCTTCCTCTACGCTAAATCCTTCCCAATATAGACCCCACCACCACACAATCCCCACACACACACAGACACACACAGACACAATGACACACTGCCACACACACACACTGACACACACACTGACACAATGACACACTCCCCACACACACACACAGACACACACAGACACAATGACACACTGCCACACACACACACTGACACACACACTGACACAATGACACACTCCCCACACACACACACAGACACACACAGACACAATGACACACTGCCACACACACACACTGACACACACAGACAAACACTGACACACACTGATACAATGACACATTGCCACACACACACTGACACACACACACTGACACACACACACTGACACACACACTGACACACACACACTGACACACACACACACTGACACACACACACTGACACACACACACTGACACAATGACACACTGCCTCACACACACACTGACACACACTGACAAAATGACACTACCACACACACTGACACACACACAGAGACACACCGACAAACACACTGACACACAACAACAACAACAACAACCGCCATTCGCCACTAAGTGGCGGTGACGTCACCACGACGCTTGTGCCAGGCTATGTGCACCCTGAGGCCACGTGAAGTGTCGAACGCCCGCTGGCAGGAGGTCACGGGGCAGACCCAGGTGCCACGGGTCGACTGACTGAGATGACTGGCTGATGCACCACCTGTGCCCCCTACTGTGCCAACCTGCTGTGCTTTAGCCACCCGGCGCTCCGCTCGCTGTTGTGAGCGTCGCTCCTCCGCCCTCCGTTGTTGTTGGAGGGCGACTGCCTCCAACTGCCCAGTAGCATCCTTCACGAGCCTCCTCCACAGAGGCCGATCTTGACACCGCTGGTACCAGTCATCGGCAAGTCCACTCAGCTCCACGTCCTCCTGTACCACATCACTCCATCTCTTCTCTAGCCCGTGCCGCGCCCGCTTAGCCCCCTCAATCCGGCCAAACAAAAGCTGTTTCGGCATGCGGTGGCTGGGCATGCGGGCTACATGACCCAGCCATCGCAGCCTTGCCTGCCGGAGGAGCTCACCGATGGGACCCTGCCCAGATCTTTCAAGGATTTGTGAGCTCCTCACACAATCCAGTCTGGTTAAACCCAGGATGGATCGTAGGCAGGCCAGCCTAAATGTTTCTAACCGGCGAAGATGTTCCATTAGGGGGGTCCACGTTTCGCAAGCGTAGAGAAGGGAGGGAATGACCGTGGCCGAGAAGACCTGAAGCTTAGTGCGGAGCGACAGACCAGGTAGCTTCCACACAGCGTTACGCAACCGATGAAAAGATATTGCCGCTCGACTGATTCGGAGTGAGACCTCTGCTGTTAAACTGGAGCCAGTCATAAGCACACTGCCCAGGTATGGGAAACTCTCCACTCTCTCCACAACTGCCCCATCACCGATTGGGAGTTGTGGGGGTGGAGTGTCCGATGGTACAAAATACCCAGGCAGGTGCTTAGTTTTGGTGGGGCTGATGGTAAGGCCCCACCTCTTAGTGGCACGCTCCAGTCTCAGCAGCAGCGTCTCCAACTCCTCCTCTGACTGAGCAGCTATTACCAAGTCATCAGCATACATAACGTGGTTGAGCAATAGGGAGCCATCCCTTGACCGCACCCGGGCATCGATTAGCCTCCCATTATATCTGTACCATATGGAGATTCCCCCGGTACAGCTATTGAAGGCTTCACGAACTACGTGGTCAAAATAGATGTTAAATAATGTGGGAGCCAGAGGACATCCCTGTCGCACCCCAAGGTGTACAGGGAATGGCTCTGACTCCCGACCACGTAGTTTTACCCGGGCCCGCTCACCATCATGAAGGTCCTTAATGATCGTGAGCAGAGGGTCAGGTACTCCAAAAGCACGAAGAACGACCCAGAGCCCAGGCCTACTGATGGTATCATAGGCCTTGACCAGGTCAATAAAGCAGAGATGTAGGTCTTGTTGGAATTCCCTACACTTCTGCTGTAGCAGACGGACAGAAAATATGGCATCTGTGCAGGACCGCCCTTTCCTGAAACCGCATTGGGGCTCCGCAAGCCTCTCCTCAGCGTGCCTGGCAAGGCGATGCTGAATAATCCTTGCCAGGACCTTTCCCGGCACACTGAGGAGTGAGATGCCCCTGTAGTTGTTACAGTCTGTGCGGTCCCCCTTCTTAAAAAGGGGGACCACCAGGGCATCCTTCCAATCCTGCGGAACCCTTCCAGTGGTCCAGACTGTTGTTATGATGTCATATAGGGCAGTCTGTGCACAAACGCCACCCTCCCTCAGCATTTCGCTTGGGAGATCATCTCTGCCCGCTGCCTTTCCTGGTCTCAGACTCCGGATCGCCTTCAATACTTCCTCAGCAGATGGCACCTCAGCCAGCCACTCACAGGGGGTGACTTCATCCAATATTTGAGGCACCGCAGCCTCAGCAGGGTCATCCTCACTTTGTGCCACGATGTTTTCCTGGCTGAGGGATTTTCCCTCCCCCAGGACCTCACAGAAATGCTCAGCAAATCTGCGAACCTGTTCCTGGGGGTCGGAAATTGGATCACCGTTTTTTCCCCTAATGATGGTAATAGGTGTGGCGCTGCAGGTTACTTTTTTGATGGAGTTAAATAGAGATTTGTGATCACGGGCCACTGAGGCAGACTCCATCTCCTCAGCAACCCGCGACCACCACCCATCCTTGCAGCGCCTCACGGCTCTCCGAACCTCCGAGCGAAGGCTGCGGTAAGCCTCCTCATTCTCTGACGTGGGATTCTGTAGCCGATGACAGTGGGCCTGTCGCTTTTTCTCAACCAACGAGAACAACTCCTCTGTCATCCAGGGTGTCTGGGGAGGTCTGGACCGCGTACCCAAAGCAGCCATTGCAGCTGCATGAGTCACAGTCCTAAACCTCGCCCATTTACCCTCGACATCAGGAGGAGTCGGGGACGATGCCAATCCCAGCCGCAAGCGATGATGAAATTCTCGCTTGCAACTTTCATCAGATAACTGAGACCAGGCCACTTTAGGTTGGAATGGGGTCCTGGGTGTACACCCACCACCGGAGTGGAAGAATGGCAGGCGCATCTTACAGATGACTAGTCGATGGTCAGAGGGCAGATCAGCTCCACGGTAGGTCCTGGTGTCAAGGACATGGGCTCGCATTCGCTGGTCCGTCACTATGTAGTCCAGCAGATGTTCTTGCTTGGACCCGGCATGCATCCATGATGTTGTGTGGATGCGCCGATGCCGGAACAGCGTGTTGGTAATTACAAGCCCATGGGCTGCACAAAAATCTAGCAGCCTCCTACCGTTGTTATTGAGCTGATCTGGCCCATGCCCTCCAATCACTCCAGACCAGGTGCCAGTATCATGACCAACTCGGGCATTGAAGTCACCCAACATGATGACTCTATCCCGAGGGGCCACTTTAGCCAGCACCTGTGACAGGAGGTCATAGAAGGCATCTGACTCATCGGCTTTGCCTGCATCCCTCCACGGATGTTCATCTTCGGTGGGGGCATAAGTAACCACGACCACCATTCCTCGCCTCCGGTTGATGGGAAGGCGAGCCCAAAGTAGCCTGGGGCTTACAGCTTCCCACACCTCACCGCCACGCTCCCACGCCCCCTTCATTCTTTTGTTCAAAAGAAGACCCACACCCTGTTGTTTGGCAGTCTGCTGCCCCGAGTAGAGGACTGTCCACCCCTCATGGTGGCAGGAGCCAGAGCCGGTCCACCGGACCTCCTGAATGCCGCATAGATCCAGGCGGTACCGGTCCAGCTCCCGACAGAGGAGTGGCAGCCTCTCCTCTGCAGTGAGCGTTCGAACATTCCACGTGGCCAACCGTAGTGGCTTTTCGTTGTTTCTGGAGTAGCCCCGAGGGTAGGTATTCAATCTCCTGGCTCCGCCAATTGGGGTTTGGCCAGGAGACGTCATAGACGCCTGGCCCCCCGGGGCCTCCGGCACAAGCTTAGTTGTTACATATTTCAGTTTAATTCGTAGTTTCGTGGTAATTAATTGAAGGTGGAGGGGTTACCAGCCCCTCGCACCCGTCCAGAGCCCCCGTTTAGCCCCTGTGGTGGACACATATGCCATGAGGGGAGGAGCCAATCAAAATTGGATCTCCCCCCACAGCGCTGTCCACGACAGAGTTGCCCGTCCGGCACCGCGAGGAGGTAGGGGGTTGTTTTGCCGGACACACTGACACACACACACTGACACACACACACACTGACACAATGACACACTGACACACACACACACTGACACAATGACACACTGCCACACACACTGATACACTGACACACACTGACACAATGACACACTGCCACACACACACACACACACTGACACACACAGACACACACACTGACACACACAGATGGACACACTGACACACTGACACACACACTGACACACTGACACACACTGACACAATGACACACACTGACACACACACTGACACACACAGAGAGACACACCGACACACACACTGACAAACACAGACACAACAACAACAACCGCCATTCGCCAACTAAGTGGCGGTCACCACGACGCTTGTGCCAGGCTATGTGAACCTTAAGGCTACGTGAAGTGTCGAACGCCCGCTGGCAGGAGGTCAAGGGACAGACCCAGCAGGTGCCACGGGTCGACTGACTGAGACGACTGAGATGACTGACTGATGCACCACCTGTGCCCACTACTGTGCCAACTTGCTGTGCTTTATCCACCCGGCGCTCCGCTCGTTGTTGTGAGCGTCGCTCCTCCGCCCTCCGTTGTTGTTGGAGGGCGACTGCCTCCAACCGCCCAGCAGCAGCGTCCTTCACAACCCTCCTCCACAGAGGCCGATCTTAACACCGCTGGTACCAGTCATCGGCAAGTCCACTCAGGTCCACATCCTCCTGTACCACATCACTCCATCTCTTCTCAAGCCCATGCCGGCAGAACAAAAGCTGTTTCGGCATGCGGCCTACATGACCCAGCCAACGCAGCCTTGCCTGCTGGAGGAGCTCACTCACCGATGGGACTTTGCCGAGATCTTTCAAGGATTTGTGAGCTCACACAATCCAGCCTGGTTAAACCCAGAATGGATCGTAGGCAGGCCAGCCAAAATGTTTCCAATCGGCGAAGATGCTCCGTTAGGGGGTTCCACGTTTCGCAGGAGTAGAAAAGGGAGGGAATGACTGTGGCCGAGAAGACTTGAAGCTTCATGCGGAGCAACAGACTAGGTAGCTTCCACACAGCGTTACGCAACCGATTAAAAAATAATACCTCTCGACTGAATCTGAGTGAGACCTCTGCTGTGAAACCGGAGCTGGTCATGAGCACACTGCCCAGGTATGAGAAACTCTCCACTCTCTCCACAACTGCCCCATCATCGATTGGGAGTTGTGGGGGTGGTGTCCGATGGTACAAAATACCCAGGCAGGTGCTTAGTTTTGGTGGGGCTGATGGTAAGGCCCCATCTCTTAGTGGCACGCTCAAGTTTCAGCAGCAGTGCCTCCAACTCCTCCTCTGAGTGAGCGGCAATTACCAGATCATCGGCATACATAACATGGTTGAGCAATAGGGAGCCATCTCTTAACCGCACTCCGGCATCGATCAGCCTCCTATTGTATCTGTACAATAGGAGGCTGGTACAGCCATCAAAGGCTTCATGAACTACGTGGTCGAAAAATATGTTAAATAATGTGGGAGCCAGAGGAAATCCCTGTCGCACCCCAAGGTGTACAGGGAATTGCTCTGACTCCCAGCCACGTAGTTTTACCCGGTCCCGCTCACCATCATGAAGGTCATTAATGATCGTGAGGAGCGGGTCAGGGACTCCGAAAGCACGAATAACAACCCAGAGCCCAGGCCTACTGATGGTATCATAGGCATTGACCAGGTCAATAAAGCAGAGATGTAGGTCTTGTTGGAATTCCCTACACCTCTGCTGTAGCAGAGACAAAATATGGCGTCTGTGCAGGACCGCCCCTTCCTGAAACCACATTGGGCTTCGCAAGCCTCTCCTCAGCGTGCTGGCAAGGCGATGTTGAATAATCCTTGCAGGACATTTCTCGGCACACTGTGAAGTGAGAGGCCCCTGTAGTTGTTACAGTCTGTGCGGTCCCCCTTCTTAAAGAGGGCGGCCACCATGGCATATTTCCAATCCCGTGGAACCCTTCCAGTGGTCCACACTGTTGTTATGATGTCATGTAGGGCAGTCTGTCGACAAACGCAACCCTCCCTCAGCATTTCGCTTGGGAGATCATCTCTGCCCGGTGCTTTTCCTGGTCTCAGACTCCTGATCGCCACTGACACACCCAGACACGCACAGACACCGAAACACACAAAGATCCCCCATATAGCCTGTAACAGACTGTAGGGGCAAGTTCTGTTAGCGAGCACCTTTGAATGCCCGAACGGTACACGACGGGGTGGGTGGCCAGCACCACGCCCGACCGCCTTTGTCTCCCTAGTGGCAATGTTTACACACTGCACCAGGTACTCATTTTAGGCTGAGTCGACCTAGGGGAGGCCCGGGACCGGTTCAGATAATCGTCACTGGTGTTGGCCGTGAGCAGGAATCGATCCCGGGTCGCCAGGTTCATAGCGCAGTGCGCTAACCGCTACACTATCGCTCCCCACACACAGACACACACACAGACACACACACACACAGATACACACACAGACACACACACACAGACACACACATACACACACGCACACCGACACACACAGACACACACACACAGACACACACACAGACACAAACATAGACACAAACATACAGACACATACAGACACACACAGACACACACACACCGACACACACACACACAGACACACACACAGACACACACACAGACACAGACATACACACAGACACACACACACACACCGTGATGTCGCACAGTGACTGTAATGTGACCGGACAGGCAGAGACGAGAAGGTGGGGCTGTGGGTGGGTGTCGCGTGAGTGCCTCCACAGCCACAGACGCAAGAGACACCGCATGGAGGAGACCCCCAGCAGAGGGTCTGTGGGTCTCTGTGTGATGGTTCTGTGGGTCTCTGTGTGATGGGTCGGTGGGTCTCTGTGTGATGGTTCTGTGGGTCTCTGTGTGACGAGTCTGTGGGTCTCTGTGTGATGATTCTGTGGGTCTCTGTGTGATGGGTCTGTGGGTCTCTGTGTGATGGTTCTGTGGGTCTCTGTGTGATGAGTCTGTGGGTCTCTGTGTGATGATTCTGTGGGTCTTTGTGTGATGGGTCTGTGGGTCTCTGTGTGATGGGTCTGTGGGTCTCTGTGTGACGGGTCGGTGGGTCTCTGTGTGGTGAGTCTGTGGGTCTCTGTGTGATGGGTCGGTGGGTCTCTGTGTGATGGGTCTGTGGGTCTCTGTGTGATGATTCTGTTGGTCTCTGTGTGATGAGTCTGTGGGTCTCTGTGTGATGGGTCTGTAGGTCTCTGTGTGATGGGTCTGTGGGTCTCTGTGTGATGGGTCTGTGCGTCTCTGTGTGATGGGTCTGTGGGTCTCTGTGTGATGGGTCTGTGGGTCTCTGTGTGATGGGTCTGTGGGTCTCTGTGTGATGGTTCTGTGGGTCTCTGTGTGGTGAGTCTATGGGTCTCTGTGTAATGAGTCTATGGGTCTCTGTGTGATGGGTCTGTGGGTCTCTGTGTGATGGTTCTGTGGGTCTCTGTGTGACGAGTCTGTGGGTCTCTGTGTGATGGGTCGGTGGGTCTCTGTGTGATGGGTCTGTGGGTCTCTGTGTGATGAGTCGGTGGGTCTCTGTGTGATGGGTCTGTGGGTCTGTGTGATGGGTCTGTGGGTCTCTGTGTGATGGGTCTGTGGGTCTCTGTGTGATGGGTATGTGGGTCTCTGTGTGATGAGTCTATGGGTCTCTGTGTGATGAGTCTGTGGGTCTCTGTGTGATGGGTCGGTGGGTCTCTGTGTGATGAGTCTATGGGTCTCTGTGTGATGAGTCTGTGTGTCTGTGTAATGGATCTGTGGGTCTCTGTGTGATGGGTCTGTGTGTCTGTGAGTCTGTGGGTGTGTAATGAGTCTGTGGGTCACTGTGTGATGTGTCTGTGAATCTCCATGTGATGATTCTGTTGGTCTCTGTGTGATGAGTCTGTGCGTCTCTGTGTGATGGGTCTGTGGGTCTCTGTGTAATGATTCTGTGGGTCTCTGTGTTATGGGTCTGTGGGTCTCTGTGTGATGGGGCTGTGGGTCTCTGTGTGGTGATTCTGTTGGTCTCTGTGTGATGAGTCTGTGGGTCTCTGTGTGATGCGTCTGTGGGTCTCTTTGTGATGAGTCTGTTGGTCTCTGTGTGATGAGTCTGTAGGTCTCTGTGTGGTGAGTCTCTGGGTCTCTGCTAGATGAGTCTGTGGGTCTCTGTTTTATGGGTCTATGGGTCTCTGTGTGATGAGTCTGTGGGTCTCTGTGTGAGTCTATGGGTATCTCTGTGATGGGTCTGTGGGTCTCTGTGTCATGAGTCTGTGGGTGTGTAATGAGTCTGTGGGTCTCTGTGTGATGAGTCTGTGAATCTCCGTGTGATGATTCTGTTGGTCTCTGTGTGATTGGTCTGTGGGTCTCTGTGTGATGAGTCTGTGGGTCTCCGTGTGATGGGTCTGTGGGTCTCTGTGTGATGAGTCTGTGGGTCTCTGTGTGATGGGTCTGTGGGTCTCTGTGTGATTATTCTGTTGGTCTCTGTGTGATGGGTCTGTGGGTCTCTGTATGATGAGTCTCTGGGTCTCTGTGTGATGGGTCTGTGGGTCTCTGTGTGAGTCTATGGGTATTTCTGTGATGGGTCTGTGGGTCTCTGTGTGATGAGTCTGTGAATCTCCGTGTGATGATTTTGTTGGTCTCTGTGTGATGTGTCTGTGGGTCTCTGTGTGATTAGTCTGTGCGTCTCTGCGTGATGGGTCTGTGGGTCTCTGTGTGATTATTCTGTTGGTCTCTGTGTGATGGGTCTGTGGGTCTCTGTGTGATGATTCTGTGGGTCTCTGTGTTATGGGTCTGTGGGTCTCTGTGTGATGGGGCTGTGGGTCTCTGTGTGATGGGTCTGTGGGTCTCTGTGTGATGATTCTGTGGGTCTCTGTGTGGTGGGTCTGTGGGTCTCTGTGTGATGGGTCTGTGAGTCTCGTTGTGATGAGTCTGTTGGTCTCTGTGTGAAGAGTCTGTAGGTATCTGTGTGCTGAGTCTCTGGGTCTCTGTGTGATGATTCTGTGGGTCTTTGTGTGATGGGTCTGTGGGTCTCTGTGTGATGGGTCTGTGGGTCTCTGTGTGACGGGTCGGTGGGTCTCTGTGTGATGGGTCTGTGGGTCTCTGTGTAATGGGTCGGTGGCTCTCTGTGTGATGGGTCTGTGGGTCTGTGTGATGGGTCTGTGGGTATCTGTGTGATGGGTCTGTGGGTCTCTGTGTGGTGAGTCTGTGGGTCTCTGTGTGATGGGTCGGTGGGTCTCTGTGTGATGGGTCTGTGGGTCTCTGTGTGATGATTCTGTTGGTCTCTGTGTGATGAGTCTGTGGGTCTCTGTGTGATGGGTCTGTAGGTCTCTGTGTGATGGGTCTGTGGGTCTCTGTGTGATGGGTCTGTGCGTCTCTGTGTGATGGGTCTGTGGGTCTCTGTGTGATGGGTCTGTGGGTCTCTGTGTGATGGGTCTGTGGGTCTCTGTGTGATGGTTCTGTGGGTCTCTGTGTGGTGAGTCTATGGGTCTCTGTGTAATGAGTCTATGGGTCTCTGTGTGATGGGTCTGTGGGTCTCTGTGTGATGGTTCTGTGGGTCTCTGTGTGACGAGTCTGTGGGTCTCTGTGTGATGGGTCGGTGGGTCTCTGTGTGATGGGTCTGTGGGTCTCTGTGTGATGAGTCGGTGGGTCTCTGTGTGATGGGTCTGTGGGTCTGTGTGATGGGTCTGTGGGTCTCTGTGTGATGGGTCTGTGGGTCTCTGTGTGATGGGTATGTGGGTCTCTGTGTGATGAGTCTATGGGTCTCTGTGTGATGAGTCTGTGGATCTCTGTGTGATGGGTCGGTGGGTCTCTGTGTGATGAGTCTATGGGTCTCTGTGTGATGAGTCTGTGTGTCTGTGTAATGGATCTGTGGGTCTCTGTGTGATGGGTCTGTGTGTCTGTGAGTCTGTGGGTGTGTAATGAGTCTGTGGGTCACTGTGTGATGTGTCTGTGAATCTCCATGTGATGATTCTGTTGGTCTCTGTGTGATGAGTCTGTGCGTCTCTGTGTGATGGGTCTGTGGGTCTCTGTGTAATGATTCTGTGGGTCTCTGTGTTATGGGTCTGTGGGTCTCTGTGTGATGGGGCTGTGGGTCTCTGTGTGGTGATTCTGTTGGTCTCTGTGTGATGAGTCTGTGGGTCTCTGTGTGATGCGTCTGTGGGTCTCTTTGTGATGAGTCTGTTGGTCTCTGTGTGATGAGTCTGTAGGTCTCTGTGTGGTGAGTCTCTGGGTCTCTGCTAGATGAGTCTGTGGGTCTCTGTTTTATGGGTCTATGGGTCTCTGTGTGATGAGTCTGTGGGTCTCTGTGTGAGTCTATGGGTATCTCTGTGATGGGTCTGTGGGTCTCTGTGTCATGAGTCTGTGGGTGTGTAATGAGTCTCTGGGTCTCTGTGTGATGAGTCTGTGAATCTCCGTGTGATGATTCTGTTGGTCTCTGTGTGATTGGTCTGTGGGTCTCTGTGTGATGAGTCTGTGGGTCTCCGTGTGATGGGTCTGTGGGTCTCTGTGTGATGAGTCTGTGGGTCTCTGTGTGATGGGTCTGTGGGTCTCTGTGTGATTATTCTGTTGGTCTCTGTGTGATGGGTCTGTGGGTCTCTGTATGATGAGTCTCTGGGTCTCTGTGTGATGGGTCTGTGGGTCTCTGTGTGAGTCTATGGGTATTTCTGTGATGGGTCTGTGGGTCTCTGTGTGATGAGTCTGTGAATCTCCGTGTGATGATTTTGTTGGTCTCTGTGTGATGTGTCTGTGGGTCTCTGTGTGATTAGTCTGTGCGTCTCTGCGTGATGGGTCTGTGGGTCTCTGTGTGATTATTCTGTTGGTCTCTGTGTGATGGGTCTGTGGGTCTCTGTGTGATGATTCTGTGGGTCTCTGTGTTATGGGTCTGTGGGTCTCTGTGTGATGGGGCTGTGGGTCTCTGTGTGATGGGTCTGTGGGTCTCTGTGTGATGATTCTGTGGGTCTCTGTGTGGTGGGTCTGTGGGTCTCTGTGTGATGGGTCTGTGAGTCTCGTGATGAGTCTGTTGGTCTCTGTGTGAAGAGTCTGTAGGTATCTGTGTGCTGAGTCTCTGGGTCTCTGCAAGATGAGTCTGTGGGTTTCTGTGTGATGGGTCTGTGGGTCTCTGTGTGATGAGTCTGTGGGTCTCTGTGTGATGAGTCTCTGGGTCTCTGTTTGATCTGTCTGAGTCTGTGGGTCTCTGTGTGATGAGTCTCTGGGTCTCTGCGTGGTGAGTCTCTGGGTCTCTGTGTGATGGGAATGTGGGTCTGTGTGATGAGTTTGTGGGTCTCTGTGTGATGGGTCTGTGGGTCTCGGTGTGATGGGTCTGTGGGTCTCTGTGTGATGGGTCTGTGGGTCTATCTGTGATGAGTCTGTGGGTCACTGTGTGATGAGTCTGTGGGTCTCTGTGTGGTGAGTGTCTGGGTCTCTGCGTGGTGAGTCTGTGGGTCTCTGTGTGATGGGTCTGTGGGTCTCTGTGTGATGAGTCTGTGGGTCTCTGTGTGATGAGTCTGTGGGTCTCTGTGTGAGTATATGGGTCTCTGTGTGACCAGTCTGTGGGTCTAAGTGTTATGAGTCTTTTGGTCTCTTTGTGATGAGTCCGTGGGTTTCTGTGGGATGAGTCTGTGGGTCTCTTTGTGAGTCTATGGGTCTCTGTGGGATGAGTCTATGGGTCTCTGTGAGTCTATGGATCTCTGTGGAATGCGTCTGTGGGTATATGTGGGATGAGTTTCTGGGTCTCTTTGCAACGATTATGTGGGTCTCTTAGTGAGTCTATGGGTCTCTGTGGGATGAGTCTATTGGTCTCTGTGGGATGAGTTTATAGGTCTCTTTGTGATAAGTTTGTGGGTCTCTGTGTGATGAGTGTATGCGTCTCTGTGGGATGAATTTATGGTTTATTTGTCCAATAGGTGTTCTTGCTTGGACTCGGCATGCATCCATGATGTCGTGTGGATGCGCTGATGCCGGAACAGCGTGTTGGTAATTACAAGCCCATGGGCTGCACAAAAATCTAGCAGCCTCCTACCGTTGTTATTGAGCTGATCTGGCCCATGCCCTCCAAGCACTCCAGACCAGGTGTCAGCATCATGACCAACTCAGGCATTGAAGTCAGCCAACAAGATGACTCTATCCCGAGGGGGCACTTTAGCCAGCACCTGTGACAGGAGGTTATGAAAGGCATATTACTCATCGGCCTTGTCTGCATCCTCTATGGATGTTCGTCTCCTCGCCTATGGTTAATGGGAAGGCGAGCCCAAAGTAACCTGGGGCTTACAGCTTCCCACACCTCACCACTACACGCCCCCTTCATTCTTTTGTTCAGAAGAAGAGCCACTCCATGTTGTTTGGCGGTCTCCTGCTCCGAGTAGAGGACTATCCACCCCTCATGGTGTCAGGAGCCAGACCCGGTCCACCGGACCTCCTGAATGCCACAGAGATCCAGGCGCCACCGGTCCAGCTCCCGACAGAGAAGTGGCAGCCTCTCCTCCGCAGTAAGCTTTTGAACATTCCACGTGGCCACCTGTAGTGGCTTTTTGTTGTTTCTGGAGGAGCCCCGAGGGAAAGGATTCGGTCTCCTGGTTCCGCCAATTTGTTGTTTGGCCAGGAGACGTAATAGACGCCTGTCCCCCCGTGGCACAAGCTTAATTATATTTTGAAATCGTGGTTTGGTGGTCATTAATTGACGTTGGATGGGTTACAAGTCCCTCGCACCCGTCCAGAGCCCCCATTTGGCTGCTGTGGTGGTTATAAACGCCATGAGGAGAATGGCCAATCTAAATTGGCCCTCTTCCCCACGGCACTGCCCACCACAGCGTTGCCGTCCGGCACCAACGAAGAGGTGTAGGGGGTTGGTTTTTTTTTCCGCTCATGCACACACATACACACACAGACAAAGATCCCCCGTGCAGCCTCAGCGGGCTGTCGGGGCAAGTTGCTGTTAGCGAGCATTCATGAAGGCCGGCACGGCACACGAGGTTGGTGGGTGGCCGACAACCACGCCCGGTCGCCTTTGTCTCCCTGGTTGCGACGTTAACTACACACTGCACCAGGTACTCATTTGAGGCTCAGTCGACCGAGGGGGAAAGCCCAGGACCGGCACAAATAATCATCACTGGTGTTGGAATCGAGATCGGGTCGCCGGGTTCGTAGCGCAACTGCTAAGCTACAGATCCCTACAAGACACACATGCAAAAAAGACAAAGATCCCCTGTATAGACTTGACATACTGTTGGGGCAAGTGCTGGTAGCAAGCACACCTATGAAGGCCAGAACGGCACACAAGGGGGTGGGTGGCCAGCACCACACATATCCGCCTTTGTCTCCCTAGTGGCAATGTTTCTTATGCACCACACGCGGTACTAATTTAAGGCTGAGTCGATCTATGGGAGGCCCATGACCGCTTCAGATAATCGTTACTGACGATGACTGTGAGCGGGAATCGAATTCGTGTCGCCAGGTTCATAGCGCAACAAGCTAGCCGCTACACTAAACAACAACAACAACAGCCATTCGCCACTAAGTGGCGGTGACGTCACCACGACGCTTGTGCCAGGGAATGTGCACCTTGAGGCCACGTGAAGTGTCGAACGCCCGCTGGCAGGAGGTCACGGGGCAGACCCAGGTGCCACGGGTCGACTGACTGAGATGACTGGCTGATGCACCAACTGTGCCCCCTACTGTGCCAACCTGCTGTGCTTTAGCCACCCGGCACTCCGCTCGTTGTTGCGAGCGTCGCTCCTCTGCCCTCCGTTGTTGTTGGAGGGCGACTGCCTCCAACTGCCCAGTAGCGTCCTTCACGAGCCTCCTCCGCAGAGGCCGATCTTGACACCGCTGGTACCAGTTATCGGCAAGTCCACTCAGCTCCACGTACTCCTGTACCACATCACTCCATCTCTTCTCTAGCCCGTGCCACGCCCGTTTAGCCCCCTCGATCCGGCCGAACAAAAGCTGTATCGGCATGTGGTGGCTGGGCATGCAGGCTACATGACCCAGCCAACGCAGCCTTGCCTGACCGAGGAGCTCACCGATGGGACCTTGCCCAGATCTTTCAAGGATTTGTGAGCTCCTAACACAATCCAGCCTGGTTAAACCAAGGATGGATCGTAGGCAGACTAGCCTAAATGTTTCTAACCAGCGAAGATGTTCCATTAAGGGGGTCCAGGTTTGGCAAGCGTAGAGAAGGGAGGGAATGACCGTGGCCGAGAAGACCTGATGCTTAGTGCGGAGCGACAGACCATGTAGCTTCCACACAGCGTTACGCAACCGATGAAAAGATATTTCCGCTCGAGTGATTCAGAGTGAGACCTATGCTGTTAAACTGGAGCCGGTCATAAACACACTGCCCAGGTATGGGAAACTCTCCACTCTCTCTACAACTGCCCCATCACCGAATGAGAGTTGTGGGCATGGAGTGGCCGATGGTACAAAATATCCAGGCAGGTGCTTAGTTTTGCTGGGGCTGATGGTAAGGCCCCATCTCTTATTGGCACGCTCCAGTCTCAGCAGCAGCGTCTCCAACTCCTCATATGAATGAGCAGCTATTACCAAATCATCTGCATATATAACGTGGTTGAGCAATAAGGAGCCATCCCTTGACTGCACCCGGGCATCAATCAGCCTCCCATTATATCTGTACCAAATGTAGATTCCCCCAGAACAGCTATTGAAGGCTTCACGAACTACGTTGTCAAAATAGATGTTAAATAATGTGGGAGCCAGCGGACATCCCTGTCGCACCCCAAGGTGTACCTTGAATGGTTCTGACTCCCGGCTACGTAGTTTTACCCGGGCCCGCTCACCATCATGAAGGTCCTTAATGATCGTGAGCAGGGGGTCAGGGACTCCAAAAGCACGAAGAACAACCCAGAGCCCAGGCCTACTGATGGTATCATAGGCCTTGACCAGGTCATTAAAGCAGAGATGTAGGTCTTGTTGGAATTCCCTACACCTCTGCTGTAGCAGACGGACAGAAAATATGGCATCTGTGTAGGACCGCCCTTTCCTGAAACTGCATTGGGGCTCTGCAAGCCTCTCCTCAGCGTGCCTGGCAAGGCGATGTTAAAAATCCTTGCCAGGACCTTTCCCGGCACACTGAGGAGTGAGATGCCCCTGTAGTTGTTACAGTCTGTGTGGTCCCCCTTCTTAAAGAGGGGGACCTTCTTAAAGAGGGGGACCACCAGGGCATCCTTCCAAACCTGCGGAACCCGTCCAGTGGTCCAGACTGGTGTCATGATGTCATATAGGGCAGTCTGTGCACAAACGCCACCCCCCCCCCCCCCCTCAGCATTTCGCTTAAAAGATAGATCATCTTTGCCCGGTGCCTTTCCTGGTCTCAGACTCCAGATCGCCTTCAGTACTTCCTCAACAGATGGCACGTCAGCCAGCCACTCACAGCGGGTGACTTCTTCCAATATTTGAGGCACCGCAGCCTCAGCAGGGTCATCCCCACCTTTGTGCCTCGCTGTTTTCCTGGCTGAAGGGTTTCCCCTCCCCCAGGACCTCACAGAAATGCTCAGCAAATCTGCAAACCTGTTCCTGGGGGTCGGAGATTGGATCACCGTTTGTGCCCCTAATAATGGTAATAGGTGTGGCGCTGCAGGTTACTTTTTTATGGAGTTAAATAGAGATTTGTGATCGCGGGCAACTGAGGCAGACTCCATCTCCTCAGCAACCCGCGACCACCACCCATCATTGTATAGTGGCTGATTTCACTCGGACGACTTTTGTCTTTCTCCCAACACCACTTTATTTACAGTTCTCCACATGTCCTCAATGCTCCACAGTTCCCTTGTTGCCACAGCTCGCTCGCCGTGCCTCACTCGACTCGCTCGCCGCCTTTGTCTCTCCAATCTCCGCTTCTCCGTCAGCTCCGCTATCACTGTGCTCTCTCCACTGCTAACTGCTTCGTCTCTGCTCCCCGCTCTCAGCTATCACTGTGCTCTCTCCACTGCTGGCTGCTTCTCTCCGCTCTCCGCTATCACCGTGCTCTCTCCACTGCTAACTGCTTCGTCTCTACTCTCCGCTCTCCGCTATCACTGTGCTCTCTCCACTGCTAACTGCTTCGTCTCTACTCTCCGCTCTCAGCTATCACTGTGCTCTCTCCACTGCTGGCTGCTTCTCTCCGCTCTCCGCTATCACCGTGCTCTCTCCACTGCTGGCTGCTTCGTCTCTACTCTCCGCTCTCCGCTATCACTGTGCTCTCTCCACTGCTAACTGCTTCGTCTCTGCTCTCCGCTATCACCGTGCTCTCTCCACTGCTGGCTGCTTCGTCTCTGCTCCCCGCTATCCGCTATCACTGTGCTCTCTCCACTGCTAACTGCTTCATCTCTGCTCTCCGCTATCACTGTGCTCTCTCCACTGCTAACTGCTTCATCTCTGCTCTCCGCTCTCCGCTATCACTGTGCTCTCTCCACTGCTAACTGATTCGTCTCTGCTCTCCGCTATCACTGTGCTCTCTCCACTGCTAACTGCTTCGTCTCTGCTCTCCGCTATCACCGTGCTCTCTCCACTGCTAACTGATTCGTCTCTGCTCTCCGCTATCACTGTGCTCTCTCCACTGCTAACTGCTTCGTCTCTGCTCTCCGCTCTCCGCTATCACTGTGCTCTCTCCACTGCTAACTGATTCGTCTCTGCTCTCCGCTATCACTGTGCTCTCTCCACTGCTAACTGCTTCGTCTCTGCTCTCCGCTATCACTGTGCCCTCTCCACTGCTAACTGCTTCGTCTCTGCTCTCCGCTATCACTGTGCTCTTTCCACTGCTAACTGCTTCGTCTCTGCTCTCCGCTCTCCGCTATCACTGTGCTCTCTCTACTGCTAACTGCTTCGTCTCTGCTCCCCGCTCTCCGCTGTCACCATGCTCTCTCCACTGCTGGCTGCTTCTCTCTTCAGCTGCTCCACGTCTTGCCTCGTCCAGCCCCCGACTCCAACTCCCCGTTTCTCCTCGCGTCTCCCCCAAATTGACCCCGCTCTCATTACACCCCAATTAATTAACCCACGTCCCAAAGACGCTCCGCGTGCCCGTGCGCCCGTTACCTCGCCAGACTTCATGACGCCACTCCAGCACTGACAACAACACCAGCCAATCACACTCCAGCCCTGACAACAACACCAGCCAATCACAGCCGTCCTTGGCTCCCTCCCCAGCTTAGTTGGCCCAATCGTTACCTCATCGTCCCAATATGACCCCCTACTGTCCTGCCCCCGCGCAATCTCACCAAATACCCACATGCGCCTATTTATTCCACTACACTTGCAGCGCCTCACGGCTCTCCGAACCTCCGAGCGAAGGCTGCGGTAAGCCTCCTCATTCCCTCACGTGGGATTCTGTAGCCGATGACAGTGGGCCTGTCGCTTTTTCTCAACCATCCTGAACACCTCCTCTGTCAGCCAGGGTCTCTGGGGAGGTCTGGACCGCGTACCCAAAGCAGCCATTGCAGCTGCATGAGTCACAGTCCTAAACCTCGCCCATTTACCCTCGACATCAGGAGGAGTCGGGGACAATGCCAATCCCAGCCCGCAAGCGATGATGAAATTCTCGCTTGCAACTTTCATCAGATAACTGAGACCAGGCCACTTTAGGTCGGAATGGGGTCCTGCGTGTACACCCACCACCGGAGTGGAAGAATGGCAGGCGCATCTTACAGATGACTAGTCGATGGTCAGAGGGCAGATCAGCTCCACGGTAGGTCCTGTGGTCAAGGACATGGGCTCGCATCCGCTGGTCCGTCACTATGTATTCCAGCAGATGTTCTACACTACACACACACACACTGACACACACACTGACACACACACACACACACACGTGCATACATGTGCAATGACAGGGTGACACCTACTGGACTGTAAGCATAATTACGGTTCCAGCTGCATTACATAACGCCTTATAATGAAGGGGCGTACCTGGGGTAAAGTTCAAGGGCAGAGTCAGCTCCGGGAACCGTCCCGAAGGGTCTGGAAGGTTCTAGAAGGTTCTATAAGGGGGGTGGGGGGTGGGGGAGGGTGTGGCCAGAGGAGGAGCGTGGCCACGCCAGGCAGATATAAGTAACACCGTACCAGAGCGTCGGGGCTGTTGGTTTAAGGGTTGTGGGTCCATGGCTGTTCTTCTGCTAGACCAACTCCATCTCCGTCGCCACGCTCATCTCCGTCGCTACACTCATCTCCGTCGCCACGCTCATCACCGTCTCCACGATCATCGGCGTAGCTACGCTCATCTCCGTCGCTACGCTCATCTCCGTCGCCACGCTCATCTCCGTCGCTCATCTCCATCGCCGTCGCTACGCTCATCTCCATCGCTCATCTCCGTCGCCGTCGCTAAGCTCATCTCCGTCGCCACGCTCACCTCCGTCGCCGTCGCTACGCTCATCTCCGTCGCTCATCACCGTCGCCACGCTCATCACCGTCTCCACGATCATCGGCGTAGCTACGCTCATCTCCGTCGCTACGCTCATCTCCATCGCTCATCTCCATCGCCGTCGCTAAGCTCATCTCCGTCGCCACGCTCATCTCCGTCGCCGTCGCTACGCTCATCTCCGTCGCTCATCACCGTCGCCACGCTCATCTCCGTCGCTACGCTCATCTCCATCGCTGATCTCCGTCGCCGTCGCTAAGCTCATCTCCGTCGCCACGCTCATCTCCGTCGCCGTCGCTACGCTCATCTCCGTCGCTCATCACCGTCGCCACGCTCATCTTTGTCGCCGTCGCTACGCTCATCTCCATCGCTGATCTCCGTCGCCGTCGCTAAGCTCATCTCCGTCGCCACGCTCATCTCCGTCGCCGTCGCTACGCTCATCTCCGTCGCTCATCACCGTCGCCACGCTCATCTCCGTCGCCGTCGCTACGCTCATCTCCATCGCTGATCTCCGTCGCCGTCGCTAAGCTCATCTCCGTCGCCACGCTCATCTCCGTCGCTACGCTCATCTCCATCGCTCATCTCCGTCGCCGTCGCTAAGCTCATCTCCGTCGCCACGCTCATCTCCGTCGCCGTCGCTACGCTCATCTCCGTCGCTCATCACCGTCGCTACGCTCATCACCGTCTCCACAATCATCGGCGTAGGTACGCTCATCTCCGTCGCTACGCTCATCTCCATCGCCACGCTCATCTCCGTCGCTACGCTCATCTTCATCGCTACGCTCATCTCCTTCGCCACACTCATCACCGTCGCCACGCTCATTTCTGTCGCTGTGCTCATCGCCGTCGCTATGCTCATCTCCGTCGCCACGCTCATCTCCGTCGCTAGGCTCATCATCGCCACGCTCATCTCCGTCGCTACGCTCATCACCGTCGCTATGCTAATCTCCGTCGCTCATCTCCGTCGCTACGCTCATCGCCGTCGCCACGCTTATCGCCGTCGCCACGCTCATCTCCGTCACTACGCTCATCTCCGTCGCTACGCTCATCGGCGTAGCTACGCTCATCTCTGTCGCTATGCTTATCTCCGTCGCTACGCTCATCTCCGTCGCCAAGCTCATCTCCGTCGCTACGCTCATCTCCGTCGCCACGCTCATCTCCGTCACTACGCTCATCGCCGTCGCTACGCTCATCATCGCCACGCTCATCACTGTCGCTACGCTCATCTCCGTCGCCACGCTCATCTCTGTCGCTACGCTCATCTCCGTCGCCAAGCTCATCTCCGTCACCATCGCTACGCTCATCTCCGTCGCCACGCTCATCACTGTCGCTACGCTCATCTCCGTCGCCACGCTCATCGCCGTCGCTATGCTCATCGGCCAGCGAGCGTCTGCGCAGCAACAGAGATGGGCTGCGTGTTTGGACAAGCCTGGGGCAAGCCGCGTTACGGAAGTGTGTCGCCCTCTGCGCTCTTAAAAATAAAAAAAATAAGCCTTCTACAAAGACGTGCGTCGGACGCAGCTCACTGAAAAAAATGAATCAACCAAATTGTGGCTGAGAAAAAAGTAACACGACCTCTGGCGAAGAGTCAAAACCCACCACGCTGGGGGGCCTTTGTAGGCATCTAGAAGAGAAGGCGACAATTTAATTCGGAGTTTAAATTGATGCGGTCAAGATTCCACATCGATAACCCAACTGCCTCGCCCGGTATGAAGGAGGTCGTCGTGGGTTCGATCCCGACCCTGACGATGCCTGCCGCTCCATGTTTGGATTTTGCGTCTCTCTTTCATCTCTCCCCGTGGTAGCGTGGAGTTTTATTTTTTTCTCTGGAACTTCTCCGCGTTTTCCACCCCCTCCACATTTAGAATGAACGTCACCACGACGGGTAGACTTCCAGAGTGGTTGGCTGCTGCTATAAATGTGTCCACAAGACAATAAGCCAATTCGTTGAGGCTATCAGTTGTGATAGCCAGGTCGCCTCTGCAAAATAATAAAAATAAGAGATACATAGCTCAGTTGGGCTTACCTGGTAAAATAAATAAAAAGTAGCTGACAGTTTTAAAGACTCACTCTAACCCCGAACTTTTTTTTTACTTCATCAAATATTTCCTCACCCTCACCCTCACAGATTCCCTCACCCTCAGCCTCACAGATTCCCTCACCCACAGCCTCACAGATTCCCTCACCCTCACAGATTCCCTCACCCACAGCCTCACAGATTCCATCACCCACAGCCTCACAGATTCCCTCACCCACAGCCTCACAGATTCCCTCACCCACAGCCTCACAGATTCCCACAGCCTCACAGATTCCCTCACCCTAATAGATGCCCTCACCCACAGCCTCACAGATTCCCTCACCCACAGCCTCACAGATTCCCACAGCGTCAGAGATTCCCTCACCCTCACCCTCACAGAATCCCACAGCGTCAGAGATTCCCTCACCCTCACCCTCACAGATTCCCTCACCCTCACCCTCACAGATTCCCACTCCCACAGCCTCACAGATTCCCTCACCCTCAGCCTCACAGATCCCTCACCCAGAGCCTCACAGATTCCCTCACCCACAGCCTCACATATTCCCACAGCCTCACAGATTCCCTCACCCTCACCCTCACAGATTCCCTCACCCTCACAGATTCCCTCACCCTCATCCTCACAGATTCCATCACCCTCAGCCTCACAGATTCCTTCACCCTCAGAGATTCCCTCACCCTCACCCTCACAGATTACCACAGCCTCAGAGATTCCTCACCCTCACAGATTCCCACAGCCTCAGAGATTCCCTCACCCTCACCCTCACAGATTCCCTCACCCACAGCCTCACAGATTCCCTCACCCACAGCCTCACAGATTCCCTCACCCACAGCCTCACAGATTCCCACAGCCTCACAGATTCCCTCACCCTCACAGATTCCCTCACCCTCACAGATTCCCTCACCCTCATCCTCACAGATTCCATCACCGTCAGCCTCACAGATTCCCTCACCCTCAGAGATTCCCTCACCCTCACAGATTCCCTCACCCTCACAGATTCCCTCACCCTCATCCTCACAGATTCCCTCACCCACAGCCTCACAGATTCCCACAGCCTCACAGATTCCTTCACCCTCACCCTCACAGATTCCCACAGCCTCAGAGATTCACTCACCCTCACAGATGCCCTCACCCACAGCCTCACAGATTCCCTCATCCACAGCCTCAGAGATTCCCTCACCCTCACAGATTCCCACTCCCACAGCCTCAGAGATTCCCACAGCCTCACAGATTCCCTCACCCTCAGCCTCACAGATCCCTCACCCACAGCCTCACAGATTCCCTCACCCTCAGCCTCACAGATTCCCACAGCCTCACAGATTCCCTCACCCTCACCCTCACAGATTCCCTCACCCACAGCCTCACAGATTCCCACACCCTCACAGATTCCCTCACCCTCACCCTCACAGATTCCCTCACCCTCACAGATTCCCTCACCCTCATCCTCACAGATTCCATCACCCTCAGCCTCACAGATTCCCTCACCCTCAGAGATTCCCTCACCCTCAGAGATTCCCTCACCCTCACAGATTCCCTCACCCTCACAGATTCCCTCACCCTCACAGATTCCCTCACCCTCACAGATTCCCTCACCCTCATCCTCACAGATTCCATCACCCTCATCCTCACAGATTCCCTCACCCTCAGAGATTCCCTCACCCTCACCCTCACAGATTCCCACTCCCACAGCCTCACAGATTCCCTCACCCACAGCCTCACAGATTCCCACAGCCTCAGAGATTTCCTCACCCTCACAGATGCCCTCACCCACAGCCTCACAGATTCCCTCACCCTCAGCCTCACAGATTCCCTCACCCACAGCCTCACAGATTCCCTCACCCTCAGCCTCACAGATTCCCTCACCCACAGCCTCACAGATTCCCAATCCCTCAGCCTCACAGATTCCCTCACCCTCAGCCTCACAGATTCCCAATCCCTCAGCCTCACAGATTCCCTCACCCTCACAGATTCCCTCACCCACAGCCTCACAGATTCCCTCACCCACAGCCTCACAGATTCCCACAGCCTCACAGATTCCCTCACCCTCACCCTCACAGATTCCCACTGCCTCAGAGATTCCCTCACCCTCACAGATGCCCTCACCCACAGCCTCACAGATTCCCGCATCCACAGACTCACAGATTCCCACAGCCTCACAGATTCCCTCACCCTCACCCTCACAGATTCCCTCACCCTCACAGATTCCCTCATCCTCACAGATTCCATCACCCTCAGCCTCACAGATTCCTTCACCCTCAGAGATTCCCTCACCCTCACAGATTCCCACAGCCTCAGAGATTACCTCACCCTCACCCTCACAGATTCCCACTCCCACAGCCTCACAGATTCCCTCAGCCTCACAGATCCCTCACGCACAGCCTCACAGATTCCCTCACCCACAGCCTCACAGATTCCCTCACCCTCACAGATTCCCTCACCCTCACAGATTCCCTCACCCTCACCCTCAGAGATTCCATCACCCTCACCCTCACAGATTCCCTCACCCTCACAGATTCCCTCACCCTCATACTCACAGATTCCATTGCCCTCAGCCTCACAGATTCCCTCACCCTCAGAGATTCCCTCACCCTCACAGATTCCCACTCCCACAGCCTCACAGATTCCCTCACCCACAGCCTCACAGATTCCCACAGCCTCACAGATTCCCTCACCCACAGCCTCACAGATTCCCACAGCCTCACAGATTCCCTCACCCTCACAGATTCCCTCACCCTCACAGATTCCCTCACCCTCATCCTCACAGATTCCATCACCGTCAGCCTCACAGATTCCCTCACCCTCAGAGATTCCCTCACCCTCACAGATTCCCTCACCCTCACAGATTCCCTCACCCTCATCCTCACAGATTCCCTCACCCACAGCCTCACAGATTCCCACAGCCTCACAGATTCCTTCACCCTCACCCTCACAGATTCCCACAGCCTCAGAGATTCACTCACCCTCACAGATGCCCTCACCCACAGCCTCACAGATTCCCTCATCCACAGCCTCAGAGATTCCCTCACCCTCACAGATTCCCACTCCCACAGCCTCAGAGATTCCCACAGCCTCACAGATTCCCTCACCCTCAGCCTCACAGATCCCTCACCCACAGCCTCACAGATTCCCTCACCCTCAGCCTCACAGATTCCCACAGCCTCACAGATTCCCTCACCCTCACCCTCACAGATTCCCTCACCCACAGCCTCACAGATTCCCACACCCTCACAGATTCCCTCACCCTCACCCTCACAGATTCCCTCACCCTCACAGATTCCCTCACCCTCATCCTCACAGATTCCATCACCCTCAGCCTCACAGATTCCCTCACCCTCAGAGATTCCCTCACCCTCAGAGATTCCCTCACCCTCACAGATTCCCTCACCCTCACAGATTCCCTCACCCTCACAGATTCCCTCACCCTCACAGATTCCCTCACCCACAGCCTCACAGATTCCCTCACCCTCAGCCTCACAGATTCCCTCACCCTCAGCCTCACAGATTCCCTCACCCACAGCCTCACAGATTCCCAATCCCTCAGCCTCACAGATTCCCTCACCCTCAGCCTCACAGATTCCCAATCCCTCAGCCTCACAGATTCCCTCACCCTCACAGATTCCCTCACCCACAGCCTCACAGATTCCCTCACCCACAGCCTCACAGATTCCCACAGCCTCACAGATTCCCTCACCCTCACCCTCACAGATTCCCACTGCCTCAGAGATTCCCTCACCCTCACAGATGCCCTCACCCACAGCCTCACAGATTCCCGCATCCACAGACTCACAGATTCCCACAGCCTCACAGATTCCCTCACCCTCACCCTCACAGATTCCCTCACCCTCACAGATTCCCTCATCCTCACAGATTCCATCACCCTCAGCCTCACAGATTCCTTCACCCTCAGAGATTCCCTCACCCTCACAGATTCCCACAGCCTCAGAGATTACCTCACCCTCACCCTCACAGATTCCCACTCCCACAGCCTCACAGATTCCCTCAGCCTCACAGATCCCTCACGCACAGCCTCACAGATTCCCTCACCCACAGCCTCACAGATTCCCTCACCCTCACAGATTCCCTCACCCTCACAGATTCCCTCACCCTCACCCTCAGAGATTCCATCACCCTCACCCTCACAGATTCCCTCACCCTCACAGATTCCCTCACCCTCATACTCACAGATTCCATTGCCCTCAGCCTCACAGATTCCCTCACCCTCAGAGATTCCCTCACCCTCACAGATTCCCACTCCCACAGCCTCACAGATTCCCTCACCCACAGCCTCACAGATTACCACAGCCTCAGAGATTCCCTCACCCTCACAGATGCCCTCACCCACAGCCTCACAGATTCCCTCACCCTCACAGATGCCCTCACCCACAGCCTCACAGATTCCCTCACCCTCACAGATGCCCTCACCCACAGCCTCACAGATTCCCTCACCCTCAGCCTCACAGATTCCCTCACCCACAGCCTCACATATTCCCTCACCCTCAGCCTCACAGATTCCCTCACCCACTGCCTCACAGATTCCCACAGCCTCACAGATTCCCTCACCCACAGCCTCACAGATTCCCACAGCCTCACAGATTCCCTCACCCTCACCCTCACAGATTCCCACAGCCTCAGAGATTCCCTCACCCTCACAGATGCCCTCACCCACAGCCTCACAGATTCCCTCATCCACAGACTCACAGATTCCCACTCCCTCACCCTCAGAGATTCCCTCACCCTCACCAATTCCCTCACCCCCAGCCTCACAGATTCCCACAGCCTCAGAGATTCCCGCATCATCGGATTTCAGGAGGCTCAAGACGACTTCGATTTTCAATTTTGCAGTCGCAGCCGACGCTTGGGGCGATTGAGACGCAGAATGTCGATACCGGTCCCAAGAGTTGAGTTCATTTCCCTGGCTTGTTTGTTTATTTGGCTTGGCTGGACGTGCGACTGTTGACGCTGAACCAGAATCCACTCGACATGCAGGCCCCGTGTGGCTGATTATACGTAAGATTATTTTTTTTTTAAAGATTTGAAAACGTTCGTTCTTTTACGTTGTGCTTTTTTTTCTTCTTCGAGAAGGAAGGAAGACAATGACGGACGCAGATGTCGAGGCGTAGTTAGGTGCCGCGCGCGAATTCTCTCCACAATGGAGCCACGTGATGATGCATTTGCAAGGAACAGGCTCGTGTGTGTGCGCGCGCGTGCCTGAGTGTGTGAGTGTGTGTGTGTGTCACCCGACCCTTTGCCTCAGCCTCAAATGGGTGGCTGGTGCGATGTGTGGACATCGCCACTGGGGGAGACAAAGGCGGTCTGGCGTGGTGCTGGCCACCCATCACCTCGCTTGCCCTTCGGGCCTTTTCAGTGTTTCAGTTTCGTATATTTGGTTAAACCCCGTGAGCCATGCGGCTCCTAACTCGGGTGCACCCGCATCAGGCAAAAACATAAATTTCGATTTAAATTATTGTAAAACAATGAAATTGTTTATTCTTGGTTCTTTCGGTAAAAGTCACCACCACGTTAGAAGGGAAACAATTAAATGATAAAAATATATAAGACAATACAATTATTGTAAAACAATGAAATTGTTTATTCTTGGTTCTTTCGGTAAAAGTCACCACCACGTTAGAAGGGAAACAATGAAATGATAAAAATTTTACGTAAAATAAAATTTTATTTCTCACGACGTTTCGGCCACAGCGCAAGCTAGCCGTCCTCAGGTGAGCTCCGGCATGGTGAGACACTGAGGGTGGCTGGTCGCGTTGTGGCCGAAACGTCGTGAGAAACAAGAAAACACGAACAAGGAACATCTTAAAGCGACTGCACGCAACAGAAAAATCCAGGAAAAAAATAAAACAGCAAAGTCTTCCAGGCAAAAAAAAAACCACACACCGTATTTCAACTCTGTGTGCAAAAATCCCAGTGGGATGCAAGTCAAACAATAACAACCAAAAGACAAATTTTGATTTAAAGCTTTCGTGCCTGCAGGGATTGATATTCTTGGTTCTTTGGGTAAAGTCACCACCACGTAGAAGGGAAACAATAAAATAATAAAACATATAAAACAATAAAATTCTCACGACGTTTCGACTGCAACACAAGAAGCAATCATCATCAGGTGTGAAAACCAAAGGGGCTCTCCGAGACACATCGGAGCCGCCGATTACGTTGGTGGCATGGTCAACACGTTGGTGACGTCGTCAACACGTTGGTGACGTCGTCAACACGGTGGCGTCATCGACAACACGGTGGTGACGTCGTCAACACGGTGGTGACGTCGTCAACACGGTGGCGTCATCGTCAACACGGTGGTGACGTCGTCAACACGGTGGTGACGTCGTCAACACGGTGGTGACGTCGTCAACACGGTGGTGACGTCGTCAACACGGTGGTGACGTCGTCAACACGGTGGTGACGTCGTCAACACGGTGGCGTCATCGTCAACACGGTGGTTACTCGTCAACACGGTGGTGACGTCGTCAACACGGTGGTGACGTCGTCAACACGGTGGCGTCGTCGTCAACACGGTGGTGACGTCGTCAACACGTTGGTGACGTCGTCAACACGGTGGTGACGTCGTCAACACGGTGGTGACGTCGTCAACACGGTGGCGTCGTCGTCAACACGGTGGTGACGTCGTCAACACGGTGGTGACGTCGTCAACACGGTGGCGTCATCGTCAACACGGTGGTGACTCGTCAACACGGTGGTGACGTCGTCAACACGGTGGTGACGTCGTCAACACGGTGGTGACGTCGTCAACACGGTGGTGACGTCGTCAACACGGTGGCGTCATCGTCAACACGGTGGTGACTCGTCAACACGGTGGTGACGTCGTCAACACGGTGGTGACGTCGTCAACACGGTGGTGACGTCGTCAACACGGTGGTGACGTCGTCAACACGGTGGCGTCGTCGTCAACACGGTGGTGACGTCGTCAACACGGTGGTGACGTCGTCAACACGGTGGCGTCGTCGTCAACACGGTGGTGACGTCGTCAACACGTTGGTGACGTCGTCAACACGGTGGTGACGTCGTCAACACGGTGGTGACTCGTCAACACGGTGGTGACGTCGTCAACACGGTGGCGTCGTCGTCAACACGGTGGTGACGTCGTCAACACGTTGGTGACGTCGTCAACACGGTGGTGACGTCGTCAACACGGTGGTGACGTCGTCAACACGGTGGTGACGTCGTCAACACGGTGGCGTCATCGTCAACACGGTGGTGACGTCGTCAACACGGTGGTGACTCGTCAACACGGTGGTGACGTCGTCAACACGTTGGTGACGTCGTCAACACGGTGGTGACGTTGTCAACACGGTGGTGACGTCGTCAACACGTTGGTGACGTCGTCAACACGGTGGCGTCGTCGTCAACACGGTGGTGACGTCGTCAACACGGTGGTGACTCGTCAACACGGTGGTGACGTCGTCAACACGGTGGTGACGTCGTCAACACGGTGGTGACTCGTCAACACGGTGGTGACGTCGTCAACACGTTGGTGACGTCGTCAACACGGTGGCGTCGTCGTCAACACGGTGGTGACGTCGTCAACACGTTGGTGGCATCGTCAACACGGTGGTGACGTCGTCAACACGGTGGTGACGTCATCGTCAACACGTTGGCATCGTCGTCAACACGGTGGTGACGTCGTCAACACGGTGGTGACGTCATCGTCAACACGGTGGTGGCGTCATCAACACGGTGGTGGCGTCGTCAACATGGTGGTGACGTCATCGTCAACACGGTGACGTCATCCTCAACACGTTGGTGGTGACGTGCGTGGCGTCATGGTATCATCGATGAGGCTCGTCGACTATTGCAGCTCGCTAACTCTACGGGACGTCTACCCAAACAAAAACACGAATCAGTAAGGTGCAGGCGCGTGTGTGTGCACACTCTTCTTCGGCCACGCGTGGGGATCAAACCCACGAACCTCCTGTACACCAGGCGAGGTAGTTAACATCTCCTAGCCACCGTGATGACGATGATGATCACCATGAGAGAGAGAGACACGCAGACTCCAAATATACAGCAGCAGGTATCCTCAGGGTCGGGATCAAACGCACGACCACCTGTACACCTGGCGAGGTAGTTAACATCCCCGAGACACCGTGATGACGATGATGATCACCATGAGAGAGAGAGACACGCGCAGACTCCAAATATACAGCAGCAGCAGGCATCCTCAGGGTCGGGATCAAACGCACGACCTCCTGTACACAAGGCGAGGTAGTTAACATCTTCTAACCACCGTGATGATGATGAGAGAGAGAGAGACACGCAGACTCCAAATATACAGCAGCAGCAGGCATCGTCAGGGTCGGGATCAAACGCACGACCTCCTGTACACCAGGCGAGGTAGTTAACATCTCCTAGCCACCGTGATGATGATGAGAGAGACACGCAAACTCCAAATATACAGCAGCAGCAGGAATCTTCAGGGTCGGGATCGAACCCACGACCACCTGTACACCTAGCGAGGTAGTTAACATCTCCTAGCCACCGTGATGATGATGAGAGAGACAGAGAGAGACACAAACTCCAAATATACAGCAGCAGCAGCAGACATCGTCTGGGTCGGGATCGAACCCACGACCTTCTGCATACCGGGCGACGTAGTTGGGTTATTGATGCGGCATCAATTTGCATCACTTTAAACTCCAAGTTAATTTGTCGTCTTTCCTTCTCTTCGAGAGCCTACAGAGGTCCCCGAGTGTAATGGGTTTCACTCTTGGTTCGACTTAAGATGCTTCTTCACACCCACAATTTGGTTGACACATTCACGGACGTGTGTGCATGAATGTGTCTGTCTAGTGGGTGTCGTTAGCGTAGCGGAAAGCGTGCTGCGCTATGAAGCCGATTTCTCAAGTTTGACTCCTGCTTTGGTTATTTCGGTAAAGTCGCGTAGGTAGCAAAAATAAATAAGAAATTAAATTAAATAAAACGAAAAATGAAAGCAGCTACATTAAATCACGACGTTTCGGAGGCAACACAAGCGTCCTTCATCAGGTGTAAAAAGCACAGGTAAAATTACTGTAGAGAGAGATAGAGAGAGAGCTATTTGCTGTGCTTTTTTGCACCTGACGAAGGAAGCTTGTGTTGTCTCCGAAACGTCGTGATTTAATTTAGTTTTCATTTTTTGTTGTTTAACCTACGCGACTTTACCAAAGGGTATGGATCCTTGCAGTCACGAAAGCTTCAAATCTAGAAATCTGAACCTACCAGTCATGATTACACTGGGTCCACAATTTGCTAGACGCCGTCTGCTTCAGATGATGAAATGTGCCGTTTATGAAAAACGTTGATGCGCTGAATTCAACAAATGACAATTAAAACAATGCATTGGCTACTGTTCCCAAGATATGTAAGAGTTTTTCATTTTAGGTCTACGTGTGTTGTGTCGATAGTATTATTTAATTCATTTCATTCCTACGTGACTTTACCCGAACGAACCAATGAGTAATTCCTGCAGTCGTGAAAGCTTCAAATCAAGTTTCAGATAGGAGAGGTTTTTTTTTTTTAACTCAAATATTGTAAACATCGGTTTTTTTCACGTGCTTGTGGTTGCTTTACGTGATGACATGTCACCTGTCCTATTCACGTAACACTTTAAAAATCAGCAAAAGTGTCACATAAATCAAATGTATTATGAAACTAAAGGTTTAAAAAAAACTATTATTACGTTTATATATAAGAGAGTAGTTTAGTACTCATTCACTGTCTACTAGGCGATTCTTGGCTCGTCTCTTGAACAATTACATTGGGCCGTCTCTTGTCACTGTTCAAAAAATAGTCTGCAAGCATTGTCGCAATGTCCTGGGTGAAATCGCTCTCCACGCCCATCGCTCGCTGCATCCGCAGTTCGGTGGGAGAGAAAAAAAATCCAGATCAGATAGCAAACATTTTATATTTAGCGACGCGTTGCGACCAAGGATTTTGCGTGCCTTGGGGAGGTTTCGATTTGAAGCTTTCGTGACTGCAAGGATTCATCTTCGTTTTGTTCTTTCAGTAAAGTCACCACGTAGAATGAGAATAAAATGATGAATTGATAAAATAAAATAACACAATAATATTCTCACGACGTTTCGGCCACAACACAAGCGGCCTTCATCAGGTGAAGGGACGAGACTGTCTGGAGGACAGCGCTGGAGTGGAAGAAGCCACGCTCAGATCGCGACCTTTAAGCTTAGAGTCGCGGCATCTCTTCACCTTTCTAAAAAGTCACCACCACGTAGAAGGGAAGCAATAAAATAATAAAAATATTAAACAATACAATTCTCACGACGTTTCGACTGCGACACAGGCAATCGTCATCAGGTGTGAAAACCACAGCAAGAAAATGTGATTGTTTTTTATTTTATTTTTATTTTCTTGTTTCCCTTCTACGTGACTTTACCGAAAGAACCAAGAATACACAGTGCACTGTCAAATGCGTCATCTCGAATAAGCTCACCAATCTAAGGACCAACAAAGACACCTTCCTTGATCTTAGCCTCACTCAACCTTGCACATTTCCAACGGAGGTACTTGAAAGCGGTTTAGGTTTTGTCCATGACTTTGACGAAGTTCTTCATCAGACCCGGCTTGAAGTGTAAGGGTGGTAACACAACATCTTCCTTGATTCAACAAGTCGTGGATGCTGATCACTTTTGCTCCCAGGCTCCAATGACTGTCGGAGAGGCCAATCTGTCTTGATGAGGTTGGAATCTCTCGCGCGAATATCCCATTCGCAGAGAGAACAGCGGCAGTACTTTGTGTATCCAGTCTGCAGACCGAGCAAGGGAGCAACAACCTTCAAATCGCCACATAGCCGCCACTGATGTTGGTCGTAGTTTATGCATCCCAAAAGTTGTTTCATGTTGTCATAGGTTGCCTTCATATGGACTGCATGACCGACTGTGGAATTGATGGCAAAAAAAACATTGCCATTATGCAGCAAAACAGCTTTAAGACTCATCTTCGATGGATCAATGAAGAGTCTCCACTCATCGGGATCGTGAACGATGTTGAGGGCTGCCCATCACACCATCGATGTTGTTGCAGGCTACGAGATCACCTTCCATGGAGAAGAATGGGACAAGGTCCTTTTGACGGTCACGGAACATGGAAACACTAACATCACCTGCCAGGAGATGCCACTGTTGCAGCCTGGAGCCCAACAGCTCTGCCGCCTTACCCTCCGGTAGTTCCAACTCCCTGACAAAAGGTCCTTCAGTTCACCTTCTGTGTTATGGTGTGTGGTTCACAGGAGGAGGATGGGAGAAAATCTGGGTCACGTGACCTTCATGGTTCAGGACCGGACGTCACATCATCTTCCTCGTCTGACTCAAACGAGAATGATTCTGGTGCATCAGGCACTAGGCAGTCCTTCTCCGTGGGTCGCTGGGCGTATCGCCGATGGATTGTTTGGATAATGCACAGTCCACTTTTTCGTCTTTGACGCACTTTTCCCAACTGGAGGCGCCATGCAGAAGTAACGATCGCCGATGTGATCCGTTGGCTCTCTCCAAAGTCATTGGCACTGCAAAAGGCATAGATTTCCTTTTCCTGTTCAACCACTGGCGAATATTCGTTGCACAAGCGTTGCAGCATGCGTGTGGGGGCCCACATCTTGTGCTGATCTCCAATTTTGCAGACGAAATTAAGGTGATTGGTTTTCTTAAACCATAGCGGTTATACTAGGCTTTTGTGATGCAAAAGGCACTACACCACAAACTCAGCAGAAGTCATCTGAATTTTTGATTTAAAGCTTTCGTGATTGCAGTGGGGAGGGGCTGGTCACCCCGTGGTGCCCTTATATGGACTGGAGGACCAACCGGGATTAATTCACAGGAGGCAGGGGATCAATTGTGGATGTCTGTGGATGTCTGTCCACGTGGGAGGGGTGGGGCTTAATGGAGAGGGGAGGGTAGGGAGGGGCTGGGTGGGGAGGGGCTGGTCACCCCGTGGTGCCCCCCTTATAAAACTCAACGTTTCACCTACTCACGCCGGCTTGTGCCCGCCCTCACAGTGGGCCATATTGTTGCTGAACACACCACGTGGTGGTGCCACCGTTGTTGTTGTTGTTGACCCTGGCCATTGACCGAGCAACCCAACGTTCCTACCAGCTCCCTCCCTCCGCAGGAGAATGTGTTTGAACCGGTCCATCAGCTCTCCCATAGGTCGACTCAGTCCCAAATGAGCACCTGGTGCGGTGTGCGTGCAGTAAAACATCGCCGCTGGGGAGACAAAGGCGGCAGGGCGTGGTGCTGGCCACCCACCCCCTCGGCATCTCGCTAGTCTTAGGGGACGTCTGGCAAAAACAAATATATAAAAACACTGATTTAAAGCTTTCGTGACTGCAGTAATTCATATTCTTAGCTCTTTCGGTAAAGTCACGTTGAAGGGAAACAATAAAAATAATATATATAAAACTATAAAAAATCTCACGACGTTTCGACCATAACACAAACGGTCGTCATCAGGTGTGTCGGTTTGCATTAATTTTTTTTATTAAAAAAATTATTTTACAAAATAATTTATTTTAAAAATTATTTCGCTAAATAATTTATTTATTTAAAAAAATTGATGCAAATCGACACACCTGATGACGACCGTTTGTGTTATGGTCGAAACGTCGTGAGATTTTTGTTTTATTGTTTTTTATATATATTTTTTATTATTTTATTGCTTCCCTTCAACGTGACTTTGCCGAAAGAGCTAAGACTATAAAAAAAATATAAAGACACCTTAAGAAGCTGCGGCGGTGTGTACATCAATCCTCCCTTGTGCCACGCGTGGGTCACTCGATCACCACATGTGCCTCTCATCAGCTGCGCGTGCGTTACCACACCACACATATACCATCCCGTTTGTTTGGAAGTGCTGCCCGGTTTGTTGTTGTTGTTGCTCATCTTCTTTGGCTCCTTCGGTAAAGTCACCACCACGTAGAATGAGAACAAAATAATACATTGATTAAATAAAATAACGCCGTAATATTCTCACGAACGTTTCGGCCACAACAACACAAGCGGCCTTCATCAGGTGAAGGGACGAGGCTGTCTGGTAGGACAGCGCTGGAGTGAAAAAAGCCACGCTCAGATCGCGACCTTTAAGCTGCGTGAGAAGAAACTTCGTGGGAATATTATTGTTTTATTTTATCAATTTATTATTTTATTCTCATTCTACGTGGTGACTTTACCGAAAGAACCAAAGAAGATGAATCCTTGCAGTCACGAACGCTTTAAATCGAAAGTTGTTGTTGTTGTCGTGTGGTTGTGTGCTTAAGGTGCGACAGAAGTTCAACATGCACGCGAGCATGGGTCTCTGTAGGCATCTGTGGTTCTCGTCCATCCAATATTAGGACTCACACTGTGCAGCTGAGATGCACTTGAAATCATCACCGAGATGGACAAACTGGTTTGTTTAGAACTTTTGATTGTTGTTGTTGTTTTGATTGAAAGCTTTCGTGACTGCAGGGATTCATATTCTTGGTTCTTTCGGTAAAGTCACCACCACGTAGATAGGAAACAATAAAATAATACAAAATATATAAAACAATACAATTATCACGACGTTTCGACTGCAACACAAGAAGCAATCATCATCAGGTGTGAAAACCACAGCAAGATAATTTGAAAAAAGTGGCGGTTTTTCAAATTGTTCTTGCTGTGGTTTTCACACCTGATGATGGTTGCTTGTGTTGCAGTCAAAACGTCGTGAGAATTTTTATTGTTTTATTTATTTTTATTATTTTATTGTTTCCCTTCTACGTGACTTTACCGAAAGAACCAAGAACGTCGTCGTTGTTGTTGTTGTGTTTAGCTTGCTGATGAGCGCGGTTGGCTGCGTACGGTGCTGAAGAAGTCCAACTGTACGTCGGATTAAATGCATCTTGTCGCGATAGAATGTCACCGCGATTACAATTCATTACACACACGCACCAAGAAGCAAATCACGTGAAAAAGCCTGGTCTCACCACTTTGGCAGCCACACACCGCCACACTGCGTGCAATCAAAATAAACAATAACAACAGCAGAAGTTAAACCCTCGCAACAATCCGGAACAGTCGCCTTTATATATATATTTTAAAGTTGTTGTTGTTTTTTTGTACATCAAATCGCGATGCTCCGCAGATGGCGGACGGCTCCTTCAGCGCAGCGAGACCGCACGGCGCGGGGCAAGCGCGGCTGGGCCATCTGGACAGCCCCGAAGAGACGAGCGGAAGACTTGTGTGTGTCAGTGTGTGTGTGTCAGTGTGTGTGTGTGTCAGTGTGTGTGTGTGTCAGTGTGTGTGTCAGTGTGTGTGTCAGTGTGTGTGTGTGTCAGTGTGTGTGTCAGTGTGTGTGTGTCAGTGTGTGTGTGTGTGTCAGTGTGTGTGTCAGTGTGTGTGTGTGTCAGTGTGTGTGTGTCAGTGTGTGTGTGTGTCAGTGTGTGTGACAGTGTGTGTGTGTGTGGCAGTATGTGTGTGTCAGTGTGTGTGTGTGTGTCAGTGTGTGTGTGTCAGTGTGTGTGTGTGTGTCAGTGTGTGTGTGTCAGTGTGTGTGTATGTGTGTCAGTGTGTGTGTCAGTGTGTGTGTGTGTGTCAGTGTGTGTGTGTGTGTCAGTGTGTGTGTGTGTCAGTGTGTGTGTGTCAGTGTGTGTGTGTGTGTCAGTGTGTGTGTGTGTCAGTGTGTGTGTGTGTCAGTGTGTGTGTGTGTCAGTGTGTGTGTCAGTGTGTGTGTGTGTCAGTGTGTGTGTGTGTGTCAGTGTGTGTGTGTCAGTGTGTGTGTCAGTGTGTGTGTGTGTGTCAGTGTGTGTGTGTGTCAGTGTGTGTGTGTGTGTGTCAGTGTGTGTGTGTGTCAGTGTGTGTCAGTGTGTCAGTGTGTGTGTCAGTGTGTGTGTGTGTCAGTGTGTGTGTGTGTCAGTGTGTGTGTCAGTGTGTGTGTGTCAGTGTGTGTGTCCGTGTGTGTGTCAGTGTGTGTGTGTCAGTGTGTGTGTCAGTGTGTGTGTGTGTGTCAGTGTGTGTGTGTCAGTGTATGTGTGTGTGTCAGTGTGTGAGTGTCAGTGTGTGTGTGTGTCAGTGTGTGTGTGTGTGTCAGTGTGTGTGTGTGTGTCAGTGTGTGTGTGTCAGTGTGTGTGTGTCAGTGTGTGTGTGTGTCAGTGTGTGTGTGTCAGTGTGTGTGTCAGTGTGTGTGTGTGTGTCAGTGTGTGTGTGTGTCAGTGTGTGTGTGTCAGTGTGTGTGTGTCAGTGTGTGTGTGTGTGTCAGTGTGTGTGTGTGTGTGTCAGTGTGTGTGTGTCAGTGTGTGTGTGTGTCAGTGTGTGTGTCAGTGTGTGTGTGTGTGTGTCAGTGTGTGTGTGTGTGTCAGTGTGTGTGTGTGTCAGTGTGTGTGTGTCAGTGTGTGTGTGTCAGTGTGTGTCAGTGTGTGTGTGTGTGTGTGTCAGTGTGTGTGTGCATGTGTCAGTGTGTGTGTGTGTGTCAGTGTGTGTGTGTGTCAGTGTGTGTGTGTCAGTGTGTGTGTGTCAGTGTGTGTGTGTGTCAGTGTGTGTGTGTGTGTCAGTGTGTGTGTGTGTCAGTGTGTGTGTGTGTGTGTCAGTGTGTGTGTCAGTGTGTGTGTCAGTGTGTGTGTGTGTGTCAGTGTGTGTGTGTGTGTGTCAGTGTGTGTGTGTGTCAGTGTGTGTGTGTGTGTCAGTGTGTGTGTCAGTGTGTGTGTGTGTGTCAGTGTGTGTGTGTGTCAGTGTGTGTGTGTGTCAGTGTGTGTGTGTGTGTCAGTGTGTGTGTCAGTGTGTGTGTGTGTGTCAGTGTGTGTGTGTGTCAGTGTGTGTGTGTGTCAGTGTGTGTGTCTGTGTGTGGGTCAGTGTGTGTGTGTGTGTGTCAGTGTGTGTGTGTCAGTGTGTGTGTGTCCGGCAAAACAACCCCCTACCTCCTCGCGGTGCCGGACGGGCAACTCTGTCGTGGACAGCGCTGTGGGGGGAGATCCAATTTTGATTGGCTCCTCCCCTCATGGCATATGTGTCCACCACAGGGCTAAACGGGGGCTCTGGACGGGTGCGAGGGGCTGGTAACCCCTCCACCTTCAATTAATTACCACGAAACTACGAATTAAACTGAAATATGTAACAACTAAGCTTGTGCCGGAGGCCCCGGGGGGCCAGGCGTCTATGACGTCTCCTAGCCAAACCCCAATTGGCGGAGCCAGGAGATTGAATACCTACCCTCGGGGCTACTCCAGAAACAACGAAAAGCCACTACGGTTGGCCACGTGGAATGTTCGAACGCTCACTGCAGAGGAGAGGCTGCCACTCCTCTGTCGGGAGCTGGACCGGTACCGCCTGGATCTATGCAGCATTCAGGAGGTCCGGTGGACCGGCTCTGGCTCCTGCCACCATGAGGGGTGGACAGTCCTCTACTCGGGGCAGCAGACTGCCAAACAACAGGGTGTGGGTCTTCTTTTGAACAAAAGAATGAGGGGGGCGTGGAAGCGTGGCGGTGAGGTGTGGGAAGCTGTAAGCCCCAGGCTACTTTGGGCTCGCCTTCCCATCAACCGGAGGCGAGGAATGGTGGTCGTGGTTACTTATGCCCCCACCGAAGATGAACATCCGTGGAGGGATGCAGGCAAAGCCGATGAGTCAGATGCGTTCTATGACCACCTGTCACAGGTGCTGGCTAAAGTGGCCCCTCGGGATAGAGTCATCATGTTGGCTGACTTCAATGCCCGAGTTGGTCATGATACTGGCACCTGGTCTGGAGTTATTGGAGGGCATGGGCCAGATCAGCTCAATAACAACGGTAGGAGGCTGCTAGATTTTTGTGCAGCCCATGGGCTTGTAATTACCAACACGCTGTTCCGGCATCGGCGCATCCACACAACATCATGGATGCATGCCGGGTCCAAGCAAGAACATCTGCTGGACTACATAGTGACGGACCAGCGAATGCGAGCCCATGTCCTTGACACCAGGACCTACCGTGGAGCTGATCTGCCCTCTGACCATCGACTAGTCATCTGTAAGATGCGCCTGCCATTCTTCCACTCCGGTGGTGGGTGTACACCCAGGACCCCATTCCAACCTAAAGTGGCCTGGTCTCAGTTATCTGATGAAAGTTGCAAGCGAGAATTTCATCATCGCTTGCGGCTGGGATTGGCATCGTCCCCGACTCCTCCTGATGTCGAGGGTAAATGGGCGAGGTTTAGGACTGTGACTCATGCAGCTGCAATGGCTGCTTTGGGTACGCGGTCCAGACCTCCCCAGACACCCTGGATGACAGAGGAGTTGTTCAGGATGGTTGAGAAAAAGCGACAGGCCCACTGTCATCGGCTACAGAATCCCACGTCAGAGAATGAGGAGGCTTACCGCAGCCTTCACTCGGAGGTTCGGAGAGCCGTGAGGCGCTGCAAGGATGGGTGGTGGTCGCGGGTTGCTGAGGAGATGGAGTCTGCCTCAGTGGCCCGTGATCACAAATCTCTATTTAACTCCATCAAAAAAGTAACCTGCAGCGCCACACCTATTACCATCATTAGGGGAAAAAACGGTGATCCAATTTCCGACCCCCAGGAACAGGTTCGCAGATTTGCTGAGCATTTCTGTGAGGTCCTGGGGGAGGGAAAATCCCTCAGCCAGGAAAACATCGTGGCACAAAGTGAGGATGACCCTGCTGAGGCTGCGGTGCCTCAAATATTGGATGAAGTAACCCCCTGTGAGTGGCTGGCTGAGGTGCCATCTGCTGAGGAAGTATTGAAGGCGATCCGGAGTCTGAGACCAGGAAAGGCAGCGGGCAGAGATGATCTCCCAAGCGAAATGCTGAGGGAGGGTGGCGTTTGTGCACAGACTGCCCTATATGACATCATAACAACAGTCTGGACCACTGGACGGGTTCCGCAGGATTGGAAGGATGCCCTGGTGGTCCCCCTTTTTAAGAAGGGGGACCGCACAGACTGTAACAACTACAGGGGCATCTCACTCCTCAGTGTGCCGGGAAAGGTCCTGGCAAGGATTATTCAGCATCGCCTTGCCAGGCACGCTGAGGAGAGGCTTGCGGAGCCCCAATGCGGTTTCAGGAAAGGGCGGTCCTGCACAGATGCCATATTTTCTGTCCGTCTGCTACAGCAGAGGTGTAGGGAATTCCAACAAGACCTACATCTCTGCTTTATTGACCTGGTCAAGGCCTATGATACCATCAGTAGGCCTGGGCTCTGGGTCGTTCTTCGTGCTTTTGGAGTACCTGACCCTCTGCTCACGATCATTAAGGACCTTCATGATGGTGAGCGGGCACGGGTAAAACTACGTGGCCGGGAGTCAGAGCCATTCCCTGTACACCTTGGGGCGCGACAGGGATGTCCTCTGGCTCCCACATTATTTAACATCTATTTTGACCACGTAGTTCGTGAAGCCTTCAATAGCTGTACCGGGGGAATCTCCATATGGTACAGATATAATGGGAGGCTAATCGATGCCCGGGTGCGGTCAAGGGATGGCTCCCTATTGCTCAACCACGTTATGTATGCTGATGACTTGGTAATAGCTGCTCAGTCAGAGGAGGAGTTGGAGACGCTGCTGCTGAGACTGGAGCGTGCCACTAAGAGGTGGGGCCTTACCATCAGCCCCACCAAAACTAAGCACCTGCCTGGGTATTTTGTACCATCGGACACTCCACCCCCACAACTCCCAATCGGTGATGGGGCAGTTGTGGAGAGAGTGGAGAGTTTCCCATACCTGGGCAGTGTGCTTATGACTGGCTCCAGTTTAACAGCAGAGGTCTCATTCCGAATCAGTCGAGCGGCAATATCTTTTCATCGGTTGCGTAACGCTGTGTGGAAGCTACCTGGTCTGTCGCTCCGCACTAAGCTTCAGGTCTTCTCGGCCACGGTCATTCCCTCCCTTCTCTATGCTTGCGAAACGTGGACCCCCCTAATGGAACATCTTCGCCGGTTAGAAACATTTAGGCTGGCCTGCCTACGATCCATCCTGGGTTTAACCAGACTGGATTGTGTGAGGAGCTCACAAATCCTTGAAAGATCTGGGCAGGGTCCCATCGGTGAGCTCCTCCGGCAGGCAAGGCTGCGATGGCTGGGTCATGTAGCCCGCATGCCCAGCCACCGCATGCCGAAACAGCTTTTGTTTGGCCGGATTGAGGGGGCTAAGCGGGCGCGGCACGGGCTAGAGAAGAGATGGAGTGATGTGGTACAGGAGGACGTGGAGCTGAGTGGACTTGCCGATGACTGGTACCAGCGGTGTCAAGATCGGCCTCTGTGGAGGAGGCTCGTGAAGGATGCTACTGGGCAGTTGGAGGCAGTCGCCCTCCAACAACAACGGAGGGCGGAGGAGCGACGCTCACAACAGCGAGCGGAGCGCCGGGTGGCTAAAGCACAGCAGGTTGGCACAGTAGGGGGCACAGGTGGTGCATCAGCCAGTCATCTCAGTCAGTCGACCCGTGGCACCTGGGTCTGCCCCGTGACCTCCTGCCAGCGGGCGTTCGACACTTCACGTGGCCTCAGGGTGCACATAGCCTGGCACAAGCGTCGTGGTGACGTCACCGCCACTTAGTGGCGAATGGCGGTTGTTGTTGTTGTTGTTGTGTGTGTGTCAGTGTGTGTGTGTGTGTCAGTGTGTGTGTGTCAGTGTGTGTGTGTGTGTCAGTGTGTGTGTGTGTGTGTCAGTGTGTGTGTCAGTGTGTGTGTGTCAGTGTGTGTGTGTGTCAGTGTGTGTGTGTGTGTCAGTGTGTGTGTGTGTCAGTGTGTGTGTCAGTGTGTGTGTGTGTGTCAGTGTGTGTGTGTGTGTGTCAGTGTGTGTGTGTGTGTGTCAGTGTGTGTGTGTGTGTGTCAGTGTGTGTGTGTGTCAGTGTGTGTGTGTGTGTCAGTGTGTGTGTGTGTCAGTGTGTGTGTGTGTGTGTCAGTGTGTGTGTGTCAGTGTGTGTGTGTGTGTGTCTGTGTGTGTGTGTGTCTGTGTGTGTGTGTCCGGCAAAACAACCCCCTACCTCCTCGCGGTGCCGGACGGGCAACTCTGTCGTGGACAGTGCTGTGGGGGGAGTTCCAATTTTGATTGGCTCCTCCCCTCATGGCATATGTGTCCACCACAGGGGCTAAACGGGGGCTCTGGACGGGTGCGAGGGGCTGGTAACCCCTCCACCTTCAATTAATTACCACAAAACCACGAATTAAAGTGAAATATGTAACAACTAAGCTTGTGCCGGAGGCCCCGGGGGGCCAGGCGTCTATGACGTCTCCTGGCCAAACCCCAATTGGCGGAGCCAGGAGATTGAATACCTACCCTCGGGGCTACTCCAGAAACAACGAAAAGCCACTACGGGTGGCCACGTGGAATGTTCGAACGCTCACTGCAGAGGAGAGGCTGCCACTCCTCTGTCGGGAGCTGGACCGGTACCGCCTGGATCTATGCGGCATTCAGGAGGTCCGGTGGACCGGCTCTGGCTCCTGCCACCATGAGGGGTGGACAGTCCTCTACTCGGGGCAGCAGACTGCCAAACAACAGGGTGTGGGTCTTCTTTTGAACAAAAGAATGAAGGGGCCGTGGGAGCGTGGCGGTGAGGTGTGGGAAGCTGTAAGCCCCAGGCTACCTTGGGCTCGCCTTCCCATCAACCAGAGGCGAGGAATGGTGGTCGTGGTTACTTATGCCCCCACCGAAGATGAACATCCGTGGAGGGATGCAGGCAAAGCCGATGCGTCAGATGCCTTCTATGACCTCCTGTCACAGGTGCTGGCTAAAGTGGCCCCTCGGGATAGAGTCATCATGTTGGGTGAATTCAATGCCCGAGTTGGTCATGATACTGGCACCTGGTCTGGAGTGATTGGAGGGCATGGGCCAGATCAGCTCAATAACAACGGTAGGAGGCTGCTAGATTTTTGTGCAGCCCATGGGCTTGTAATTACCAACACGCTGTTCCGGCATCGGCGCATCCACACAACATCATGGATCCATGCCGGGTCCAAGCAAGAACATCTGCTGGACTACATAGTGACGGACCAGCGAATGCGAGCCCATGTCCTTGATACCAGGACCTACCGGGGAGCTGATCTGCCCTCTGACCATCGACTAGTCATCTGTAAGATGCGCCTGCCATTCTTCCACTCCGGTGGTGGGTGTACACCCAGGACCCCATTCCAACATAAAGTGGCCTGGTCTCAGTTATCTGATGAAAGTTGCAAGCGAGAATTTCATCATCGCTTGCGACTGGGATTGGCATCGTCCCCGACTCCTCCTGATGTCGAGGGTAAATGGACGAGGTTTAGGACTGTGACTCATGCAGCTGCAATGGCTGCTTTGGGTACGCGGTCCAGACCTCCCCAGAGACCCTGGCTGACAGAGAAGGTGTTCAGGATGGTTGAGAAAAAGCGACAGGCCCACTGTCATCGGCTACAGAATCCCACGTCAGAGAATGAGGAGGCTTACCGCAGCCTTCGCTCGGAGGTTCGGAGAGCCGTGAGGCGCTGCAAGGATGGGTGGTGGTCGCGGGTTGCTGAGGAGATGGAGTCTGCCTCAGTGGCCCGTGATCACAAATCTCTATTTAACTCCATCAAAAAAGTAACCTGCAGCGCCACACCTATTACCATCATTAGGGGAAAAAACGGTGATCCAATTTCCGACCCCCAGGAACAGGTTCGCAGATTTGCTGAGCATTTCTGTGAGGTCCTGGGGGAGGGAAAATCCCTCAGCCAGGAAAACATCGTGGCACAAAGTGAGGATGACCCTGCTGAGGCTGCGGTGCCTCAAATATTGGATGAAGTCACCCCCTGTGAGTGGCTGGCTGAGGTGCCATCTGCTGAGGAAGTATTGAAGGCGATCCGGAGTCTGAGACCAGGAAAGGCAGCGGGCAGAGATGATCTCCCAAGCGAAATGCTGAGGGAGGGTGGCGTTTGTGCACAGACTGCCCTATATGACATCATAACAACAGTCTGGACCACTGGACGGGTTCCGCAGGATTGGAAGGATGCCCTGGTGGTCCCCCTTTTTAAGAAGGGGGACCGCACAGACTGTAACAACTACAGGGGCATCTCACTCCTCAGTGTGCCGGGAAAGGTCCTGGCAAGGATTATTCAGCATCGCCTTGCCAGGCACGCTGAGAAGAGGCTTGCGGAGCCCCAATGCGGTTTCAGGAAAGGGCGGTCCTGCACAGATGCCATATTTTCTGTCCGTCTGCTACAGCAGAGGTGTAGGGAATTCCAACAAAACCTACATCTCTTCTTTATTGACCTGGTCAAGGCCTATGATACCATCAGTAGGCCTGGGCTCTGGGTCGTTCTTCGTGCTTTTGGAGTACCTGACCCTCTGCTCACGATCATTAAGGACCTTCATGATGGTGAGCGGGCCCGGGTAAAACTACGTGGCCGGGAGTCAGAGCCATTCCCTGTACACCTTGGGGTGCGACAGGGATGTCCTCTGGCTCCCACATTATTTAACATCTATTTTGACCACGTAGTTCGTGAAGCCTTCAATAGCTGTACCGGGGGAATCTCCATATGGTACAGATATAATGGGAGGCTAATCGATGCCCGGGTGCGGTCAAGGGATGGCTCCCTATTGCTCAACCACGTTATGTATGCTGATGACTTGGTAATAGCTGCTCAGTCAGAGGAGGAGTTGGAGACGCTGCTGCTGAGACTGGAGCGTGCCACTAAGAGGTGGGGCCTTACCATCAGCCCCACCAAAACTAAGCACCTGCCTGGGTATTTTGTACCATCGGACACTCCACCCCCACAACTCCCAATCGGTGATGGGGCAGTTGTGGAGAGAGTGGAGAGTTTCCCATACCTGGGCAGTGTGCTTATGACTGGCTCCAGTTTAACAGCAGAGGTCTCATTCCGAATCAGTCGAGCGGCAATATCTTTTCATCGGTTGCGTAACGCTGTGTGGAAGCTACCTGGTCTGTCGCTCCGCACTAAGCTTCAGGTCTTCTCGGCCACGGTCATTCCCTCCCTTCTCTATGCTTGCGAAACGTGGACCCCCCTAATGGAACATCTTCGCCGGTTAGAAACATTTAGGCTGGCCTGCCTACGATCCATCCTGGGTTTAACCAGACTGGATTGTGTGAGGAGCTCACAAATCCTTGAAAGATCTGGGCAGGGTCCCATCGGTGAGCTCCTCCGGCAGGCAAGGCTGCGATGGCTGGGTCATGTAGCCCGCATGCCCAGCCACCGCATGCCGAAACAGCTTTTGTTTGGCCGGATTGAGGGGGCTAAGCGGGCGCGGCACGGGCTAGAGAAGAGATGGAGTGATGTGGTACAGGAGGACGTGGAGCTGAGTGGACTTGCCGATGACTGGTACCAGCGGTGTCAAGATCGGCCTCTGTGGAGGAGGCTCGTGAAGGATGCTACTGGGCAGTTGGAGGCAGTCGCCCTCCAACAACAACGGAGGGCGGAGGAGCGACGCTCACAACAGCGAGCGGAGCGCCGGGTGGCTAAAGCACAGCAGGTTGGCACAGTAGGGGACACAGGTGGTGCATCAGCCAGTCATCTCAGTCAGTCGACCCGTGGCACCTGGGTCTGCCCCGTGACCTCCTGCCAGCGGGCGTTCGACACTTCACGTGGCCTCAGGGTGCACATAGCCTGGCACAAGCGTCGTGGTGACGTCACCGCCACTTAGTGGCGAATGGCGGTTGTTGTTGTTGTTGTTGTGTCAGTGTGTGTGTGTGTGTGTCAGTGTGTGTGTGTCAGTGTGTGTGTCAGTGTGTGTGTGTCAGTGTGTGTGTCAGTGTGTGTGTGTGTGTCAGTGTGTGTGTGTCAGTGTGTGTGTCAGTGTGTGTGTGTGTGTGTCAGTGTGTGTCAGCGTGTGTGTAAGTGTGTGTGTGTGTGTCAGTGTGTGTGTGTCAGTGTGTGTGTCTGTTTGTGTGTGTCAGTGTGTGTGTCAGTGTAGCGGTTAGCGCGCTGCGCTATGAACCTGGCGACCCGGGTTCGATTCTCGCTCACGGCCAACACCAGTGACGATTATCTGAACCGGTCCCGGGCCTCCCCTAGGTCGACTCAACCCCAAATGAGTACCTGGTGCGGTGTGTAAACATTGCCACTAGGGAGACAAAGGCGGTCGGGCGTGGTGCTGGCCACCCACCCCCTCGTGTACCGTTCCGGCCTTCATAGGTGCTCGCTAGCAGCACTTGCCCCTACAGTCTGGTAACGCTATATGGGGGACCTTTTTGCGTGTCATTGTCAGTGTGTGTGTCAGTGTGTGTGTCAGTGTGTGTGTCAGTGTGTGTGTCAGTGTGTTTGTCAGTGTGTGTGTATCAGTATGTGTCAGTGTGTGTGTCAGTGTGTGTGTCAGTGTGTGTGTCAGTGTGTGTGTGTCTGTGTGTGTGTCTGTGTGTCTGGCAAAAACAACCCCCTACCTCCTCGCGGTGCCGGACGGGCAACTCTGTCGTGGACAGTGCTGTGGGGGGAGTTGCAATTTTGATTGGCTCCTCCCCTCATGGCATATGTGTCCACCACAGGGGCTAAACGGGGGCTCTGGACGGGTGCGAGGGGTTGGTAACCCCTCCACCTTCAATTAATTACCACAAAACCACGAATTAAAGTGAAATATGTAACAACTAAGCTTGTGCCGGAGGCCCCGGGGGGCCAGGCGTCCATGACGTCTCCTGGCCAAACCCCAATTGGCGGAGCCAGGAGATTGAATACCTACCCTCGGGGCTACTCCAGAAACAACGAAAAGCCACTACGGGTGGCCACGTGGAATGTTCGAACGCTCACTGCAGAGGAGAGGCTGCCACTCCTCTGTCGGGAGCTGGACCGGTACCGCCTGGATCTATGCGGCATTCAGGAGGTCCGGTGGACCGGCTCTGGCTCCTGCCACCATGAGGGGTGGACAGTCCTCTACTCGGGGCAGCAGACTGCCAAACAACAGGGTGTGGGTCTTCTTTTGAATAAAAGAATGAAGGGGGCGTGGGAGCGTGGCGGTGAGGTGTGGGAAGCTGTAAGCCCCAGGCTACTTTGGGCTCGCCTTCCCATCAACCGGAGGCGAGGAATGGTGGTCGTGGTTACTTATGCCCCCACCGAAGATGAACATCCGTGGAGGGATGCAGGCAAAGCAGATGAGTCAGATGCCTTCTATGACCTCCTGTCAGAGGTGCTGGCTAAAGTGGCCCCTCGGGATAGAGTCATCATGTTGGGTGACTTCAATGCCCGAGTTGGTCATGATACTGGCACCTGGTCTGGAGTGATTGGAGGGCATGGGCCAGATCAGCTCAATAACAACGGTAGGAGGCTGCTAGATTTTTGTGCAGCCCATGGGCTTGTAATTACCAACACGCTGTTCCGGCATCGGCGCATCCACACAACATCATGGATGCATGCCGGGTCCAAGCAAGAACATCTGCTGGACTACATAGTGACGGACCAGCGAATGCGAGCCCATGTCCTTGACACCAGGACCTACCGTGGAGCTGATCTGCCCTCTGACCATCGACTAGTCATCTGTAAGATGCGCCTGCCATTCTTCCACTCCGGTGGTGGGTGTACACCCAGGACCCCATTCCAACCTAAAGTGGCCTGGTCTCAGTTATCTGATGAAAGTTGCAAGCGAGAATTTCATCATCGCTTGCGGCTGGGATTGGCATCGTCCCCGACTCCTCCTGATGTCGAGGGTAAATGGGCGAGGTTTAGGACTGTGACTCATGCAGCTGCAATGGCTGCTTTGGGTACGCGGTCCAGACCTCCCCAGACACCCTGGATGACAGAGGAGTTGTTCAGGATGGTTGAGAAAAAGCGACAGGCCCACTGTCATCGGCTACAGAATCCCACGTCAGAGAATGAGGAGGCTTACCGCAGCCTTCGCTCGGAGGTTCGGAGAGCCGTGAGGCGCTGCAAGGATGGGTGGTGGTCGCGGGTTGCTAAGGAGATGGAGTCTGCCTCAGTGGCCCGTGATCACAAATCGCTATTTAACTCCATCAAAAAAGTAACCTGCAGCGCCACACCTATTACCATCATTAGAGGAAAAAAAGTGATCCAATTTCCGACCCCCAGGAACAGGTTCGCAGATGTGCTGAGCATTTCTGTGAGGTCCTGGGGGAGGGAAAATCCCTCAGCCAGGAAAACATCGTGGCACAAAGTGAGGATGACCCTGCTGAGGCTGCGGTGCCTCAAATATTGGATGAAGTCACCCCCTGTGAGTGGCTGGCTGAGGTGCCATCTGCTGAGGAAGTATTGAAGGCGATCCGGAGTCTGAGACCAGGAAAGGCAGCGGGCAGAGATGATCTCCCAAGCGAAATGCTGAGGGAGGGTGGCGTTTGTGCACAGACTGCCCTATATGACATCATAACAACAGTCTGGACCACTGGACGGGTTCCGCAGGATTGGAAGGATGCCCTGGTGGTCCCCCTTTTTAAGAAGGGGGACCGCACAGACTGTAACAACTACAGGGGCATCTCACTCCTCAGTGTGCCGGGAAAGGTCCTGGCAAGGATTATTCAGCATCGCCTTGCCAGGCACGCTGAGGAGAGGCTTGCGGAGCCCCAATGCGGTTTCAGGAAAGGGCGGTCCTGCACAGATGCCATATTTTCTGTCCGTCTGCTACAGCAGAGGTGTAGGGAATTCCAACAAGACCTACATCTCTGCTTTATTGACCTGGTCAAGGCCTATGATACCATCAGTAGGCCTGGGCTCTGGGTCGTTCTTCGTGCTTTTGGAGTACCTGACCCTCTGCTCACGATCATTAAGGACCTTCATGATGGTGAGCGGGCACGGGTAAAACTACGTGGCCGGGAGTCAGAGCCATTCCCTGTACACCTTGGGGTGCGACAGGGATGTCCTCTGGCTCCCACATTATTTAACATCTATTTTGACCACGTAGTTCGTGAAGCCTTCAATAGCTGTACCGGGGGAATCTCCATATGGTACAGATATAATGGGAGGCTAATCGATGCCCGGGTGCGGTCAAGGGATGGCTCCCTATTGCTCAACCACGTTATGTATGCTGATGACTTGGTAATAGCTGCTCAGTCAGAGGAGGAGTTGGAGACGCTGCTGCTGAGACTGGAGCGTGCCACTAAGAGGTGGGGCCTTACCATCAGCCCCACCAAAACTAAGCACCTGCCTGGGTATTTTGTACCATCGGACACTCCACCCCCGCAACTCCCAATCGGTGATGGGGCAGTTGTGGAGAGAGTGGAGAGTTTCCCATACCTGGGCAGTGTGCTTATGACTGGCTCCAGTTTAGCAGCAGAGGTCTCACTCCGAATCAGTCGAGCGGCAATATCTTTTCATCGGTTGCGTAACGCTGTGTGGAAGCTACCTGGTCTGTCGCTCCGCACTAAGCTTCAGGTCTTCTCGGCCACGGTCATTCCCTCCCTTCTCTACGCTTGCGAAACGTGGACCCCCCTAATGGAACATCTTCGCCGGTTAGAAACATTTAGGCTGACCTGCCTACGATCCATCCTGGGTTTAACCAGACTGGATTGTGTGAGGAGCTCACAAATCCTTGAAAGATCTGGGCAGGGTCCCATCGGTGAGCTCCTCCGGCAGGCAAGGCTGCGATGGCTGGGTCATGTAGCCCGCATGCCCAGCCACCGCATGCCGAAACAGCTTTTGTTTGGCCGGATTGAGGGGGCTAAGCGGGCGCGGCACGGGCTAGAGAAGAGATGGAGTGATGTGGTACAGGAGGACGTGGAGCTGAGTGGACTTGCCGATGACTGGTACCAGCGGTGTCAAGATCGGCCTCTGTGGAGGAGGCTCGTGAAGGATGCTACTGGGCAGTTGGAGGCAGTCGCCCTCCAACAACAACGGAGGGCGGAGGAGCGACGCTCACAACAGCGAGCGGAGCGTCGGGTGGCTAAAGCACAGCAGGTTGTCACAGTAGGGGGCACAGGTGGTGCATCAGCCAGTCATCTCAGTCAGTCGACCCGTGGCACCTGGGTCTGCCCCGTGACCTCCTGCCAGCGGGCGTTCGACACTTCACGTGGCCTCAGGGTGCACATAGCCTGGCATAAGCGTCGTGGTGACGTCACCGCCACTTAGTGGCGAATGGCGGTTGTTGTTGTTGTTGTGTCTGTGTATGTTGTGGGGAGAGGTAGTGTAGCGGTTAGCGCTACGCTGCGCTATGAACCTTGCGACCCGGGTTCGATTCCCCCTCACGGCCAACACCAGTGACGATTATCTGAACCGGTCCCGGGCCTCCGCTAGGTCGACTCAGCCTCTAATGAATACCTGGTGCGGTGTGTAAACATTGCCACTAGGGAGACAAAGGCGGTCGGGCATGGTGCTGGCCACCCACCCCCTCGTGTACCGTTCCAGCCTTCATAGGTGCTCGCTAACAGCACTTGCCCCTACAGTCTGTTAAAGCTATATGGGGGATCTTTTTGCGTGTGTCAGTGTGTGTCAGTGTGTGTGTGTGTGTCAGTGTGTGTCAGTGTGTGTGTGTGTGTCTTGCACAGATGCCATATTTTCTGTCCGTCTGCTACAGCAGAGGTGTAGGGAATTCCAACAAGATATACATCTCTGCTTCATTGACCTGGTCAAGGCCTATGATACCATCAGTAGGCCTGGGCTCTGGGTTGTTCTTCGTGCTTTTGGAGTACCTGACCCTCTGCTCATGATCAATAAGGACCTTCATGATAGTGAGCGGGCCCGGGTAAAACTACGTGGCCGGGAGTCAGAGCCATTCCCTGTACACCTTGGGGTGCGACAGGGATGTCCTCTGGCTCCCACATTATTTAACATCTATTTTGACCACGTAGTTCCTGAAGCCTTCAATAGCTGTACCGGGGGAATCTCCATATGGTACAGATATAATGGGAGGCTGATCGATGCCCGGGTGCGGTCAAGGGATGGCTCCCTATTGCTCAACCACGTTATGTATGTCGATGATTTGGTAATAGCTGCTCATTCAGAGGAGGAGTTGGAGACGCTGCTGCTGAGACTGGAGCGTGCCACTAAGAGATGGGGCCTTACCATCAGCCCCACCAAAACTAAGCACCTGCCTTGGTATTTTGTACCATCGGACACTCCACCCCCACAACTCCCAATCGGTGATGGGGCAGTTGTGGAGAGAGTAGAGAGTTTCCCATACCTGGGCAGTGTACTTATGACCGGCTCCAGTTTAAGAGCAGAGGTCTCATTCCGAATCAGTTGAGCGGCAATATCTTTTCATCGGTTGTGTAATGCTGTGTGGAAGCTACCTGGTCTGTCGCTCCACACTAAGCTTCAGGTCTTCGCGGCCACGGTTATTCCCTCCCTTCTCGAAGCCCTGCGAAACGTGGACCCTCCTAATGGAACATCTTCGCCGGAGAGAAACATTTAGGCTGGCCTGCCTACGATCTATCCTGGGATTAACCAGGCTGGATTGTGTGCGTAGCTCACACATCCTTGAAAGATCTGGGCACAGTCCCATCGGTGAGCTCCTCCGGCAGGCAAGGCTGCGTTGGCTGGGTCATGTAGCCCGCATGTCCAACCACCGCATGCCGAAACAGCTTGTGTTCGGCCGGATCGAGGGGGCTAAACTGGCGCGGCACGGGCTAGAGAAGAAATGGAGTGATGTGGTACAGGAGGACGTGGAGCTGAGTGGACTTGCCGATGACTGGTACCAGCGGTGTCAAGATCGGCCTCTGTGAAGGAGGCTCGTGAAGGACGCTACTGGGCAGTTGGAGGCAGTCGCTCTCCAACAACAACGGAGGGCTGAGGAGCGACGCTCACAACAGCGAGCGGAGCGTCGGGTGGCTAAAGCACAGCAGGTTGGCACAGTAGGGGGCACAGGTGGTGCACCAGCCAGTCATCTCAGTCAGTCGACCCGTGGCACCTGGGTCTGCCCCGTGACCTCCTGCCAGCGGGCGTTCTACACTTCAAGTGGCGTCACTCCCACTTAGTGGCGAATGGCGGTTGTTGTTGTGTGTCTTTGTCTGTGTGTCTTTGCCCGTGTGTCTTTGTCAGTCTCTTTGTCTGTGTCTATTTCTGTCTGTGTGTCTGTCTGTGTGTCTGTGTCTTTGTCTGTGTGTGTCTTTGTCCGTGTGTGTCTTTGTCTGCGTGTCTTTATTCGTGTGTTTCTTTGTCTGTATCTATGTCTGTCTGTACCTTTGTCTGTCCGTGTGTCTATGTCTATGTCTGTCTGTCTGTCTTGCTGTCTGTGTGTCTGTGTCTGCCTGTGTGTCTGTGTCTTTGTCTGTCTGTGTGTCTGTGTCTTTGTCTGTCTTTGTGTTTGTGTCTATGTCTGACTGTCTTTCTGTCTGTGTGACTGTTTGTCTTTGTCTGTTTGTCTGTGTCTGTCTGTGTCTCTGTGTCTCTGTCTGTGTATGTCTTTCTGTCTGTGTATTTGTCTCTCTGTGCATCTGTCTGTCTGTGTGTCTGTGTTTTTGTCTATCTATGCGTCTGTGTCTGTCTGTCTGTCTGTGTGTCTGTGTCTGTCTGTGTGTCTGTGTATTTGTCTGTGTGTCTGTGTCTTTGTCTATCTATGTGTCTGTCTGTTTGTGTGTTTGTGTCTGTCTGTGTGTCTGTGTCTCTGTCTCTCTGTGTGTCTGTGTCTGTCTCTCTGTCTTTGTCTGTCTGTGTGTCTGTCTGTCTGTGTTTCTGTGTCTTTGCTCTCTGTGTGTCTGTGTGCCTGTGTCTTTGTCTGTGTGTCTATGTCTATGTCTGTCTGTGTATCTATGTGTTTGTCTATGTGTGTCTTTGTCAGTCTGTGTGTCTGTGTGTGTCTTTGTGTGTCCATGTCTTTATCTGGCTGTGTCTTTGTTTGTGTGTCTGTGTTTGTGTCTTTGTCTGTGTGTCTGTGTTTGTGTCTTTGTATGTGTCTGTGTCTTTGTCTGTATGTCTATGTCGGTCTGTCTGTCTGTCTGTGTGTCTGTGTCTTTGTCTGTCTGTGTGTCTGTGTCTGTGTGCCTGTGTCTCTGGCTGTCTGTCTGTGTCTGTGTGTCTGTGTGTCTGTATTCTGTGTCTATGTCGGTCTGTGTGTCTGTGTCTATGTCTGTCTGTGTGTCTGTGTCTGTCTGTGTGTCTATGTCTATGTCTGTCTGTGTATTTGTGTCTTTGTCTGTCTGTGTGTCTATGTCTGTCTGTCTGTGTGTCTATGTCGGTCTGTGTGTCTATGTACGTCTGTGTGTCTGTCTGTCTGTCTGTGTATTTGTCCGTCTGTCTCTGTCTTTGGCTGTCTGTGTGTCTGTGTATCTATGTCTGTCTGTGTGTCTGTGTCTGTCTGTGTGTCTGTGTCTTTGTCTGTGTGTCTGTGTCTTTGTCTGTCTGTGTGTCTGTGTCTTTGTCTGTCTGTGTTATCTGTGTCTATGTCTGTCTGTGTGTCTGTGTGTCTACGTCTGTCTGTGTGTCTATGTCTGTCTGTGTGTCTGTGTCTTTGTGTCTGTGTCTGTATTTTTGTCTGTGTGGCTGTGTCTCTCTGTGTGTCTGTCTGTCTGTGTGTATGTCTATGTCTGTCTGTCTGTGTTTCTATGTCTATGTCTGTCTGTGTGTCTATGTCTGTGTGTCTATGTCTGTTTGTGTGTCTATGTCTGTCTGTCTTTGTGTCTGTGTCTGTGTGTCTATGTATGTCTGTGTGTGTTATGTCTGTGTGTCTGTGTGTCTATGTCTGTCTGTGTGTCTATGTCTGTCTGTGTGTCTGTGTCTGTGTGTCTGTATTTTTGTCTGTGTGTCTGTGTCTTTGTCTGTCTGTGTGTCTGTGTGTCTGTGTTTTTGTATGTGTGTCTGTCTGTTTTGTGTCTGTGTGTCTGTGTGTGTCTATGTCTGTCTGTCTGTGTGTCTGTGTATCTATGTCTATGTCTGTCTGTGTGTCTATGTCTGTGTATCTATGTCTGTCTGTATATCTACGTCTGTCTGTCTTTGTGTCTGTGTCTCTGTGTCTATGTATATATGTCTGTGTGTCTATGTCTGTCTGTCTGTGTGTCTTTGTATGTCTTTGTGCCTATGTCTGTCTGTCTGTGTGTCTGTCATTGCTTGTCTGTGTGTCTATGTTTATCTGTGTGTCTATGTCTGTCTGGGTGTCTGTGTCTTTGTTTTACTGTCTCTATGTATATGTCTGTCTGTGTGTCTATGTCTATCTGTCTGTGTGTCTGTGTATTTGCCTGTCTGTGTGTCTATGTCTGTCAGTGTGTCTATGTCTGTGTGTCTGTCTGTCTGTCTGTGTATTTGTCCGTGTGTCTCTGTCTTTGTCTGTCTGTGTGTCTGTGTATCTATGTCTGTCTGTGTGTCTGTGTGTCTGTGTCTGTCTGTGTGTCTGTGTCTGCCTGTGTGTCTGTGTCTTTGTCTGTCTGTGTGTCTGTGTCTTTGTCTGTCTTTGTGTTTGTGTCTATGTCTGACTGTCTTTCTGTCTGTGTGACTGTTTGTCTTTGTCTGTTTGTCTGTGTCTGTCTGTGTCTCTGTGTCTCTGTCTGTGTCTGTCTTTCTGTCTGTGTATTTGTCTCTCTGTGCATCTGTCTGTCTGTGTGTCTGTGTTTTTGTCTATCTATGCGTCTGTGTCTGTCTGTCTGTGTGTCTGTGTCTGTCTGTGTGTCTGTGTCTTTGTCTGTGTGTCTGTGTCTTTGTCTATCTATGTGTCTGTCTGTTTGTGTGTTTGTGTCTGTCTGTGTGTCTGTGTCTCTGTCTCTCTGTGTGTCTGTGTCTGTCTCTCTGTCTTTGTCTGTCTGTGTGTCTGTCTGTCTGTGTTTCTGTGTCTTTGCTCTCTGTGTGTCTGTGTGCCTGTGTCTTTGTCTGTGTGTCTATGTCTATGTCTGTCTGTGTATCTATGTGTTTGTCTATGTGTGTCTTTGTCAGTCTGTGTGTCTGTGTGTGTCTTTGTGTGTCCATGTCTTTATCTGGCTGTGTCTTTGTTTGTGTGTCTGTGTTTGTGTCTTTGTCTGTGTGTCTGTGTTTGTGTCTTTGTATGTGTCTGTGTCTTTGTCTGTATGTCTATGTCGGTCTGTCTGTCTGTCTGTGTGTCTGTGTCTTTGTCTGTCTGTGTGTCTGTGTCTGTGTGCCTGTGTCTCTGGCTGTCTGTCTGTGTCTGTGTGTCTGTGTGTCTGTAATCTGTGTCTATGTCGGTCTGTGTCTGTGTCTGTGTCTATGTCTGTCTGTGTGTCTGTGTCTGTCTGTGTGTCTATGTCTATGTCTGTCTGTGTATTTGTGTCTTTGTCTGTCTGTGTGTCTATGTCTGTCTGTCTGTGTGTCTATGTCGGTCTGTGTGTCTATGTACGTCTGTGTGTCTGTCTGTCTGTGTATTTGTCCGTCTGTCTCTGTCTTTGGCTGTCTGTGTGTCTGTGTATCTATGTCTGTCTGTGTGTCTGTGTCTGTCTGTGTGTCTGTGTCTTTGTCTGTGTGTCTGTGTCTTTGTCTGTCTGTGTGTCTGTGTCTTTGTCTGTCTGTGTTATCTGTGTCTATGTCTGTCTGTGTGTCTGTGTGTCTACGTCTGTCTGTGTGTCTATGTCTGTCTGTGTGTCTGTGTCTTTGTGTCTGTGTCTGTATTTTTGTCTGTGTGGCTGTGTCTCTCTGTGTGTCTGTCTGTCTGTGTGTATGTCTATGTCTGTCTGTCTGTGTTTCTATGTCTATGTCTGTCTGTGTGTCTATGTCTGTGTGTCTATGTCTGTTTGTGTGTCTATGTCTGTCTGTCTTTGTGTCTGTGTCTGTGTGTCTATGTATGTCTGTGTGTGTTATGTCTGTGTGTCTGTGTGTCTATGTCTGTCTGTGTGTCTATGTCTGTCTGTGTGTCTGTGTCTGTGTGTCTGTATTTTTGTCTGTGTGTCTGTGTCTTTGTCTGTCTGTGTGTCTGTGTGTCTGTGTTTTTGTATGTGTGTCTGTCTGTTTTGTGTCTGTGTGTCTGTGTGTGTCTATGTCTGTCTGTCTGTGTGTCTGTGTATCTATGTCTATGTCTGTCTGTGTGTCTATGTCTGTGTATCTATGTCTGTCTGTATATCTACGTCTGTCTGTCTTTGTGTCTGTGTCTCTGTGTCTATGTATATATGTCTGTGTGTCTATGTCTGTCTGTCTGTGTGTCTTTGTATGTCTTTGTGCCTATGTCTGTCTGTCTGTGTGTCTGTCATTGCTTGTCTGTGTGTCTATGTTTATCTGTGTGTCTATGTCTGTCTGGGTGTCTGTGTCTTTGTTTTACTGTCTCTATGTATATGTCTGTCTGTGTGTCTATGTCTATCTGTCTGTGTGTCTGTGTATTTGCCTGTCTGTGTGTCTATGTCTGTCAGTGTGTCTATGTCTGTGTGTCTGTCTGTCTGTCTGTGTATTTGTCCGTGTGTCTCTGTCTTTGTCTGTCTGTGTGTCTGTGTATCTATGTCTGTCTGTGTGTCTGTGTCTGTCTGTGTGTCTGTGTCTGCCTGTGTGTCTGTGTCTTTGTCTGTCTGTGTGTCTGTGTCTTTGTCTGTCTTTGTGTTTGTGTCTATGTCTGACTGTCTTTCTGTCTGTGTGACTGTTTGTCTTTGTCTGTTTGTCTGTGTCTGTCTGTGTCTCTGTGTCTCTGTCTGTGTCTGTCTTTCTGTCTGTGTATTTGTCTCTCTGTGCATCTGTCTGTCTGTGTGTCTGTGTTTTTGTCTATCTATGCGTCTGTGTCTGTCTGTCTGTCTGTGTGTCTGTGTCTGTCTGTGTGTCTGTGTCTTTGTCTGTGTGTCTGTGTCTTTGTCTATCTATGTGTCTGTCTGTTTGTGTGTTTGTGTCTGTCTGTGTGTCTGTGTCTCTGTCTCTCTGTGTGTCTGTGTCTGTCTCTCTGTCTTTGTCTGTCTGTGTGTCTGTCTGTCTGTGTTTCTGTGTCTTTGCTCTCTGTGTGTCTGTGTGCCTGTGTCTTTGTCTGTGTGTCTATGTCTATGTCTGTCTGTGTATCTATGTGTTTGTCTATGTGTGTCTTTGTCAGTCTGTGTGTCTGTGTGTGTCTTTGTGTGTCCATGTCTTTATCTGGCTGTGTCTTTGTTTGTGTGTCTGTGTTTGTGTCTTTGTCTGTGTGTCTGTGTTTGTGTCTTTGTATGTGTCTGTGTCTTTGTCTGTATGTCTATGTCGGTCTGTCTGTCTGTCTGTGTGTCTGTGTCTTTGTCTGTCTGTGTGTCTGTGTCTGTGTGCCTGTGTCTCTGGCTGTCTGTCTGTGTCTGTGTGTCTGTGTGTCTGTAATCTGTGTCTATGTCGGTCTGTGTGTCTGTGTCTGTGTCTATGTCTGTCTGTGTGTCTGTGTCTGTCTGTGTGTCTATGTCTATGTCTGTCTGTGTATTTGTGTCTTTGTCTGTCTGTGTGTCTATGTCTGTCTGTCTGTGTGTCTATGTCGGTCTGTGTGTCTATGTACGTCTGTGTGTCTGTCTGTCTGTGTATTTGTCCGTCTGTCTCTGTCTTTGGCTGTCTGTGTGTCTGTGTATCTATGTCTGTCTGTGTGTCTGTGTCTGTCTGTGTGTCTGTGTCTTTGTCTGTGTGTCTGTGTCTTTGTCTGTCTGTGTGTCTGTGTCTTTGTCTGTCTGTGTTATCTGTGTCTATGTCTGTCTGTGTGTCTGTGTGTCTACGTCTGTCTGTGTGTCTATGTCTGTCTGTGTGTCTGTGTCTTTGTGTCTGTGTCTGTATTTTTGTCTGTGTGGCTGTGTCTCTCTGTGTGTCTGTCTGTCTGTGTGTATGTCTATGTCTGTCTGTCTGTGTTTCTATGTCTATGTCTGTCTGTGTGTCTATGTCTGTGTGTCTATGTCTGTTTGTGTGTCTATGTCTGTCTGTCTTTGTGTCTGTGTCTGTGTGTCTATGTATGTCTGTGTGTGTTTATGTCTGTGTGTCTGTGTGTCTATGTCTGTCTGTGTGTCTATGTCTGTCTGTGTGTCTGTGTCTGTGTGTCTGTATTTTTGTCTGTGTGTCTGTGTCTTTGTCTGTCTGTGTGTCTGTGTGTCTGTGTTTTTGTATGTGTGTCTGTCTGTTTTGTGTCTGTGTGTCTGTGTGTGTCTATGTCTGTCTGTCTGTGTGTCTGTGTATCTATGTCTATGTCTGTCTGTGTGTCTATGTCTGTGTATCTATGTCTGTCTGTATATCTACGTCTGTCTGTCTTTGTGTCTGTGTCTCTGTGTCTATGTATATATGTCTGTGTGTCTATGTCTGTCTGTCTGTGTGTCTTTGTATGTCTTTGTGCCTATGTCTGTCTGTCTGTGTGTCTGTCATTGCTTGTCTGTGTGTCTATGTTTATCTGTGTGTCTATGTCTGTCTGGGTGTCTGTGTCTTTGTTTTACTGTCTCTATGTATATGTCTGTCTGTGTGTCTATGTCTATCTGTCTGTGTGTCTGTGTATTTGCCTGTCTGTGTGTCTATGTCTGTCAGTGTGTCTATGTCTGTGTGTCTGTCTGTCTGTCTGTGTATTTGTCCGTGTGTCTCTGTCTTTGTCTGTCTGTGTGTCTGTGTATCTATGTCTGTCTGTGTGTCTGTGTGTCTGTGTCTGTCTGTGTGTCTGTGTCTTTGTCTGTGTGTCTGTGTCTCTGTCTGTCTGTGTGTCTGTGTCTTTGTCTGTCTGTGTTATCTGTGTCTATGTCTGTCTGTGTGTCTGCGTCTGTCTGTGTGTCTATGTCTGTCTGTGTGTCTGTGTCTTTGTGTCTGTGTGTCTGTATTTTTGTCTGTGTGTCTGTGTCTGTCTGTCTGTCTGTGTGCATGTCTATGTCTGTCTGTCTGTGTTTCTATGTCTATGTCTGTCTGTGTGTCTATGTCTGTCTGTTTGTCTATGTCTGTGTGTCTATGTCTGTTTGTGTGTCTATGTCTGTCTGTCTTTGTGTCTGTGTCTGTGTGTATGTATGTCTGTGTGTGTCTATGTCTGTGTGTATGTGTGTCTATGTCTGTCTGTGTGTCTATGTCTGTCTGTGTGTCTGTGTCTGTGTGTCTGTATTTTTGTCTGTGTGTCTGTGTCTTTGTCTGTCTGTGTGTCTGTGTGTCTGTGTTTTTGTATGTGTGTCTGTCTGTTTTGTGTCTGTGTGTCTGTGTGTGTCTATGTCTGTCTGTCTGTCTGTGTGTCTGTGTATCTATGTCTATGTCTGTCTGTGTGTCTATGTCTGTGTATCTATGTCTGTCTGTATGTCTACGTCTGTCTGTCTTTGTGTCTGTGTCTGCGTGTCTATGTATGTATGTCTGTGTGTCTATGTCTATCTGTCTGTGTGTCGTTGTATGTCTGTGTCTATGTCTGTCTGTCTGTGTGTCTGTCATTGCCTGTCTGTGTGTCTATGTTTGTCTGTGTGTCTATGTCTGTCTGTGTGTCTGTGTCTTTGTTTTACTGTGTGTCTATGTATATGTCTGTCTGTGTATCTATGTCTATCTGTCTGTGTGTCTGTGTATTTGCCTGTCTGTGTGTCTATGTCTGTCAGTGTGTCTATGTCTATGTCTGTCTGTGTATTTGTGTCTTTGTCTGTCTGTGTGTCTATGTCGGTCTGTGTGTCTATGTACGTCTGTGTGTCTGTCTGTCTGTCTGTGTATTTGTCCGTCTGTCTCTGTCTTTGGCTGTCTGTGTGTCTGTGTATCTATGTCTGTCTGTGTGTCTGTGTCTGTCTGTGTGTCTGTGTCTTTGTCTGTGTGTCTGTGTCTTTGTCTGTCTGTGTTTCTGTGTCTTTGTCTGTCTGTGTTATGTGTGTCTATGTCTGTCTGTGTGTCTGTGTCTTTGTGTCTGTGTCTGTATTTTTGTCTGTGTGTCTGTTTCTGTCTGTGTGTCTGTCTGTCTGTGTGTATGTCTATGTCTGTCTGTCTGTGTTTCTATGTCTATGTCTGTCTGTGTGTCTATGTCTGTGTGTCTATGTCTGTTTGTGTGTCTATGTCTGTCTGTCTTTGTGTCTGTGTCTGTGTGTCTATGTATGTCTGTGTGTGTCTATGTCTGTGTGTCTGTGTGTCTATGTCTGTCTGTGTGTGTCTATATCTGTGTGTCTGTGTGTCTATGTCTGTCTGTGTGTCTATGTCTGTCTGTGTGTCTGTGTCTGTGTGTCTGTATTTTTGAATGTGTGTCTGTGTCTTTGTCTGTCTGTGTGTCTGTGTGTCTGGTGTTTTTGTCTGTGTGTCTGTCTGTTTTTGTGTCTGTGTGTCTGTGTGTGTCTATGTCTCTCTGTCTGTGTGTCTGTGTATCTATGTCTATGTCTGTCTGTGTTTATGTCTGTGTATCTATGTCAGTCTGTATGTCTACATCTGTCTGTCTGTGTGTCTGTCATTGCCTGTCTGTGTGTCTATGTTTGTCTGTGTGTCATGTCTGTCTGTGTGTCTGTGTGTCTTTGTGTTTCTGTGTGTCTATGTATATGACTGTCTGTCTGTGTGTCTATGTCTATCTGTCTGTGTGTCTGTGTCTTTGACTGTGTGCCTGTGTCTGTCTATCTGTCTGTGTGTGTTTTTATGTCTGTCTGTCTGTGTGTCAATGTGCGTCTATGTGTCGATGTATGTCTGTGTCTCTTTGTCTGTGTCTGTCTGTGTGTCTTTGTCTGTGTGTCTTTGTGTCTATGTCTGTGTTTGTCTGTGTGTCTTTGTCTGTGTGTCTGTGTGTCTGTGTCTGTCTGTGTGTCTATGTCTGTCTGTGTGTCTATGTCTGTGTGTCTATGTCTGTCTGTGTGTCTATGTCTGTCTGTGTGTCAATGTATGTGTGTGTGTCTGTCTGTCTGTGTCTTTGTCTGTTTGTGTGTCTATGTCTTTGTCTGTGTGTGTGTCTGTGTCTGCCTGTCTGTGTGACTTTGTCTGTCTGTGTGTCTGTGTGTCTGTGTCTGTCTGTTTGTTTTTGTCTTTGTTTCTATGTCTGTCTGTGTGTCTATTTCTGCGTGTCTGTGCGTCTATGTCTGTCTGTGTGTCTATGTCTCTCTGTGTGTCTGTGTGTCTATGTCTCTTTGTGTGTCTATGTGTGTCTGTCTGTGTGTCTATGTCTGTCTGTGTGTCTATGTCTGCCTGCGTGTCTGTCTTTGTCTGTGTGTCTCTGTCTGTCTGTGTGTCCATGTCTGCCTGTCTGTGTCTCTATGTCTGTGTGTCTGTGTGTCTATGTCTGTCTGTGTGTCTATGTCTGTGTGTCTGTGTGTCTATGTCTGCCTGTGTGTGTGTCTATGTGTGTCTGTGTGTCTATGTCTGTCTGTGTGTGTCTATGTCTATCTGTGTGTCTATGTCTGTCTGTCTGTCTGTGTGTCTATGTGTGTCTGTGTGTCTTTGTCTGTCTGTGTGTTTATGTCTGTGTCTGTGTGTCTATGTCTGTCTGTGTGTCTATGTCTGTCTGTCTGCCTGTGTGTCTATGTCTGTCTGTGTGACTGTGTTTGTCTGTGTGTCTATGTCTGTCTGTGTGTCTATGTCTGCCTGTGTGTCTGTCTTTGTCTGTGTGTCTCTGTCTGTCTGTGTGTCCATGTCTGCCTCTCTGTGTGTCTATGTCTGTGTGTCTGTGTGTCTATGTCTGCCTGTGTGTGTGTCCATGTGTGTCTGTGTGTCTATATCTCTGTGTCTATGTCTGTCTGTGTGTGTCTATGTCTATCTGTGTGTCTATGTCTGTCTGTCAGTGTGTCTATGTGTGTCTTTGTCTGTCTGTGTGTTTATGTCTGTGTCCGTGTGTCTATGTCTGTCTGTGTGTCTATGTCTGTCTGTCTGCCTGTGTGTCTATGTCTGCCTGTGTGACTGTGTTTGTCTGTGTGTCTATGTCTGTCTGTGTGTCTATGTTTGTGTTTCTGTGTGTCTATGTCTGCCTGTGTGTGTCTATGTTTGCCTGTGTGTCTATGTCTGTGTGTCTGTGTGTCTATGTCTGTCTGTGTGTCTATGCCTATCTGTGTGTCTATGTTGGTCTGTCTGTCTGTGTGTCTGTCTGTGTGTCTATGTTTGTCTGTCTCTGTGTCTATGTCTGTCTGTGGTTCTATGTGTGTCTGTGTGTCTATTTCTGTCTGTGTGTTTATGTCTGTATGTCTCTGTGTCTGTGTTTTTGTCTGTGTGTCTGTCTGTCTGTGTGTATGTCTATGTCTAGGCTGTCTGTGTGTCTATGTCTATATCTGTCTGTCTGTCTGTCTGTGTGTCTGTGTGTCTATGTCTCTCTGTGCGTCTATTTCTGTCTGTCTGTGTGTCTATGTGTCTATGTCTGTCTGTGTGTCTATGTCTGTCTGTGTGTCTATGTCTGTCTGTCTGTGTATCTGTGTGTCTATGTCTGGCTGTGTGTCTATGTCTGTCTGTGTGTCTATGTCTGTGTGTCTATGTCTGTCTGTGTGTCTATGTCTGTCTGTCTGTGTGTCTGTGTGTCTATATCTGTCTGTGTGTCTATATCTGTCTGTCTGTGTGTCTGTGTTTCTTTGTCTGTCTGTGCGTCTATGTGTGTATTTGTGTCTATGTAGGTCTGTCTGTGTGTCTGGGTGTCTATGTCTGTCTGTTTGTCTATATCTGTCTGTCTGTGTGTCGTTGTGTGTTTGTCTTTGTGTCTATGTCTGTGTGTCTGTGTGTAGTTCTGTCTGTGTGTCTATGTCTGTGTGTGTCTGTGTCTATGTCTGTGTGTCTGTGTGTCTGTGTGTCTATGTCTGTCTGTCTCTGTGTCTATGTGTCTATGTGACTATGTGTGTCTTTGTGTCTATGTCTGGCTGTCTATGTGTCTTTGTGTGTTTGTCTTTGTGTCTATGTCTGTGTGTCTGTGTGTCTTTGTCTGTGTGTCTATGTCTGTCTGTGTGCATATGTCTGTGTGTCTGTGTCTGTCTGTGTGTCTATGTCTGTGTCTGTGTGTCTATGTCTGTCTGTGTGTCTATGACTGTGTGTCTGTGTGTCTATGTCTGTGTGTCTGTGGTCTATGTTTGTGTGTGTGTCTATGTCTGTGTGTCTATGTCTGTCTGTGTCTATGTCTGTGTGTGTCTATGTCTGTGTGTCTGTGCGTCTATGTCTGTGTGTCTGTGTGTCTGTGTCTGTCTGTGTGTCTATGTCTGTCTGTCTGTGTGTGTCTATGTCTGTGTGTCTGTGTGTCTGTGTCTGTGTGTCTGTGTGTCTATGTCTGTGTGTGTATATGTCTGTTTGTCTGTGTGTCTATGTCTGTGTGTCTTTGTGTCTATGTCTGTGTGTCTGTGTGTCTGTCTGTCTGTCTGTGTGTCTGTGTCTGTCTGTCTGTTTGACTATGTCTGTGTGTCTGTTTGTCTATGTCTGTGTGTCTGTGTGTCTATGTCTGTGTGTCTGTTTGTCTATGTCTGTGTGTCTGTGTGTCTATGTCTGTGTGTGTCTATGTCTGTCTTTGTGTCTATGTCTGTCTGTGTGTCTATGTCTGTCAGTCTGTGTGTCTATGTCTGTGTGTCTGTGGTGTCTATGTCTGTGGGTCTGTGTGTCTTTTTCTGTGTGTCTGTGTGTCTGTGTGTCTATGTCTGTGTGTCTGTGTGTCTATGTCTGTGTGTCTTTGTCTATGTCTGTGTGTCTATGTCTGTGTGTCTATGTCTGTGTCTGTGTGTATGTGTGTCTGTGTCTGTGTGTGTGTCTATGTCTCTGTGTTTGTGTGTCTATGTCTGTGTGTCTTTGTCTGTGTGTCTGTGTGTCTATGTCTGTGTGTCTGTGTGTCTATATCTGTATGTCCGTGTGTCTATGTCTGTGTGTGTCTGTGTCTGTTTATCTGTGTGTCTGTGTGTGTGTGTCTGTGTGTCTTTGTCTGTCTATGTGTCTATGTCTGTGTGTCTGTGTTTCTATGTCTGTGTGTCTGTGTGTCTATGTCTGTGTGTCTGTGTGTCTATGTCTGTGTGTCTATGTCTGTGTGTCTATGTCTGTGTGTCTGTGTGTCTGTGTCTGTGTAAGTGTCTATGGCTGTGTGTCTGTGTGTACGTGTATCTATGTCTGTGTGTCTATGTCTGTTTGTCTGTGTGTGTCTATGTCTGTGTGTCTGTGTATCTGTGTCTGTGTGTCTGTGTGTCTATGTCTGTGTGTGTGTATATGTCTGTGTGTCTGTTTCTATGTCTGTGTGTCTATGTCTGTTTGTCTATGTCTGTGTGTCAATGTCTGTGTGTCTGTGTATCTATGTCTGTGTGTCTGTGTGTGTGTATATGTCTGTGTGTCTGTGTGTCTATGTCTGTGTGTCTGTGTGTGTGTCTATGTCTCTGTGTCTATGTCTGTGTGTCTATGTCTGTGTGTCTGTGTGTGTGTCTATGTCTGTGTGTCTGTGTGTCTATGTCTGTGTGTCTGTGTGTCTATGTCTGTGTGTCTGTGTGTGTGTCTATGTCTGTGTGTGTGTCTATGTCTGTGTGTGTGTCTATGTCTGTGTGCCTGTGTGTCTGTGTCTGTGTGTCTATGTCTGTGTGTCTGTGTGTCTATGTCTGTGTGTGTGTCTATGTCTGTGTGTCTGTGTGTCTATGTCTGTGTGTCTGTGTGTGTGTCTATGTCTGTGTGTCTATGTCTGTGTGTCTATGTCTGTGTGTCTGTGTGTGTGTCTATGTCTGTGTGTCAGTGTGTCTGTGTGTTTGTCTATGTCTGTGTGTCTATGTCTGTGTGTCTGTGTGTGTGTCTATGTCTGTGTGTGTCTATGTCTGTGTGTCTATGTCTGTGTGTCTGTGTGTGTGTCTATGTGTCTGTGTGTCTGTGTCTGTATGTCTGTGTGTCTGTGTGTCTATGTCTGTGTGTCTGTGTGTGTGTCTATGTCTGTGTGTCTGTGTCTGTGTGTCTATGTCTGTGTGTCTATGTCTGTGTGTCTGTGTGTCTATGTCTGTTTGTCTGTGTGTCTATGTGTGTGTCTGTGTGTCTGTGTGTCTTTGTCTGTGTGTCTGTGTGTCTATGTCTGTATGTCTGTGTGTCTGTGTGTCTATGTCTGTATGTCTGTGTGTCTGTGTGTGTGTCTATGTGTCTGTGTGTGTGTCTATGTCTGTGTGTCTGTGTGTCTATGTCTGTGTGTGTCTATGTCTGTATGTGTGTCTGTGTGTCTGTGTGTCTATGTCTGTATGTCTGTGTGTCTGTGTGTGTGTCTATGTGTCTGTGTGTGTGTCTATGTCTGTGTGTCTGTGTGTCTATGTCTGTGTGTGTCTATGTCTGTATGTGTGTCTGTGTGTCTGTGTGTCTATGTCTGTATGTCTGTGTGTCTGTGTGTGTGTCTATGTGTCTGTGTGTGTGTCTATGTCTGTGTGTCTGTGTGTCTATGTCTGTGTGTGTCTATGTCTGTATGTCTGTGTGTCTGTGTGTGTGTCTATGTGTCTGTGTGTGTGTCTATGTCTGTGTGTCTGTGTGTCTATGTCTGTGTGTGTCTATGTCTGTATGTGTGTCTGTGTGTCTGTGTGTCTATGTGTCTATGTCTGTGTGTCTGTGTGTCTGTGTGTGTGTCTATGTCTGTGTGTGTCTATGTCTGTGTGTGTGTCTATGTCTGTGTGTCTGTCTGTGTGTGTCTATGTCTGTGTGTCTATGTCTGTGTGTCTGTGTGTCTATGTCTGTGTGTGTCTATGTCTGTGTGTCTATGTCTGTGTGTGTCTGTGTCTGTGTGTGTGTCTGTGTGTCTGTGTGTTTTTCTCTGCGCGTGTCTTCACCATGCGCCAGTCACCGCTGCTGCTGCTGTACTACGAACCGGGCTACGACCCGAGTTCGATTCGCGCTCGCGGACCACCCAACAACACCACCGGTTGACGACTCCTCTAGGTCGACTCAGCCTCAAATGAGTACCTGGTGCGGTGTGTCGTAAACATCGCCACTGGGGAGACAAAGGCGGCCGGGCGTGTTGCTGGTCAACCCACCCCCTGGTGTGCCGTGCCGGCCTTCATATTTGCTGCTCACTAACAAGCGCCTGCCTCGACAATCATCTTGCGGTTGTACGGGGTGACGTTTTGACTTTGCGGCCTTAAAAAAAAAAATGAGCATATCAATAATGAAAAAAAACATTTGTTTGAAGTAAAGTGTTTTAGAAAAAAATATATATATATGACCCGAATCGATTTTTAACCCTTTTTCTGGCAATTAAACAGCTCTTCGGGATGTTCAATCACCAATTGGAAACATTTCGCAAGGTCCCAATTTTTTTTTTTTGCGGCCCCGACACCCCCCCCCCCCCCCCCGAGCTATGGATGCTCCGTTACTTGTGACATCGTCTTTGTGCTGATCTCTGGAATTAACCGCTGGCGGTGAGACTGGACCATGAATAAGTCTGCCGTCTCTGGTGCAGGCCAGTCAGTCTCAAAAGCAACGTCAAGTAACATTGGCACTGTCAGTGTCATGTTTGTGTGTGTGTTGGTGTCTGCGTATCCGCCACCAGTCCCGTCGGTGGTCGATGCAGTAATTTGATGCCTTGCCAAAAGGCACCATCCGATTGGCGTTTGAACGTCTTTACACACCAGAAATTCCAAAAGCATGTTCTTATTTTGTCACGCTTTGATATTGGCGAAAAAATTGGGTCCCATATTGTGTATCTATCTCGATGCGATGTCAATTTATCACGTATAATTTCATGACCAATGTCATCCACTCACTTGTTATCAGGTCCTAGGAGAAAAGCCCTAATATTAAGGATGTAAATCGACGTTTTATTGCGTGCTTGTTAATTTCATTGGTAAATGTAGCACGTAAAGATGTTTTTTTTGTTTTTTTGGTTTTTAACAACTTACTCAATGAAATGAAAGACTTCGGAAGATGTATTTTTCGCCTTGCGATATTTTGCGTGAATCTCTCATCACTGTTCAAAAAAAAAAAGTTTCCCCCTTTGCAGTTGGTCTCCCCTTGGTGACCACTCTGATCCGCTGAGGATATTTCGATCATCACATAAGTCACGTGCAACTTATCCACGAGACAAATACACACACATTTTCAAAGAGCCTGACACCTGAATTATCGAAATCTGTCATCGTTTCGCTTACGAAAGAAAGAGTGGCATCACTTGGAGCGAGTTCGATTCGCAGGATTTGAAAGACGATTTCGCATCGGTTGCAAAAGGCGAACAAGTCTCTGTGGCTGTACAAATAGACGGTTTAAACAAACAAAAAATAACGTAACTTCACTTGAGCACTGTTTTCAAAGCACCTGAAGCTGTTCATAAAAAAATAATAATGATTTAAAAAAAACTTCGCGACGTTTCGATCGCGACGCGAGCAATCATCATCATCAGGTGAAAATGATCTTCACCGACGGGCGATTGATTGAGAAGAGTGAAGTACATAGACTGCTGCTAGTGTAGTTATAGGTTTTTACCCTTTTTATCTGGCACCAAAAAACTGACACCTTTATACAAGGGGATCATGTTTGCAATAACCACAACACAAGCAGTCAAAAAATGCGAACAAAAAGAGACAACTCTGATAATGATGATGGCACTGTCCTTGACATTGATTGGTCCACACCAGAGACGGCTTTTCTAGTCTCCACTGGTGTTGGACCAGATGACACCAAAAGGCATTCAACTCAAAAACAGCGCACCATCAGAGTATTGAGAGCTCAGGGTGAGCATTTACATTATGAGACCTCATTTGCCAGTAGCAAGATATAGTAATAGGTATTAACCCTTTTATCTGGCACCAATACTGACACCTTTATTCAAGGCATCATGTTTGCAATAACCACAACACAAGCAGTCAAAAATGCAAACAAGAAGATACAACTCTGATAATGATATTGGCACTGTCCTTGAAATTGATTGGTCCACACCAGAGACGGCGTTTCTAGTCTCCACTGGTGTTGGAGCAGATGACACCATAAGGGGTTTATTGCAAACATGCTCCCTTGTTTAAAGGTGTCAGTTATGGTGCCAGATAAAAGGGTAAAAACCTATTACTATATCTTGCTACTGGCAAAGGAGGTCTCATAATGTAAGTGCTGATACTGTCAGAAGTAACTTAGCAAATAACGAAGGCTAAAGAGACGCATTAGAGTTACGAATCAATTTTATCAGAGGGTCATTTTATCTTGTCTCAATGTAATGGCAGGGAATGTTTAAAAAAAGAAAGTCATCAAACACTTTGCCGCGTTTCACTATAGCGCCGTATTAATGGCATACTACCCTACTATACACTACACTACTATACACTACACTACTATACACTACACTACTATACACTACACTATACACTACACTATACACTACACTATACACTACACTATACACTACACTATACACTACCCTACTATACACTACACTACTATACACTACACTATACACTACACTATACACTACACTATACACTACACTATACACTACACTACTATACACTACACTACTATACACTACACTACTATACACTACACTATACACTACACTATACAATACACTATACACTACACTACTATACACTCCACTACTATACACTACACTATACACTACACTACTATACACTACACTACTATACACTACACCATACACTACACTATACACTACACTACTATACACTACACTACTATACACTACACTACACTACTATACACTACACTATACACTACACTACTATACACTACACTATACACTACACTACTACACACTACACTATACACTACACTATTACACACTACACTACTATACACTACACTATACACTACACTATACACTACACTATACACTATACTATACACTACACTATACACTACACTATACACTACACTATACACTACACTATACACTACACTATACACTACTATACACTACACTATACACTACATTACTATACACTACACTATACACTACACTATTACACACTACACTACTATACACTACACTATACACTACACTATACACTACACTATACACTATACTATACACTACACTATACACTACACTATACACTACACTACACACTACACTACACACTAGGCTACACACTATACTACACACTACACTACACTATACACTACAATACATTACACTACACACTACACTACACTATACACTACACTATACACTACTATACACTACACTATACACTACACTATACACTACACTATAGATTACACTATACACTACACTATACACTACACTACACACTACACTACACACTATACACTACTATACACTATACACTACACTATACACTACACTATACACTACACTACTATACACTACACAATACACTACTATACACTACACTATACACTACACTACTATACACTACACACTACACTACACACTAATGCTGTACTGGTGACGAATTGTCCACGTTCTGTTCACGTGACAACCCCTTATTAGTTGGCTGTGTCGGGTGGTGGCTGGCTTAACGACACAACATTTATACATTCACGCGATGTAACCCAAAACAAAACAAAAACCCGCTCTATTACCCACGTGACGTGTTAACATGAATATGACAACCCCATGTGTCCGGACTTGTGGTGCCACCCCGCGTACAATGCGGCGATGTTTCGGGCACTGATCCTCCGTCAGCACGTCCCGTGCACAAAGAACGAGAGAGAAAGAGGCGTAGTAGTCGGACACTGAACCGGTTTACTCCACGGGGGGTGGGGGGGGGGGTGATGATGAGAATGACGTTTTCACGATGCTATATCATCTCAGTCCATACTTCTCTTTAAGTTTAACTTATTTCGCACCGTACGTAGCCAGTCGTCCTAATCGGAGGCACGGCGTGGGGGTAGGGGTAGGAGTGAGAATTTGTGAAACCAAATATGATTACCCTCCCCCCCCACCACCACCACCACCACCACATGCCCTGACGTTTAGGCCACCGTGCGTACAATAGGCGACGTTTAGAGCACTGACCCTTCGTCAGCATAGCCTGTGCATAGATAGAGAGACGCAGTAAGAGAAGCAGAGATGGGGGAGGGGAGTTGGACACTAAACACGGGTGAGAGGGGGTGGATGGTGATAATAATAAAATTTTAACGATGTAATCGTAAACTCATTTTATGTCCCGAGAAAGCGCCTTAATCCCAGGCACTCGCTAGATAAATGAAGTGATTTTAAAAGCGGTAATTATTGCAAATTATGGACTCAGACTATTGTCCTATCATCTCATAGAGTGCCTGGCCACGTAATGACACGCTACACAGCGGCAGTGGGGGTCGCAAAATTCCGATTTATTACCAATACACCCCAATGATCCGATCAAAATTAGGGATTTCGATCGGATTAATGGGTGGGCACGTGCCACCACACCCCCCTCCCCCCCCAAATGTCTCCGCCAGTGAGTCCAGAGGTCAGGGGGTCACGATCAAAGAGCTGGGGAGGGAGATGTCGAAACAGAGGACCACGTGGGCAGGTGGCGGGGTCACAGAAGGGTCAACCAGGGGAGGGATGGACGGAGGAGTGGGGCGAGGGGAAGGGGAGTGAGCGGTGGGGGGGGAGAGAGGAGGGTTGAGGCTGAGAGAGAGGAGCGGAGAGAGGTTAATGAGGTGGGACTCATTTAATGTACAGCGGCAGTGTTCAGTCTATGGGCAGTGTTGAGTCTATGGTGCAGTGTTGAGTCTATGGTGCAGTGTTGAGTCTATGGGCAGTGTTGAGTCTATGGTGCAGTGTTGAGTCTATGGTGCAGTGTTGAGTCTATGGTGCAGTGTTGAGTCTATGGGCAGTGTTGAGTCTATGGTGCAGTGTTGAGTCTATGGGCAGTGTTGAGTCTATGGTGCAGTGTTGAGTCTATGGTGCAGTGTTGAGTCTATGGTGCAGTGTTGAGTCTATGGGCAGTGTTGAGTCTATGAGCAATGTTGAGTCTATGGGCAATGTTGAGTCTATGGGTAGTGTTGAGTCTATGAGCAGTGTTGAGTCTATGGTGCAGTGTTGAGTCTGTGGTGCAGTGTTGAGTATATGGGCAGTGTTGAGTCTATGGTGCAGTGTTGAGTCTGTGGTGCAGTGTTGAGTCTATGGTGCAGTGTTGGGTCTATGGTGCAGTGTTGAGTCTATGGGCAGTGTTGAGTCTGTGGTGCAGTGTTGAGTCTATGGGCAGTGTTGAGTCTATGGTGCAGTGTTGAGTCTATGGTGCAGTGTTGAGTCTATGGGCAGTGTGAGTCTATGGGCAGTGTTGAGTCTATGAGCAATGTTGAGTCTATGGGCAATGTTGAGTCTATGGGTAGTGTTGAGTCTATGAGCAGTGTTGAGTCTATGGTGCAGTGTTGAGTCTGTGGTGCAGTGTTGAGTATATGGGCAGTGTTGAGTCTATGGTGCAGTGTTGAGTCTGTGGTGCAGTGTTGAGTCTATGGTGCAGTATTGAGTCTCTGGTGCAGTGTTGAGTCTATGTGCAGTGTTGAGTCTATGGTGCAGTGTTGAGTCTATGGTGTATTGAGTCTATGGGCAGTGTTGAGTCTATGGTGCAGTGTTCAGTCTCTGAGCAGTGTTGAGTCTGTGGGTAGTGTTGAGTCTATGTGCAGTGTTGAGTCTATGGTGCAGTGTTGAGTCTGTTAGCAGTGTTGAGTCTATGGTGCAGTGTTGAGTCTATGGGCAGTGTTGAGTCTATGGTGCAGTGTTGAGTCTATGGTGCAGTGTTGAGTCTATGGTGCAGTGTTGAGTCTATGGTGCAGTGTTGAGTCTGTTAGCAGTGTTGAGTCTATGGTGCAGTGTTGAGTCTATGGGCAGTGTTGAGTCTATGGTGCAGTGTTGAGTCTTTGGTGCAGTGTTGAGTCTATGGTTCAGTGTTGAGTCTATGGGCAGTGTTGAGTCTATGGTGCAGTGTTGAGTTTATGGTGCAGTGTTGAGTCTATGGGCAGTGTTGAGTCTATGGTGCAGTGTTGAGTCTATGGGCAGTGTTGAGTCTATGGTGCAGTATTGAGTCTATGGTGCAGTGTTGAGTCTATGGGCAGTGTTGAGTCTATGGTGCAGTATTGAGTCTATGGTGCAGTGTTGAGTGTATGGTGCAGTGTTGAGTCTGTGAGCAATGTTGAGTCTTTGGGCAGTGTTGAGTCTATGGTGCAGTGTTGAGTCTGTGGGTAATGTTGAGTCTATGGGCCGTGTTGAGTCTATGGGCAGTGTTGAGTCTATGGGCGGTGTTGAGTCTATGGTGCAGTGTTGAGTCTATGGGCAGTGTTGAGTCTATGGGCGGTGTTCAGTCTATGGGCAGTGTTGAGTCTATGAGCAGTGTTGAGTCTATGGTGCAGTGTTGAGTCTATGGGTAGTGTTGACTCTATGGGCAGTGTTGAGTCTGTGAGTAGTGTTGAGTCTATGGGCAGTGTTGAGTCTATGGGCAGTGTTGAGTCTATGGGCAGTGTTGAGTCTATGGTGCAGTGCTGAGTCTATGGTGCAGTGTTAAGTCAATGGTGCAGTGTTGAGTCTATGGTGCAGTGTTGAGTCTATGGTGCAGTGTTGAGTCTATGGTGCAGTGTTGAGTCTATGGTGCAGTGTTGAGTCTATGGTGCAGTGTTGAGTCTCTGCGAATTCATCCAGCAGTGGATTGACTATGGCTGCTGGTAGTGGTGTCGGTGGTGGTGGCGATGGTGATGGTGATGCTGATTACATCTTGGCAATGGACACGTCTCGCGCTAAGACAACGCCAATTGAAATATCCCCTTGGGGGAATCTGTGAAGTAAGCACCACACCCCCACACCACTCCACCCCCACTCCACGTTAGCTACAACTCACAGCTGAGCGGCAGATGTTAGGTTGGCTGTCGTGTCGTGTCGTGTGTGTCTGTCTGTATGTTGAACTTTATTCTGCACGGTACGTAGCCAAGCGAGCATGCTACGAGAGTTCGCGTGGCGTTGATCGACAGGATGATCTGTGTGTGTCTGTGTGTGGGTGTCTGTTTGGGTTAGAGTGGGGAGCGGTAGTGTAGCGGTTAGCACGCTGCGCTATGAACCTGGCGACCCGGGTTCGATTCCCGCTCACGGCCAACACCAGTGACGATTATCTGAACCGGTCCCGGGCCTCCCCTAGGTCGACTCAGCCTCAAATGAGTACCTGGTGCGGTGTGTAAACATTGCCACTAGGGAGACAAAGGCGGTCGGGCGTGGTGCTGGCCACCCACCCCCTCGTGTACCGTTCCGGCCTTCATAGGTGCTCTCTAACAGCACTTGCCCCTACAGTATGTTAAGGCTATATGGGGGATCTTTGTCTTTGTCTTTGTTTGGGTTAGAGTGGCTTGCTAACAGCACTTGCCCCGACAGGCAGTTCAGGCTTTACCCAGGGGGACCTTTGGCTGTTGTGCGGAGCTGGTAGTGTAGCGATTAGGGGCCGTCCATAAATGACGTCACGCAGCTAGGGGGGGGTGGGGGTGGGCGGTCAGACATTTGTGACGATGTGTGACGAGGTGGGGGGGGAGGGGTGTTTGAGAAATGTGACGTCACGTCAAAATGCGCAACTTTTAAATACAAATAGACACAACACGTTCTACTTAAATTTTGATTTAAAGCTTTCGTGACTGCAGTAATTCATATTCTTGGTTATTTCGGTAAAGTCACGTTGAAGGGAAACAATAAAATAATAAAATATATATTAAACAATTAAATTATCACGACGTTTCGACTGTAACACAAACAGCCATCATCAGGTGTGAAAAACAACGGCAAATGCTTCTTGCCGTTATATTTCACACCTGATGATGACCGTTTGTGTTATAGTCGAAACGTCGTGAGAATTAAATTGTTTTATATATATTTTATTATTTTATTGTTTCCCTTCAACGTGACTTTACCGAAAGAACCAAGAATGCGTTCTACTTAATTAAATAGACATTTTAATAAATGTTTTCTCCTACAACATCAATGACAATAATAGTTTGAAGCGATTTGAAGCATGTTTTATATTTATTTATTTTTTGGGGGGGGGGTGGGGGTGGCAGAGCTTTGTGACGTCATATTTGAGGGGGTGTCTGACTTTTTGTGACGCCGTGTGACGAGGGGGAGGGGGGTGGGAGGTCAAAAGCTCCCAAAATCGCGTGACGTCATTTATGGACGGCCCCTTAGCGCTGATGCTGCGCTACGAACCCGGCGATGATCCGAGTTCAATTCCTGCTCAATACCGACATCAGTGACGATTATCTGAACCGGTTTCCCGGGCCTCCTGCCATAGGGAGACAAAGGCGGTCCGGTGTGGTGCTGGCCACCCACCCCTTCGCGTGCCGTGCCGGCCTTCATAGGTGCTGCTCCCTAGCAGCACTTGCCCCTACAGTCCGCGAAGGCTACACGGGGGATCTTTGCCTTTGGTGTTAAGGTGGCTTGCTCACGGCACTTGCCCCAACAGTCTGAGAGGGCTACACGGGGGATCTTTGTCTTAGGTGTTAAGGTGGCTTGCTCACGGCACTTGCCCCTACAGTCTGAGAGGGCTACACGGGGGACCTTTGCCTTTGGGTTAAGGTGGCTTGTTCACGGCACTTGCCCCAACAGTCTGCGAGGGCTACACGGGACATCTTTGTCTTTGGTGTTAAGGTAGCGTGTTCACGGCACTTGCCCCTACAGTCTGCGAAGGCTACACGGGGCATCTTTGTCATTGGTGTTAAGGTGGCTTGCTCACGGCACTTGCCCCTACAGTCTGCGAAGGCTACACGGGGCATCTTTGTCATTGGTGTTAAGGTGGCTTGCTCACGGCACTTGCCCCTACAGTCTGCGAAGGCTACACGGGGCATCTTTGTCATTGGTGTTAAGGTGGCTTGCTCACGGCACTTGCCCCTACAGTCTGCGAAGGCTACACGGGGCATCTTTGCCTTTCGCTGGAACGCTGTTCTACGAACCGCGGCTATGACCACAGTTCGATTCCCGCTCCACCGGTGACGATTTTCTGAAGCCGGTCCTGGGGCTCCGCTAGGTCGACTCAGCCTCAAATGAGTTACCTGCTGCGATGTGCGGTAGACATCGCCACTGGGGAGACAAAGGCGGCCGGGCGTGGTGCTGGTTACCCAGTCCACTTCGGAGTGGCGTGCCGGCCTTCACAGGCGCTGCTGCTGCTGCTGGCTAACACCACTTGATGATGATGGTTGTGAAGACTTTGGGAGGTCTTCATCCAGCAGTAGATAGACCGTGCCTGCAACGATGACGATGGTGGTGGTGGTGGTGGAGACTTGGGGAGGACTTCATCCAGCAGTAGATTGACCATGCCTGCTATGATGACGATGGTGGTGGTGGTGGTGCTGGACACTTGGAAAGGCCTTCATCCAGCAGTGAATAGACAATGGCTGCTATGATGATGATGGTAGTGATGGAGGCTTGGGAGGCCTTCATCCAGCGGTAGATAGACCATGCCTGCTATGATGATGATGATGGTAGTGATGGACCCTTGGGGAAGCCTTAATCCAGCGGTAGATAGACCATGCCTGCTATGATGATGATGATGATGATAGTGCTGGAGGCTTGGGGAAGCCACCATCCAGCGGTAGATAGACCATGCCTGCAATGATGATGATGATGATGCTAGTGCTGGAGGCTTGGGAGGCCTTCATCCAGCGGTAGATAGACCATGCCTGCAATGATGATGATGATGGTAGTGATGGAGGCTTGGGGAAGTCTTCATCCAGCGGTAGATAGACCATGCCTGCTATGATGATGATGATGCTAGTGCTGGAGGCTTGTGGAAGTCTTCATCCAGCGGTAGATAGACCATGCCTGCAATGATGATGATGATGGTAGTGATGGAGGCTTGGGGAAGTCTTCATCCAGCGGTAGATAGACCATGCCTGCAATGATGATGATGATGGTAGTGCTGGAGGCTAGGGGAAGTCTTCATCCAGCGGTAGATAGACCATGCCTGCTATGATGATGATGATGATGGTAGTGCTGGAGGCTAGGGGAAGTCTTCATCCAGCGGTAGATAGACCATGCCTGCTATGATGATGATGATGGTAGTGATGGAGGCTTGGGAGGCCTTCATCCAGCGGTAGATAGACCATGCCTGCTATGATGATGATGGTGGTAGTGATGGAGGCTTGGGAGGCCTTCATCCAGCGGTAGATAGACCATGCCTGCTATGATGATGATGATGGTAGTGATGGACCCTTGGGGAAGCCACCATCCAGCAGTGGATAGACCATGCCTGCAATGATGATGATGATGGTAGTGCTGGAGGCTTGGGGAAGTCTTCATCCAGCGGTAGATAGACCATGCCTGCTATGATGATGATGATGCTAGTGCTGGAGGCTTGGGGAAGTCTTCATCCAGCGGTAGATAGACCATGCCTGCTATGATGATGATGATGATGGTAGTGCTGGAGGCTAGGGGAAGTCTTCATCCAGCGGTAGATAGACCATGCCTGCAATGATGATGATGATGATGGTAGTGATGGAGCCTTGGGGAAGACTTCATCCAGCGGTAGATAGACCATGACTAATATGACGTTCTATTGAAAGCTGTGTGGGGCAAAATTCCCAGAAGGCATGAAAACAAAAAGGCCATCGCAGTGCCGGCTGCTGTTCTTCACTAATAGATGAACAGGACATGAACCCAACTCCCTCTCTCTCTCTCCCCCTGCCGCCTTACTCCGAAGGGCAGTGGCGATCCTAGCACATTGACTCCTCCACTGTGAGTGCCCCTAGAATAAACACAGAGAGAGAGAGAGACAAAGATCCCCCGTATAGCCTTTGTAGACCGTTTGGGGCAAGTGCTGTTAGCGAGCAGAAAGGGGGGTGGGTGGCCAGCACCACGCCCGGCCGCCTTTGTCTCCCTAGCGGCGATGTTTTTATTTATTTTTTTACGCACCGCACCGGCAATTGCCATTTGAGGCTGAGTCGACCTAGGCGCCATACTCTTTGGTTCTATTGAGTAAAGTCACGTAGGTAAAAAATTAAATTACAAAAATCACGACGTTTCGGCCACAACACAAGCGGCCTTCATCAGGTGAAGGGACGAGACTGTCTGGAGGACAGCGCTGGAGTGAAAAAAGCCACGCTCAGATCACGACCTTTAAGCTGTGTGAGAAGAAACAAAGCGCCTTGACAAAGGAATTAGCATAGAATTTAGCATTGAAATGGCTCATTGAAATAGCTAAGTTAAAGTATACACATCCGCAGAGGCACCCGTTGACAAAGGAATTAGCATAGAATTTAGCATTGAAATAGCTGAGTGATTAGCTTGTAACTGGTCACAGAAATCGCTATGTTAAAGTCAGAGCATATACATTCACCGAGGCACCTAGTAATTTAGCGAAACACAACCACGCTCAGACCGCGGACCTTTAAACTGTGTGCGAGCAAACAAGGTGTCCTGACAAATAAATTAGCATAAAAATTAGCATTTGATTGGCCGATTTTAGAAAAGAGGTGGTGTACGTGCCGGTGGAAGATGGTTTCAAATTAAGCAACCATTGGAAAGATGTTCTAAATCGAACTAAACATTAAAATTATTTCAATGGTACAGTATATTTTTCAAGTAGTGGTACCCCAAACTTTCGCAGCTCTTATAAATTCCCTTTTCACACCATCAATAGGCAAGTCCACCGGCACGTACACCACCTCTCTTCTAAAATCGGCCAATCAAATGCTAATTTTTTATGCTAATTTCTTTGTCAGGACACCTTGTTTGCTCGCACACAGTTTAAAGGTCCGCGGTCTGAGCGTGGTTGTGTTTCGCTAAATTCTCCTGTTTGATTTGTACTAGGTGCCTCGGTGAATGTATGTGCTCTGACTTTAACATAGCTATTTCTGTGACCAGTTACAAGCTAATCACTCAGCTATTTCAATGCAAAATTCTATGCTAATTCCTTTGTCAAGGGGTGCCACTGCGGATGTGTATACTTTAACTCAGCTATTTCAATGCTAAATTCTATGCTAATTCCTTTGTTAAGGGGTGCCTCTGCGGATGTGTATACTTTAACTTAGCTATTTCAATGAGCCATTTCAATGCTAAATTCTATGCTAATTCCTTTGTCAAGGCGCTTTGTTTCTTCTCACACAGCTTAAAGGTCGTGATCTGAGCGTGGCTTTTCTCACTCCAGCGCTGTCCTACCAGACAGTCTCGTCCCTTCACCTGATGAAGGCCGCTTGTGTTGTGGCCGAAACGTCGTGATTTTTGTTATTTTATTTTTTACCTACTTGACTTTACCCAATAGAACCAAAGAGTATGGATCCTAGCAGTCACGAAAGCTTCAAATCTAGAATCGACCTAGGCGGTTCAGATAAACGTCACCGATGTTGGCCGTGAGCGGGAATCGAACCCACAGTGCGCTACCCGCTACACCACCCTCTCTCTCTCACACACACAGAGAGTGGGCAGAGTGACTGGCAAAGCGTCTTGGAATTATCAACGAAGCTCTTGGCTGTCATTAAGGGGTCTTGTTTTTTTTTAAATGTCCCCTAAGAATATAGATCCCCTGGCTCCTCCCCCCTCTCTATCTCTCCCCATTGGCTCCTCCCCCCTCTCTATCTCTCCCCCCCTGGCTCCTCCCCCCTCTCTATCTCTCCCCCCCTGGCTCCTCCCCCCTCTCTATCTCTCCCCCCCTGGCTCCTCCCCCCTCTCTATCTCTCCCCCCTGGCTCCTCCCCCCTCTCTATCTTTCCCCCCCTGGCTCCTCCCCCCTCTCTATCTCTCCCCCCTGGCTCCTCCCCCCTCTCTATCTCTCCCCCCCTGGCTCCTCCCCCCTCTCTATCTTGCCCCCCCTGGCTCCTCCCCCCTCTCTATCTCTCCCCCCCTGGCTCCTCCCCCCCTTTATATCTCTCCCCCCTGGCTCCTCCCCCCTCTCTATCTCTCCCCCCCTGGCTCCTCCCCCCTCTCTATCTCTCCCCCCTGGCTCCTCCCCCCTCTCTATCTCTCCCCCCTGGCTCCTCCCCCCTCTCTATCTCTCCTCCCCTGGCTCCTCCCCCCTCTCTATCTCTCCCCCCTGGCTCCTCCCCCCTCTCTATCTCTCCCCCCTGGCTCCTCCCCCCTCTCTATCTCTCCCCCCTGGCTCCTCCCCCCTCTCTATCTCTCCCCCCCTGGCTCCTTCCCCCTCTCAATCTCTCCCCCCCTGGCTCCTCCCCAATCTCTATCTCTCCCCCCCCGGCTACTCCCCCCTCTCTATCTCTCCCCCTCTGGCTCCTCCCCCCTCTCTATCTCTCCCCCCCTGGCTCCTCCCCCTTCTCTATCTCTCCCCCCTGGCTCCTCCCCAATCTCTATCTCTCCCCCCCTGGCTCCTCCCCCTCTCTATCTCTCCCCCTGGCTCCTCCCCCCTCTCTATCTCTCCCCCCCTGGCTCCTCCCCCCTCTATATCTGTCCCCACCTGGCTCCTCCCCCCTCTCTATCTCTCCTCTCCTGGCTCCTCCCCCTCTCTATCTCTCCCCCCCCGGCTACTCCCCCCTCTCTATCTCTCCCCCTCTGGCTCCTCCCCCCTCTCTATCTCCCCCCCCTGGCACCTCCCCCCCATATATCTCACCCCCCTAGCTCCTCCCCTCTCTCTATCTCTCCCCCCCTGGCTCCTCCCCCTCTCTATCTCAACCCCCTGGCTCCTCCCCCCTCTCTATCTCTCCCCCCTGGCTCCTCCCCCTCTCTATCTCAACCCCCTAGCTCCTCCCCTCTCTCTATCTCTCCCCCCTGGCTCCTCCCCCCTATCTATCTCAACCCCCCTGGCTCCTCCCCCCTCTCTATCTCAACCCCCCTGGCTCCTCCCCCTCTCTATCTCTCCCCCCTGGCTCCTCCCCCCTCTCTATCTCTCCCCCCCTGGCTCCTCCCCCCTCTCTATCTCTCCCCCCCTGGCTCCTCCCCCTCTCAATCTCTCCCCCCTGGCTCCTCCCCCCTCTCTATCTCTCCACCTCTCTTCTAAAATCGGCCAATCAAATGCTAATTTTTTATGCTAATTTCTTTGTCAGGACACCTTGTTTGCTCGCACACAGTTTAAAGGTCCGCGGTCTGAGCGTGGTTGTGTTTCGCTAAATTCTCCTGTTTGATTTGTACTAGGTGCCTCGGTGAATGTATGTGCTCTGACTTTAACATAGCTATTTCTGTGACCAGTTACAAGCTAATCACTCAGCTATTTCAATGCAAAATTCTATGCTAATTCCTTTGTCAAGGGGTGCCACTGCGGATGTGTATACTTTAACTCAGCTATTTCAATGCTAAATTCTATGCTAATTCCTTTGTTAAGGGGTGCCTCTGCGGATGTGTATACTTTAACTTAGCTATTTCAATGAGCCATTTCAATGCTAAATTCTATGCTAATTCCTTTGTCAAGGCGCTTTGTTTCTTCTCACACAGCTTAAAGGTCGTGATCTGAGCGTGGCTTTTCTCACTCCAGCGCTGTCCTACCAGACAGTCTCGTCCCTTCACCTGATGAAGGCCGCTTGTGTTGTGGCCGAAACGTCGTGATTTTTGTTATTTTATTTTTTACCTACTTGACTTTACCCAATAGAACCAAAGAGTATGGATCCTAGCAGTCACGAAAGCTTCAAATCTAGAATCGACCTAGGCGGTTCAGATAAACGTCACCGATGTTGGCCGTGAGCGGGAATCGAACCCACAGTGCGCTACCCGCTACACCACCCTCTCTCTCTCACACACACAGAGAGTGGGCAGAGTGACTGGCAAAGCGTCTTGGAATTATCAACGAAGCTCTTGGCTGTCATTAAGGGGTCTTGTTTTTTTTTAAATGTCCCCTAAGAATATAGATCCCCTGGCTCCTCCCCCCTCTCTATCTCTCCCCATTGGCTCCTCCCCCCTCTCTATCTCTCCCCCCCTGGCTCCTCCCCCCTCTCTATCTCTCCCCCCCTGGCTCCTCCCCCCTCTCTATCTCTCCCCCCCTGGCTCCTCCCCCCTCTCTATCTCTCCCCCCTGGCTCCTCCCCCCTCTCTATCTCTCCCCCCTGGCTCCTCCCCCCTCTCTATCTTTCCCCCCCTGGCTCCTCCCCCCTCTCTATCTCTCCCCCCCTGGCTCCTCCCCCCTCTCTATCTTGCCCCCCCTGGCTCCTCCCCCCTCTCTATCTCTCCCCCCCTGGCTCCTCCCCCCCTTTATATCTCTCCCCCCTGGCTCCTCCCCCCTCTCTATCTCTCCCCCCCTGGCTCCTCCCCCCTCTCTATCTCTCCCCCCTGGCTCCTCCCCCCTCTCTATCTCTCCCCCCTGGCTCCTCCCCCCTCTCTATCTCTCCTCCCCTGGCTCCTCCCCCCTCTCTATCTCTCCCCCCTGGCTCCTCCCCCCTCTCTATCTCTCCCCCCTGGCTCCTCCCCCCTCTCTATCTCTCCCCCCTGGCTCCTCCCCCCTCTCTATCTCTCCCCCCCTGGCTCCTTCCCCCTCTCAATCTCTCCCCCCCTGGCTCCTCCCCAATCTCTATCTCTCCCCCCCCGGCTACTCCCCCCTCTCTATCTCTCCCCCTCTGGCTCCTCCCCCCTCTCTATCTCTCCCCCCCTGGCTCCTCCCCCTTCTCTATCTCTCCCCCCTGGCTCCTCCCCAATCTCTATCTCTCCCCCCCTGGCTCCTCCCCCTCTCTATCTCTCCCCCTGGCTCCTCCCCCCTCTCTATCTCTCCCCCCTGGCTCCTCCCCCCTCTATATCTGTCCCCACCTGGCTCCTCCCCCCTCTCTATCTCTCCTCTCCTGGCTCCTCCCCCTCTCTATCTCTCCCCCCCCGGCTACTCCCCCCTCTCTATCTCTCCCCCTCTGGCTCCTCCCCCCTCTCTATCTCCCCCCCCTGGCACCTCCCCCCCATATATCTCACCCCCCTAGCTCCTCCCCTCTCTCTATCTCTCCCCCCCTGGCTCCTCCCCCTCTCTATCTCAACCCCCTGGCTCCTCCCCCCTCTCTATCTCTCCCCCCTGGCTCCTCCCCCTCTCTATCTCAACCCCCTAGCTCCTCCCCTCTCTCTATCTCTCCCCCCTGGCTCCTCCCCCCTATCTATCTCAACCCCCCTGGCTCCTCCCCCCTCTCTATCTCAACCCCCCTGGCTCCTCCCCCTCTCTATCTCTCCCCCCTGGCTCCTCCCCCCTCTCTATCTCTCCCCCCCTGGCTCCTCCCCCCTCTCTATCTCTCCCCCCCTGGCTCCTCCCCCTCTCAATCTCTCCCCCTGGCTCCTCCCCCCTCTCTATCTCTCCACCCTGGCTCCTCCCCCCTCTCTATCTCTCTCCCCCTGGCTCCTCCCCCCTCTCTATCTCAACCCCTGGCTCCTCCCCCCTCTCTATCTCTCCCCCCTGGCTCCTCCCCCCTCTCTATCTCTCCCCCCTGGCTCCTCCCCCCTCTCTATCTCTCCCCCCCTGGCTCCTCCTCCTCTCTATCTCTCCCCCCCTGGCTCCTCCCCCCTCTCTATCTCTCCCCCCCCCTGGCTCCTCCCCCCTCTCTATCGCTCCCCCTGGCTCCTCCCCCCTCTCTATCTCTCCCCCCCTGGCTCCTCCCCCTCTCTATCTCTCCCCCCCGGCTCCTCCCCCCTCTCTATCTCTCCCTCCCTGGCTCCTCCCCCTCTCTATCTCTCCCCCCCTGGCTCCTCCCCCCTCTCTATCTCTCCCCCCTGGCTCCTCCCCCTTCTCTATCTCTCCCCCCCCTGGCTCCTCCCCCTCTCTATCTCTCCCCTCCTGGCTCCTCCCCCCTCTCTATCTCTCCCCCCCTGGCTCCTCCCCCCTCTATATATGTCCCCACCTGGCTCCTCCCCCCTCTCTATCTCTCCCCTACTGGCTCCTCCCCCTCTCTATCTCTCCCCCCTGGCTCCTCCCCCTCTCTATCTCTCCCCCCCCTGGCTCCTCCCCCCTCTCTATCTCTCCCCCCCTGGCTCCTCCCCCCTCTATATATGTCCCCACCTGGCTCCTCCCCCTCTCTATCTCTCCCCCCTGGCTCCTCCCCCTCTCTATCGCTCCCCCCCCTGGCTCCTCCCCCCTCTCTATCTCTCCCCCCCTGGCTCCTCCCCCCTCTCTTACCTATAAAGCCTCTTGTCACGGAAGTTCTTTTGCCCACTTCCTGTAATTGTTTCTTGCTGTGGTTGTCCCACCTGATGACGGACGCTTGTGTTGCGCGCGAAACGTCGCAGATTTTATTATTTTTATTTTATACCTACCACGTTACTTTACCGAACGAACCAATGAGTATGTCCAGTAAGTTTTTTTTTTTTGCCCGCAATTGACGATACGGGTCATGCAGTTAGAGATTGGTGTGGTAGTTAATCAACACCACCACCATCATCATCATAGCAGCAGCCACGGTCACTCCACTGCTGGATGAAGCTCACCCCAAGCCTCTAACACCACCACCACCATCATCACCAGCAGCAGCAACAGCCATGGTGTGTTTGTGTGTTGAACGTTGGCACCGTAAGTTGCCAACCGCGCTAATCGAAGATGGAAGGCGGGCACAGGACACCAAACTACAGACAGCAAGAGCAGTTGTCAAGAAATTCGTTTTCAATTCATGTTTAAAAGGGCATAGCTCCCTGGGGGAGCTACGCAGAGAATGTCTTCCACACACTGCAGCTTGCTAACAAAAAACTGAATTGCCAGACCTCCCGTAGAGTAGCAAGTTGCCACAATGGCTTGGAGATGTTATCTCTCTCGCCTGGTATGCAGGAGGTCCGTGGGTTCGATCCGGACACGTGGCCAGATGATGTTGTCCACGCGCTGTAGCATGTTATGTTATTTTATTTTTGCCAGACCTCCCGTAGAGTAGCGATTTGCCCCGGTGGCTATCTCATGCTATATCTCTTGCCTGGTGTTCAGGAGGTCCTGGGTTCGATCCCGACACGATGCCAGATGATGTTGTCCACGCGCTGCAGCATGGTAAGTTATCTTTTTTATTTTTTGCCAGACCTCCCGTAGAGTAGCGATTTGCAATTGTCGACTAGCCTTGTCGTCGATACTACGACGCGATGCATGCCTCCATCATGCTGACGATGTCACAACCGCGACAGCGTTTAGAGGGTGCCTCGTGTAGGAGTCCTGATATATTAAAAAAAAAATGTTGCGGGACCTCGCTATATTTTGGCACGTGGTGATATCATATAAGCCATGAACAGTGTGCTTATATAATATCAGGACGTGTGCCTGAATCCCCGCATGTCAGCAGTGGTGACTGAGTGTGTCAAAACATGAGCTTAAGGAACCCACGTGCAGAAAGAGAGAGGGACGGAAGGAGAGAGAGAGAGAGAGGGGGAGGGGGGAGGATGGAATGAAAGAGAGATAAGGAAGGAGAGAGATGGTGGGCGAAGGAAGGAGAGAGAGGTACTGAAGGAAGTAAGGAAGGAAGGAGAGGGGGTAGAGAGAGAGGGGGTAGAGAGAGAGGGGGTAGAGAGGGGGTAGAGAGAGAGAGGGGGTAGAGAGAGAGGGGGTAGAGAGAGAGGGGGTAGAGAGGGGGTAGAGAGAGAGGGGGTAGAGAGAGAGGGGGTAGAGAGAGAAGGGGTAGAGAGAGAGAGGGGTAGAGAGAGAGGGGGTAGAGAGAGAAGGGGTAGAGAGAGAGGGGTAGAGCGAGAGAGGGGGTAGAGAGAGAGAGGGGGTAGAGAGAAGAGGGGGTAGAGAGAGAGGGGGTAGAGAGAGAGGGGTAGAGAGAGAGGGGGTAGAGAGAGAGGGGGTAGAGAGAGAGGGGGTAGAGAGAGGAGGGGGTAGAGAGAGAGGGGGTAGAGAGAGAGGGGGTAGAGAAGAGGGGGTAGAGAGAGAGGGTGTAGAGAGAGGGGGGTAGAGAGAGAGAGAGAGGGGGTAGAGAGAGGGGGGAGAGAGAGAGAGAGAGGGGGTAGAGAGAGAGGGGGTAGAGAGAGAGAGGGGGTAGAGAGAAAGAGGGGTAGAGAGAGGGGGTAGAGAGAGAGGGGGTAGAGAGAGAGGGGGTAGTGAGAGAGGGGGTAGAGAGAGAGAGGGGTAGAGAGAGAGAGGGGGTAGAGAGAGAGGGGGTAGAGAGAGGGGGTAGAGAGAGAGGGAGTAGAGAGAGAGGGGGTAGAGAGAGAGGGGGTAGAGAGAGAGGGGGTAGAGAGAGAGGGCGTAGAGAGAGAGGGGTGAGAGAGAGGGGGTAGAGAGAGAGAGGGGGTAGAGAGAGAGGGGGTAGAGAGAGAGAGGGGGTAGAGAGAGAGGGGGTAGAGAGAGAGGGGTAGAGAGAGAGGGGTAGAGAGAGAGAGGGGGTAGAGAGAGAGGGGGTAGAGAGAGAGGGGGTAGAGAGAGGGGGTAGAGAGAGAGGGAGTAGAGAGAGAGGGGGTAGAGAGAGAAGGGGTAGAGAGAGAAGGGGAGAGAGAGAGGGGGTAGAGAGAGAGGGGGTAGAGAGAGAGAGAGGGGGTAGAGAGAGGGGGGTAGAGAGAGAGGGGGTAGAGAGAGAAGGGGTAGAGAGAGAAGGGGGGTAGAGAGAGAGGGGATAGAGAGAGAGACGGGGTAGAGAGAGAGGGGGTAGGCATTAAACCCACGATCACCTGTACACCAGGCGAGGTAGTTAACATATCCTAGCCACCCTGATGATGATTATGATGAGAGAGTGAGACTCAGACTCAAAATGAACAACAGCCATCGTCAGGGTCGGGGATCGAAACCCACGACCTCCTGTACACCAGGCGAAGTAGTTAACATCTCCTAGCCACCCTGATGGCTAATAGATGTTTACACGATCTAACCCCCCCCCCCACCCCCGTGTATTATGAATTATTTAATTCTACTTTTATTTATTTATCAACACCGCGGCTGACGGAACGCTGTGAGTTGAGAGGCGCTGTTCGCGAGTGTCGAGGTGCCGGTGCTGGTGGTGGTGGAGTCAGAGGCGGAAATCGATGTCGTGATCGCACGCCCCTGACGTGAAACGAAACGGAGGATGTGGACGTGTCCATGAGCGAGATGCGAGCACCTCACGCGCGCGTGTGCCGTTGCGGGCCTTCATAGGTGCTCGCTAACAGCACTTGTCCCCAACAGTCTGTCCAGGTTGTACGGGGGCATCTTTGTCTTTGTGTGGTGTGTCGCGTGTGGGGAGCGGTGGCGCAGCAGTTAGCGCTACGCTGCGCTCACGGCCAACACCACCAGTGACGATGATCTTAGCCGTCGGCTTCCACGCCGTGGACTCCACGGTGGCTATGAGATGTTGACTACCTCGCCTGGTATACAGGACGTCGCGGATTCGATCCCGACCCTGACGATGCCTGCTGCTGTATATTTAGAGTCAGCATTTCTCACCATCATCACGGTGGCTATGAGATGTTGACTACCTCGCCTGGCCTACAGGAGGTCGTGGATTCGATCCCAACCCTGACGATGCCTGCTGCTGTATATTTGGTGTCAGCATTTCTCATCATCATCACGGTGGCTATGATATGTCAACTACCTCGCCTGGGATACAGGAGGTCGTGGGTTCGATCCCGACCCTGACGATGCCTGCAGCTGCTGCTGTATATTTTGTGTCAGCATTCCTCATCATCATCATCATCACGGTGGCTAGGAGATGTTAACTACCTCGCCTGGCCTACAGGAGGTCGCGGATTGGCCGCTCTGCCCGTGATCGCGTGAATTTGTCTCCGAATCCTGCGGGTTTTCTTTTTTCCCCTGCCGCCGCATTCAGATTCGACATCACCACGCCTTTCGAGTCATTCGCCTGCTGCTGTACATTGCCACGCAATGATGATGGCGAGGGCGACGACGATAAGCCAAGTTCGTTGAGCAGATGTCATTTGTGATGGCGAGGCGAGCTTCAGAAACAAAGTCGAGATGCCAAGTGAATGAACAAAAAAATTGTTACAAAAACAAAAAAAAGTTTAATGACCGCTGATTAGATTATTGTCACGATGGTGATCATATTGTACGTGATTTTATTTTGTTGTTAAAGGGGACACACACACACACAAAAACACAAAAACACCGTAAAACGCCGTTTTGAGAAGCTTCAAATAATCGTGCGTTTTTGCGAGATTTGGCTTCCGAGCGGTCCCAGCAAAAATTTGGCCCAACGTTGGTGCAACGTTGCAACGACCACACGCCAATGTTGTTGGCCCAACGTTGGTGCAACGTTGCCATAACCACATGCCATTGTCGGGCCCAACATCGATCCCACTTTGCGCACCGACCACGCGCCAACGTTGCTGCAACGTTGCACCAACGTTGGCGCGTGCGAATTTTGATTCGAAGCCGTCGTGACCGCAGCGATTCATATTCTTGGTTCATTCGACAAAAAGTCACGTTGAATTTTATTGTTTTTACATTCATTTTATTATTGCGTTGCTTGCCTTCAACGTGACTTTGCCGAAAGAACCAGGACATATGTTTGACGTTTGGTCGATGCAATAGCTGCTGTGTTTTTGGCTTCTGTGCAAGGGAGAGGTGGGTGGTGGTGGTGGTGGTGTGACATTGTCTGCCGTCCGGCCCGAACGCTCCCCGACTGATCGCCGCCTTCTTGTCTAGTTGGGGGTCTCAGCGGCGTCGGCGGCGTCGCGAGCGAAGCGCCCGACGTTTCAGCGCCGTGGGCCGACGGAGGAGAGGGCGCCGCGTTTAGCCGCAAGGGACGAAGACGACCAGGAGGAGGACGAGGAGGAGGAGGAGGATGAGGACGAGGAGGAGGAGGAATGAAACCACTCCGATCACCCTCCCCCACCCCCGTCTCAAGAACTCCCTTGCCGTGACTCGCTTGAGGTGCTAAGTGCTCATGAACAAGTTGCGAGTGGCGCACGCTCGCGTCTCTGTGTGTGTGTCTGTGTGTGTGTGTCTGTGTGTGTGTGTGTCTGTGTGTGTGTGTGTCTGTGTGTCTGTGTGTGTGTGTCTGTGTGTCTGTGTGTGTGTGTCTGTGTGTGTGTGTGAGTCTGTGTGTGTATGTGTGTGTCTGTGTGTGTGTGTGTGTCTGTGTGTGTGTGTGTGTCTGTGTGTGGGGAGTGATAGTGTAGCGGTTAGCGCGCTGCGCTATGAACCTGGCGACCCGGGTTCGATTCCTGCTCACGGCCAACACCAGTGACGATTATCTGAACCGGTCCCGGGCCTCCCCTAGGTCGACTCAGCCTCAAATGAGTACCTGGTGCGGTGTGTAAACATCGTCACTAGGGAGACAAAGGCGGTCGGGCGTGGTGCTGGCCACCCACCCCCTCGTGTACCGTTCCGGCCTTCATAGGTGCTCGCTAACAGCACTTGCCCCTACAGTCTGTTAAGGCTATACGGGGGATCTTTGTCTTTGTCTTTTTGTTTGTGTGTGTGTGTGTGTGTCTGTGTGGATGTGAGTCTGTGAGTATCTGTGTGAGTCTGTGTGTGTGTGTCTGTGTGAATGTGAGTCTGTGTGGATGTGAGTCTGTGTGTGTGTGTGTGTCTGTGTCTGTGTGTGTGTGAGTCTGTGTGTGTATGTGTCTGTGTGTGTGTGAGTCTGTGTCTGTGTGTGTGTCTGTGTGTGTGTCTGTGTGTGTCTGTGTGTGTGTCTGTGTGTGTGTGTCTGTGTGTGTGAGTCTGTGTGTGTGTCTGTGCGTGTCTGTGTGTGTGAGTCTGTGCGTGTCTGTGTGTGTCTGTGTGGATGTGAGTCTGTGCGTGTCTGTGTGTGTCTGTGTGTGTGTGAGTCTGTGTGTGTATGTGTGTGTCTGTGTGTGTGAGTCTGTGTCTGTGTGTGTGTGCGTGTCTGTGTGTGTCTGTGTGTGTCTGTGTGTGTGTGTCTGTGTCTGTGTGTGTCTGTGTGTGTGTCTGTGTGTGTGTGTGTGTCTGTGTGTGTGTGTGAGTCTGTGTGTGTGAGTCTGTGTGTGTGAGTCTGCGTGTGTGCGCGAGTCTGTGTGTGTCTGTGTGTGTGTGTCTGTGTGTGTGTGAGTCTGTGTGTGTGAGTCTGTGTGTGTGAGTCTGCGTGTGTGCGCGAGTCTGTGTGTGTCTGTGTGTGTGAGTCTGTGTGTGTGTGTGTGTCTGTGTGTGTGTGTGTCTGTGTGTGTGTGTGTCTGTGTGTGAGTCTGTGTGTGTGTGCGAGTCTGTGTGTGTCTGTGTGTGTGAGTCTGTGTGTGTGTCTGTGTGGGTGTGTCTGTGTGTGTCCGTGTCTGTGTGGGTGTGTCTGTGTGGGTGTGTCTGTGTGTGTGTGTGTGAGTCTGTGTGGGTGTCTGTGTGTGAGTCTGTGTGTGTGAGTCTGTGTGTGTGTCTGTGTGTCTGTGTGGGTGTGTCTGTGGCCTTACCATCAGCCCCACCAAAACTAAGCACCTGCCTGGGTATTTTGTACCATCGGACACTCCACCCCCACAACTCCCAATCGGTGATGGGGCAGTTGTGGAGAGAGTGGAGAGTTTCCCATACCTGGGCAGTGTGCTTATGACTGGCTCCAGTTTAACAGCAGAGGTCTCACTCCGAATCAGTCGAGCGGCAATATCTTTTCATCGGTTGCGTAACGCTGTGTGGAAGCTACCTGGTCTGTCGCTCCGCACTAAGCTTCAGGTCTTCTCGGCCACGGTCATTCCCTCCCTTCTCTACGCTTGCGAAACGTGGACCCCCCTAATGGAACATCTTCGCCGGTTAGAAACATTTAGGCTGGCCTGCCTACGATCCATCCTGGGTTTAACCAGACTGGATTGTGTGAGGAGCTCACGAATCCTTGAAAGATCTGGGCAGGGTCCCATCGGTGAGCTCCTCCGGCAGGCAAGGCTGCGATGGCTGGGTCATGTAGCCCGCATGCCCAGCCACCGCATGCCGAAACAGCTTTTGTTTGGCCGGATTGAGGGGGCTAAGCGGGCGCGGCACGGGCTAGAGAAGAGATGGAGTGATGTGGTACAGGAGGACGTGGAGCTGAGTGGACTTGCCGATGACTGGTACCAGCGGTGTCAAGATCGGCCTCTGTGGAGGAGGCTCGTGAAGGATGCTACTGGGCAGTTGGAGGCAGTCGCCCTCCAACAACAACGGAGGGCGGAGGAGCGACGCTCACAACAGCGAGCGGAGCGCCGGGTGGCTAAAGCACAGCAGGTTGGCACAGTAGGGGGCACAGGTGGTGCATCAGCCAGTCATCTCAGTCAGTCGACCCGTGGCACCTGGGTCTGCCCCGTGACCTCCTGCCAGCGGGCGTTCGACACTTCACGTGGCCTCAGGGTGCACATAGCCTGGCACAAGCGTCGTGGTGACGTCACCGCCACTTAGTGGCGAATGGCGGTTGTTGTTGTTGTTGTGTGTCTGTGTGTCTGTGTGGGTGTGTCTGTGTGTGTCTGTGTGTGTGTCTGTGTGTGTCTGTGTGTGTGAGTCTGTGTGGGTGTGTGTGGATGAGAGTGTGTGTGTGTGAGTCTACGTGTGGGTGTGTGTGTGAGTCTACGTGTGTGTGTGTGTGTGTGAGTCTACGTGTGAGTGTGGGTGAGTCTGCGTGGGTGTGTCTGTGTGTGTGTGTGTGGGTGAGTCTGCATGGGTGTGTCTGTGTGTGGGTCTGTGGGTCTGTGTGTGTGTTTGTAAATGTGTGTGAGTCTGTGTGGGTGAATCTACGTGTGAGTGGGTCTGTGTGTGTGTCTGCGTGTGTGTGAGTCTGTGTGAGTGTGTGTGAGTCTGTGTGCGTATGTGTGTGTGGTCGTGGGTTGTTGAGGAGATGGAGTCTGCCTCAGTGGCCCGCGATCACAAATCTCTATTTAACTCCATTAAAAAGTAACCTGCAGCGCCACACCTTTTACCATCATTAGGGGAAAAAATGGTGTTCCAATCTCCGACCCCCAGGAACAGGTTTGCAGATTTGCTGAGCATTTCTGTGAGGTCCTGGGGGAGGTGAAACCCCTCATCCAGGAAAACATCGTGGCACAAAGTGGGGATGACCCTGCTGAGGCTGCGGTGCCTCAAATATTGGAAGAAGTCACCCCCTGTGAGTGGATTGCTGACTGAGGTGCCATCTGTTGAGGAAGTACTGAAGGCGATCCGGAGTCTGAGACCAGGAAAGGCACCGGGCAGAGATGATGTCTCAAGCGAAATGCTGAGGGAGGGTGGCGATTGTGCACAGACTGCCCTATATGACGTCATAACAACAGTCTGGACCACTGGACGGGTTCTGCAGGATTAGAAGGATGCCCTGGTGACCCCCCTCTTTAAGAAGGGGGACCGCACAGACTGTAACAATTACAGGGGCATCTCACTCCTCAGTGTGCCGGTAAAGGTCCTGGCAATGATTATTCAACATCGCCTTGAAAGGCACGCTGAGGAGAGGCTTGCAGAGCCCCAATGCAGTTTCAGGAAAGGGCAGTCCTGCACAGATGCCATATTTTCCGTCCGTCTGCTACATCAGAGGTTTATGGAATTCCAACAAGACCTACATCTCTGATTTATTAACCTGGTTAAGGCCTATGATACCATCAGTAGGCCTGGGCTCTGGGTTGTTCTTCGTGCTTTTGGAGTCCCTGACCCCCTCCTCACGATCATTAAGGACCTTCATGATGGTGAGCGGGCCCGGGTAAAACTACGTGGCCCGGAGTCAAAACCATTCCCTATACACCTTGGGGTGCGACAGGGATGTCCTCTGGCTCCCACATTATTTAACATCTATTTTGACCAAGTAGTTCGTGAAGCCTTCAATAGCTGTACCGGGGGAATCTCCAATTGGTACAGATATAATGGGAGGCTGATCGATGCCCGGGTGCGGTCAAGAGATGGCTCCCTATTGCTCAACCACGTTATGTACGCCGATTATTTGGTAATAGCTGCTCATTCAGAGGAGGAATTGGAGACGCTGCCGCTGAGACTGGAGCGTGCCACTAAGAGATGGGGTCTTACCATCAGCCCCACCAAAACTAAGCACCTGCCTGGGTATTTTGTACCATCGGACACTCCACCCCCACAACTCCCAATCGGTGATGGGGCAGTTGTGGAGAGAGTGGAGAGTTTCCCATACCTGGGCAGTGTGCTTATGACTGGCTCCAGTTTAACAGCAGAGGTCTCACTCCGAATCAGTCGAGCGGCAATATCTTTTCATCGGTTGCGTAACGCTGTGTGGAAGCTACCTGGTCTGTCGCTCCGCACTAAGCTTCAGGTCTTCTCGGCCACGGTCATTCCCTCCCTTCTCTACGCTTGCGAAACGTGGACCCCCCTAATGGAACATCTTCGCCGGTTAGAAACATTTAGGCTGGCCTGCCTACGATCCATCCTGGGTTTAACCAGACTGGATTGTGTGAGGAGCTCACGAATCCTTGAAAGATCTGGGCAGGGTCCCATCGGTGAGCTCCTCCGGCAGGCAAGGCTGCGATGGCTGGGTCATGTAGCCCGCATGCCCAGCCACCGCATGCCGAAACAGCTTTTGTTTGGCCGGATTGAGGGGGCTAAGCGGGCGCGGCACGGGCTAGAGAAGAGATGGAGTGATGTGGTACAGGAGGACGTGGAGCTGAGTGGACTTGCCGATGACTGGTACCAGCGGTGTCAAGATCGGCCTCTGTGGAGGAGGCTCGTGAAGGATGCTACTGGGCAGTTGGAGGCAGTCGCCCTCCAACAACAACGGAGGGCGGAGGAGCGACGCTCACAACAGCGAGCGGAGCGCCGGGTGGCTAAAGCACAGCAGGTTGGCACAGTAGGGGGCACAGGTGGTGCATCAGCCAGTCATCTCAGTCAGTCGACCCGTGGCACCTGGGTCTGCCCCGTGACCTCCTGCCAGCGGGCGTTCGACACTTCACGTGGCCTCAGGGTGCACATAGCCTGGCACAAGCGTCGTGGTGACGTCACCGCCACTTAGTGGCGAATGGCGGTTGTTGTTGTTGTTGTGTGTCTGTGTGTCTGTGTGGGTGTGTCTGTGTGTGTCTGTGTGTGTGTCTGTGTGTGTCTGTGTGTGTGAGTCTGTGTGGGTGTGTGTGGATGAGAGTGTGTGTGTGTGAGTCTACGTGTGGGTGTGTGTGTGAGTCTACGTGTGTGTGTGTGTGTGTGAGTCTACGTGTGAGTGTGGGTGAGTCTGCGTGGGTGTGTCTGTGTGTGTGTGTGTGGGTGAGTCTGCATGGGTGTGTCTGTGTGTGGGTCTGTGGGTCTGTGTGTGTGTTTGTAAATGTGTGTGAGTCTGTGTGGGTGAATCTACGTGTGAGTGGGTCTGTGTGTGTGTCTGCGTGTGTGTGAGTCTGTGTGAGTGTGTGTGAGTCTGTGTGCGTATGTGTGTGTGGTCGTGGGTTGTTGAGGAGATGGAGTCTGCCTCAGTGGCCCGCGATCACAAATCTCTATTTAACTCCATTAAAAAGTAACCTGCAGCGCCACACCTTTTACCATCATTAGGGGAAAAAATGGTGTTCCAATCTCCGACCCCCAGGAACAGGTTTGCAGATTTGCTGAGCATTTCTGTGAGGTCCTGGGGGAGGTGAAACCCCTCATCCAGGAAAACATCGTGGCACAAAGTGGGGATGACCCTGCTGAGGCTGCGGTGCCTCAAATATTGGAAGAAGTCACCCCCTGTGAGTGGATTGCTGACTGAGGTGCCATCTGTTGAGGAAGTACTGAAGGCGATCCGGAGTCTGAGACCAGGAAAGGCACCGGGCAGAGATGATGTCTCAAGCGAAATGCTGAGGGAGGGTGGCGATTGTGCACAGACTGCCCTATATGACGTCATAACAACAGTCTGGACCACTGGACGGGTTCTGCAGGATTAGAAGGATGCCCTGGTGACCCCCCTCTTTAAGAAGGGGGACCGCACAGACTGTAACAATTACAGGGGCATCTCACTCCTCAGTGTGCCGGTAAAGGTCCTGGCAATGATTATTCAACATCGCCTTGAAAGGCACGCTGAGGAGAGGCTTGCAGAGCCCCAATGCAGTTTCAGGAAAGGGCAGTCCTGCACAGATGCCATATTTTCCGTCCGTCTGCTACATCAGAGGTTTATGGAATTCCAACAAGACCTACATCTCTGATTTATTAACCTGGTTAAGGCCTATGATACCATCAGTAGGCCTGGGCTCTGGGTTGTTCTTCGTGCTTTTGGAGTCCCTGACCCCCTCCTCACGATCATTAAGGACCTTCATGATGGTGAGCGGGCCCGGGTAAAACTACGTGGCCCGGAGTCAAAACCATTCCCTATACACCTTGGGGTGCGACAGGGATGTCCTCTGGCTCCCACATTATTTAACATCTATTTTGACCAAGTAGTTCGTGAAGCCTTCAATAGCTGTACCGGGGGAATCTCCAATTGGTACAGATATAATGGGAGGCTGATCGATGCCCGGGTGCGGTCAAGAGATGGCTCCCTATTGCTCAACCACGTTATGTACGCCGATTATTTGGTAATAGCTGCTCATTCAGAGGAGGAATTGGAGACGCTGCCGCTGAGACTGGAGCGTGCCACTAAGAGATGGGGTCTTACCATCAGCCCCACCAAAACTAAGCACCTGCCTGGGTATTTTGTACCATCATACACTCCACGCCCACAACTCCCAATCGGTGATGGGGCAGTTGTGGAGAAAGTGGAGAGTTTCCCATACCTGGGCAGTGTGCTTATGACCGGCTCCAGTTTAACAGCAGAGGTCTCATTCCGAATCAGTCAAGCGGTAATATATTTTCATCGGTTGCATAACGCTGTGTGGAAGCTACCTGGTCTGTCGCTCCGCACAAAGCATCAGGTCTTCTCGACCACGGTAATTCCCTCCCTTCTCTACGCTTGCGAAACGTGGACCCCCTTAATGGAACATCTTCGCCGGTTAGAAACATTAAGGCTGGCCTGCCTACGATCCATCCTGGGTTTAACCAGGATGGATTGTGTGAGGAGCTCACAAATCCTTGAAAGATCTGGGCAAGGTCCCATCGGTGAGCTGCTCCGGCAGGCAAGGCTGCGTTGGCTGGGTCATGTAGCCCGCATGCCCAGCCACCGCATGCCGATACAGCTTTTGTTCGGCCGGATTGAGGGGGCTAAATGGGCGCGGCACGGGCTAGTGAAGAGATGAGTGATGTGGTACAGGAGGACGTGGAGCTGAGTGGACTTGCCGATGACTAGTACCAGCGGTGTCAAGATCGGCCTCTGTGGAGGAGGCTCGTGAAGGATGCTACTGGGCAGTTGGAGGCAGTCGCCCTCCAACAACAACGGAGGGCGGAGGAGCGACGCTCAGAACAGCGAGCGGAGCGCCGGGTGGCTAAAGCACAGCAAGTTGGCACAGTAGGGGACACAGGTGGTGCATCAGCCAGTCATCTCAGTCAGTCGACCCGTGGCACCTGGGTCTGCCCCGTGACCTCCTGCCAGCGGGCGTTCGACACTTCACGTTGCCTCAAGGTGCACATAGCCTGGCACAAGCGTCGTGGTGATGTCACCGCCACTTAGTGGCGAATGGCGGTTGTTGTTGTTGTTGTTGCTAGCTAACAACGCTCTCCCATCTTTTACATTCAAATTTCTCACTTTAACGTCACTACGCCCGCCCACTTCGCTGATGTCCCTTGGGCTTCACCCATTTCAAACCTTTAAATCACCTGCCTCAGCAGCTCTCTCGCTGCTTTTTATTTCTCCTGATGACGATTGCTTGTGTTGCGATCCAAACGTCGTAGTTTTTATTTATTATGTTTTTGTTATTTCCTTTGAACCTATCTACGTGATATTCACCGAAAGACCCAAGAATATGAATTCCTGCAGTCACGAAAGCATTAAGTCGAGATTACACCACATTTGGGCTCGGCTTTGTCATAGCTATACAGCGAAGTGGGCCGTACGTGATAAAACCAAAGAAAAAAATATTCCTAAATAGTTGAACACGGAGAGATATGGAGACGATTCGCGTGATCGATTCAATCTCCTTCGGAGCGGTGGCTGAGGAGGATGAAGGAGGAGTAAGTTGTAGGAGGGGAGGCACTGCCCTTGGACTGTATCTCCAATTTGTTACCCAGGAGTTCTGCATCCCCCACACACCATCCCATCAATACACCCACCCACCATTCAACCCACCCACCATCCCATCAATGCACCCACCCACCATTCAACCCACCTACCATCCCATCAATACACCCACTCACAATTCAACCCACCCACCATCCCATCAATAAACCCACCCACCATTCAACCCACCCACCATCTCATCAATACAACCACCCACCATCACATCAATACACACACCCACCATTTAACCCACCCACCATCCCATCAATACATCCACCCACCATTCAACCCACCCACCATCCCATCATTACACCCAACCACAATCCCATCAATACACCCACCCACCATGCAACCCACCCACCATCCCATCAATACACCCACCCACCATACCATCAATACACCCACCCACCATTCAACCCACCCACCATCCCATCAATACACCCACCCACAATCCCACCAACCCACCCACCATTCAACCCACCCACAATCCCATCAATTCACCCACAATTCAACCCACCATCCCACCATTCACCCACCCACCATCCCACCATCCCATAAATACACCGACCCACCATCCCATCAATACACCCACCCACCATCCCATCAAAACACCCACCCACCATCCCACCCGCTATCCCACCCACTATCCCATCAATACACCCACCCACCCATCCCATCAATACACCCACCCACCATCCCACCCACCATCCCATCAATACACCCACCCACCATACCACCATTCAACCCACCCACCATTCAACCCACCCACCATCCCATCAATACACCCACCCACAATCCCACCAACCCACTCACCATCCCATCAATACACCCACACACCATCCCATCAATACACCCACCCACCATTCAACCCATCCACCATCCCACCAAAACACCCACCCACCATTCAACCCACCCACCATCCTATCAATACACCCACCCACCATCCCACCATTCAACCCACCTACCATTCAACCCACACACCATCCCATCAATACACCCACCCACCCACCATCCCATCAATACACCCACCCACAATCCCACCAACCCACCCACCATCCCACCATTCTACCCACCCACTATCCCACCATTCAACCCACCCACCATCCCATAAATACACCCACCCACAATCCCACCAAACCACCCACCATTCCACCATTCTACCCACCCACTATCCCACCATTCAACCTACCCACCATCTCATCAACCCACAATCCCATCAACTCACCCACACACCATCCCACCATCCCACCCACCATCCCACCAACCCACCCACCATCCCACCATTCTACTCACCACACCACCAACCATTCCACACACCCACCAACCCACCATTCCACTCGCCATTCCAACCAACTCAACCACCCGCCATCTCACAATTCTACCCAGCATCCCACCCACCATCCCACCAACCATTCCACCCACCATCCCACTAACCCACTCACCCCCCACCCAAACCAAGTTGCCCCATTCCCCACCCCCCCAGCGCCCCTCCACCATCCGACGGGCTGGCTCAGGATTGAGCATCAGGGTGCGTCGAGACGATTTCAATCAGACGTCAATCAGACGTCAAGCGGACGTCGGAGATTGCTGATTGTGGCGAGCCACCCGGGAAACAAAGGGGCAATTTGACGGAAACGGGAGAGGTGCGATAGCAAACGGACGTGGGAGAATGTTGATATAATTTCTATGTATACAAAAATATATCATACCGATAAATATATATTTTTTACAATGAGATACGAAATACAAGCTGGGCTCTGCCGGTCCATTAAGTGAGTCCCGTTGCGTTTAGTCCGAGGGATCGGCACCGATGCGAACGGAATAAGCCATTCATTTTCATTCTGTTATTGCTCTCTCAAATCGAATTCGGTTAAGAGAAGTGAAATGTTTCAAGAGGCGCCCACGCGGCCGTGCGGTGAATGCGAGACGAGGCGACTCGTGGAGGTCTCCTTGAGACGTAACTGTCACGAAGCAGTCACTTGAAAGAGCCGCATGCGGCTCTGGAGCCCACCATTCCACCCACCATCACACAAATCTACCCACCATTCCACCCACCATCACACAAATCTACCCACCATTCCACCCACCATCACACAAATCTACCCACCATTCCACCAACCCACCATCACACAAATCTACCCACCATTCCACCCACCCACCATCACACAAATCTACCCACCATTCCACCCACCAACCCAGCAACCCACCAGCCCACCATCACACAAATCCACCCACCATCCCACCATTCCACCCACCCATCATCCCACCATCCCACCCACCATCCCACCAACCCACCCACCATCCCACCATTCCACCCACTCACCCACACACCATCCCACCATCCCACCCACCATCCCACTAACCCACCCACCATCCCACCATTCCACCCACCATCACACAAATCTACCCACAATTCCACCCACCAAACCAGAAACCCACCAACCCACCATCACACAAATCCATCCACCATCCCACCATTCCACCCACCCATCATCCCACCATCCCACCATCCCACCCACCATCCCACCAACCCACCCACCATCCCACCATTCCACCCACCCACCATCGCACAAATCTACCCACCATTCCAGCCACCTTCCCAGCAACCCATCAACCCACCATTCCACCCACCCACACACCATCCCACCATCCCACCCACCATCCCACCAACCCACCCACCATCCCACCATTCCACCCACCCACCATCGATCAAATCTACCCACCATTCCACCCACCAACCCAGAAACCCACCAACCCACCATCACACAAATCCACCCACCATCCCACCATTCTACCCACCCACCATCCCACCCACCATCACACCAACCCACCCACAATCCCAATATTCCACCCACCCACCATCACACAAATCTACCCACCATTCCACCCACCAACCCACCATCACACCATTCCACCGACCCACCATCCCACCATCCCACCCACACACCATCCCACCATCCCACCCACCATCCCACCAACCCAGCCACCATCCCACCATTCCACCCACCCACCATCACACAAATCTACCCACCATTCCACCCACCAACCTAGAAACCCACCAACCTACCATCACACAAATCCATCCATCATCGCACCAATCCACCAATCCACCATCCCACTATCCCACCCACCATCACACCAACCAACCCACCATCCCACCATTCCACCCACCCACCATCCCACCATCCCACCCACCATCCCACTATCCCACCCACCATCCCACCAATCCACCCATCCACCATACAATGCCCTAGGCATTTCTGTTTCCTACGCCGTCAGTGATAACGTTACAGTTGCTACTTCTGCTGCCCCAACGTCACGACTATCGCCACTGCTGTTGCACGCATAGCATCACAACAACAACCACCACGCCGCCTTTGTCTCTCCTAGCACCGCACTTCTCGATTGAGAAATGAGATTTTGGGGGGGTATACGCCACTGGAGGGTGTTCATTTGATAATTTTGCAATGAAAAAACTCATCTCCAAAAGTTCATCTCCCGTGGAAAAAAAAAAACGGATTGACTTTGACACGACTCTCCTGCCTCTTTGTGGAAACAGTCGCCGATCCTATGAATATATTCATTCAAGAATAAATCGTGGTTACATTTGTATCATACAACAACAACAACAATGTACGGTCAACGTTGTTTTTCACAAGCCCTTTTAGTTTTCATTAAGCCCTAGGCAGAGTGACTACTGTGGGTGAGTGGGTGGCTGGGTGAGTGAGTAGTAGTGTAGTGTATAGTGTAGTGTATAGTAGTGTATAGTGTAGTGTATAGTGTAGTGCATATTAGTGTATAGTGTAGTGTATAGTGTAGTGTATATTGTAGTGCATATTAGTGTATAGTGTAGTCTATAGTGTAGTGTATAGTGTAGTGTATAGTAGTGTATAGTGTAGTGCAGAGTGTAGTGCATAGTGTAGTGTATAGTGTAGTGTATAGTAGTTTAGTGTAGTGTATAGTGTAGTGTACAGTGTAGTGCATAATGTAGTGTATAGTGTAGTGTATAGTAGTGTATATTTTAGTGTATAGTAGTGTAGTGTATAGTGTAGTGTGTAGTGTAGTGTATAGTGTAGTGCATAGTGTAGTGTACATTAGTGTAGTGTATAGTGTAGTGCATAGTGTAGCGCACATTAGTGTAGTGTATAGTGTAGTGTATAGTGTAGTGTATAGTAGTGTAGTGTATAGTAGTGCATAGTGTAGTGTATAGTGTAGTGTATAGTGTAGTGTATAGTAGTGTATAGTGTGTATAGTGTAGTGTATAATATATAGTGTAGTGTATAGTGTAGTGTATAGTGTAGTGTATAGTAGTGTATAGTGTAGTGTATAGTGTAGTGTATAGTGTAGTGTATAGTGTAGTGTATGGTAGTGTATAGTGTAGTGTATAGTGTAGTGTATAGTGTAGTGCATAATGTAGTGTATAGTGTAGTGTATAGTAGTGTATATTTTAGTGTATAGTAGTGTAGTGTATAGTGTAGTGTGTAGTGTAGTGTAAAGTGTAGTGCATAGTGTAGTGCACATTAGTGTAGTGTATAGTGTAGTGCATAGTGTAGTGCACATTAGTGTAGTGTATAGTGTAGTGTATAGTGTAGTGTATAGTGTAGTGTATAGTAGTGTATAGTGTGTATAGTGTAGTGTATAATATATAGTGTAGTGTATAGTGTAGTGTATAGCGTAGTGTATAGTAGTGTATAGTGTAGTGTATAGTAACGTATAGTGTAGTGTATTGTAGTGTTTAGTGTAGCATACAGTGTATAGTGTAGTGTATAGTGTAGTGTATAGTGTAGTGTATAGTAGTGTATAGTGTAGTGTATAGTGTAGTGTATAGTGTAGTGTATAGTGTAGTGTATTGTGTAGTGTATAGTGTATAGTGTAGTGTATAGTGTAGTGTATAGTAGTGTATAGTGTAGTGTATAATGTATATTCTAGTGGTGTAGCGGTGAGCGCACTTCACTACGAATCTGACACCCCGGGTTCGATTCCCGCTCACGGCAACCAACACTGCGTGACGATGAACCTGAACCGATCCTGGGCCTCCCTTAGGTCGACTCAGCCTCAATCTAGTACCCGGTGCGCTGTGTACACTGGGGGAGACAAAGGCGGCCGTGCCTGGTGGTGCTGGCCACCCACCCCCTCGTGCACCACAGCGCCGCCCTTCAGAGCCGCAACTCGCTAGCAGCACTTTGCCTGTGCGGAAAGCTTTTTATTTTTTTTACTGCCAGGGGCCATTTGGATATTTACAACATCATTCGCCGGCCACGCAAAAGTAAATCGACTTAAAAATGAGCCCGTTATATTTGGTCAAACATTTAATTAACTCGATCCCTTAAATTGGATGGGCTGGAAATGCTTCTCTTAAGCGAGGCGTGTGATGATGATGATGATGATGACGATGATGTTCGCCGGTTTTTGACGATGTTGCTACTCGCAGTTGCTTTTGCAGGTTCTTGCTCCGAGACTTATTGAGTGTCCAAGCCCCGCACGCGGTTGCATTGGCAGGGCCGCACCAAATAAATCTCGGGCCTCATACGGCCCGCGGGCCGCACATTCGCCACCCCTGGGCTACACGTAGCAGTGGGGGGTGGTGGTGGTGGTGGAAGGGGGTGTGTTGAATCTCTGTCCGTGTGTGCGCGAAACGTCAGCAAATTCGTAAGGAAGAAACTAAAATCACCGTCGGTACCGCCTCGCACACGTGCTCGGCTATTGGGACCTCCATCCAAATCGGGGATCAGCGACAGCAGAGAGAGAGAGAGACAGAGAAATTAAATATTAATATATACTGGTAGGAACCTCCTGGTTACTAAACCAGCAGCACACAGGGGATTATTGTGTCTGTCCGTCCGTCCGTCGTGCATCTAAAAAATGGGAGGGGGTGGGGCTGGGTGGAGAGGGGAGGGAGGGGTGGGGCTGGGTGGGGAGGGGCTGGTCACCCCGTGGTGCCCCCCTTATAAAACTCAACGTTTCACCTACTCACGCGGGCTTGTGCCCGCCCTCACAGTGGGCCACATTGTTGCTGAACACACCACGTGGTGCCGCCGCCGTTGTTGTTGTTGTTGATCCTGGCCACTGACCGAGCAACCCAACGTTCCTACCAGCTCCCTCCGCAGGAGAATGTGTTTTATCTGAGAGTTAATTCATAACTAGTGTAGTGTATAGTGTAGTGTATAGTGTAGTGTGTAGTGTAGTGTATAGTGTAGTGTATAGTGGAGTCTATAGTAGTGTAGTGTATAGTGTAGTGTATAGTGTAGTGTATAGTGTAGTTTATAGTAGTGTAGTGTATAGTAGAGTAGTGTATAGTAGTGTAGTGTATATTGTAGTGTATAGTGTAGTGTATAATGTAGTGTATAGAGTAGTGTAGTGTATAGTAGTGTATAGTGTAGTGTATAGTGTAGTGTATATTGTAGTGTATAGAGTAGTGTATAGTGTAGTTTATAGTAGTGTAGTGTATAGTGTAGTAGTGTATAGTGTAGTGTATAGTGAAGTGTATAGTATATAGTGTAATGTATGGTTTGTGTATAGTGTAGTCTATAGTAGTGTAGTGTATAGTGTAGTGTATAGTAGTGTGGTGTATAGTGTATAGTAGTGTAGTGTATATTGTAGTGTATAGTGTAGTGTAGTGTATAGTAGTGTATAGTGTAGTGTATAGTGTAGTGTATATTGTAGTGTATAGAGTAGTGTATAGTGTAGTTTATAGTAGTGTAGTGTATAGTGTAGTTGTGTATAGTGTAGTGTATAGTGAAGTGTATAGTATATAGTGTAATGTATGGTTTGTGTATAGTGTAGTCTATAGTAGTGTAGTGTATAGTGTAGTGTATAGTAGTGTGGTGTATAGTGTATAGTAGTGTAGTGTATATTGTAGTGTATAGTGTAGTGTAGTGTATAGTAGTGTATAGTGTAGTGTATAGTGTAGTGTATATTGTAGTGTATAGAGTAGTGTATAGTGTAGTTTATAGTAGTGTAGTGTATAGTGTAGTAGTGTATAGTGTAGTGTATAGTGAAGTGTATAGTATATAGTGTAATGTATGGTTTGTGTATAGTGTAGTCTATAGTAGTGTAGTGTATAGTGTAGTGTATAGTAGTGTGGTGTATAGTGTATAGTAGTGTAGTGTATATTGTAGTGTATAGTGTAGTGTACAGTAGTGTATAGTGTAGTGTATAGTGTAGTGTATAGTAGTGTAGTGTATAGTGTAGTGCGTAGTTTGTGTATAGTGTAGTGTATAGTGTAGTGTATAGTGTAGTGTATAGTGTACTGTATAGTGTATAGTGTAGTGTATAGTGTAGTGTATAGTAGTGTAATGTATAGTGTAGTAGTGTTTAGTGTAGTATAGAGTGTAATGTATAGTGTAGTGTATTGTTTGAGTATAGTGTAGTGCATAGTGTAGTGTATAGTGTACTGTATAGTGTAGTGTATAGTGTGATGTATTCTAGTGTAGTGTATAGTAGTGTAGTGTATAGTAGTGTAGTGTATAGTAGTGTACAGTGTGGTGTATAGTAGCGTATAGTGTAGTGTATAGTAGTGTATAGTGTAGTGTATAGTGTAGTGTATAGTTGTGTAGTGTTTATTAGTTTAGTGTATAGTAGTGTAGCGTATAGTGTAGTGTATAGTAGTGTATAGTAGTGTAGTGTATAGTGTAGTGTATAGTAGTGTAGTGTTTATTAGTGTAGTGTATAGTAGTGTAGTGTATAGTGTAGTGTATAGTAGTGTAGTGTATAGTAGTGTATAGTGTAGTGTATAGTGTAGTTTATGTATTTTGGACTTCTTTCGCACCGTACCTCGCCGACGGCGCTCGTCGTGAGGGGATGAATGAGGCAGGGAAGCGGCAATGGCAGTGGCCAAGGCCGAGTTGCCTCTGCTGTGAAATATAAACAGCAGGTACAGCAGGCGGGTGGGGGGGAGGGGTGGGGGGGAGGGTGGGGGAGGGGTGGGGGAGGAGGGTGGGGGAGGAGGAGGGTGGAGACAGGAAAACTAAACTTGCCGAGCGTGATAACCTCTACACTGCTGCTCCACACGCACTCAAACCTTAACACAACAACAACAACCACCGCCATTCGTCACAAAGTGGCGGTGACGTCACCACGACGCTTGTGCCAGGCCATGTGCACCTTGAGGCCACGTGAAGTGTCGAACGCCCGCTGGCAGGAGGTCACGGGGCAGACCCAGCAGGTGCCACGGGTCGACTGTCAGAGATGACTGAGATGACTGGCTGATGCACCACCTGTGCCCCCTACTATGTCAACCTGCTGTGCTTTAGCCACCCGGCGCTCCGCTCGTTGTTGTGAGCGTCGCTCCTCCGCCCTCCGTTGTTGTTGGAGGGCGACTGCCTCCAACTGCCCAGTAGCATCCTTCACGAGCCTCCTCCACAGAGGCCGATCTTGACACCGCTGGTACCAGTCATCGGCACGTCCACTCAGCTACACGTCCTACTGTACCACATCACTCCATCTCTTCTCTAGCCCGTGCCGCGTCCGTTTAGCCCCCTCGATCCGGCCAAACAAAAGCTGTTTCGGCATGCGGTGGCTGGGGATTCGGGCAAACATGACCCAGCCATCGCAGCCTTGCCTGCCGGAGGAGCTCACCGATGGGACCTTGCCCAGATCTTTCAAGAATTTGTGAGCTCCTCACACAATCCAGTCTGGTTAAACCCAGAATGGATTGTAGGCAGGCTAGCCTAAATGTTTCTAACCGTCGAAGATATTCCATTAGGGGGGTCCACGTTTCACGAGCGTAGAGAAGGGAGGGAATGACCGTGGCCGAGAAGACCTGAAGCTTAGTGCGGAGCGACAGACCAGGTAGCTTCCACACAGCGTTACGCAATTGATGAAAAGATATTGCCGCTCGACTGATTCGGAGTGAGACCTCTGCTGTTAAACTGGAGCCAGTCATAAGCACACTGCCCAGGTATGGGAAACTCTCCACTCTCTCCACAACTGCCCCATCACTGATTGGGAGTTGTGGGGGTGGAGTGTCCGATGGTACAAAATACCCAGGCAGGTGCTTAGTTTTGGTGGGGCTGATGGTAAGGCCCCACCTCTTAGTGGCATGCTCCAGTCTCAGCAGCAGCGTCTCCAACTCTTCCTCTGAATGAGCAGCTATTACCAAATCATCAGCATACATAACGAGGTTGAGCAATAGGGAGCCATCCCTTGACCGCACCAGGGCGTCGATCAGCCTCCCATTATATCTGTACCATATGGAGATTCCCCCGGTACAGCTATTGAAGGGTTCACGAACTACGTGGTCAAAATAGATGTTAAGTAAAGTGGGAGCCAGAGGACATCCCTGTAGCACTCCAAGGTGTACAGGGAATGGCTCTGACTCCGGGCACGCTCACCATCATGAAGGTCCTTAATTATCGTGAGCAGAGTGTCAGGTACTCCAAAAGCACGAAGAACAACCCAGAGCCCAGGCCTACTGATGGTATCATAGGCCTTGATCAGGTCAATAAAGCAGAGATGTAGGTCTTGCTGTAATTCCCTACACCTCTGCTGTAGCAGACGGGCAAAAAATATGGCATCTGTGCAGGACCGCCCTTTCCTGAAACCGCATTGGGGCTCCGCAAGCCTCTCCCCAGCGTGCCTGGCAAGGCGATGTTGAATATTCCTTGCCAGGACCTTTCCCGGCAAACTGAGGAGTGAGATGCTCCTGTAGTTGTTACAGTCTGTGCGGTCCCCCTTCTTAAAGAGGGGGACCACCAGGGCATCCTTCCAATCATGCGGAACCCGTCGAATGGTCCAGACTGTTGTTATGATGTCATATAGGGCAGTCTGTGCACAAACGCCACCCTCCCTCAGCATTTCGCTTGGGAGATCATCTCTGCCCACTGCCTTTTCTGGTCTCAGACTTCGGATCGCCTTCAGTACTTCCTCAACAGATGGCACCTCAGCCAGCCACTCAAAGGGGGTGACTTCTTCCAATATTTGAGGCACCGCAGCCTCTGCAGGGTCATCCTCACTTTGTGCCACGATGTTTTCCTGGCTGAGGGATTTTCCCTCCCCCAGGACCTCACAGAAATGCTCAGCAAATCTGCAAACCTGTTCCTGGGGGTCGGAGATTGGATCACCGTTTTTCCCTAATGATGGTAATATGTGAGGCGCTGCAGGTTACTTTTTTGATGGAGTTAAATAGAGATTTGTGATCGCGGGCCACTGAGGCAGACTCCATCTCCTCAGCAACCCGCGACCACCACCCATCCTTGCAGCGCCTCACGGCTCTCCGAACCTCCGAGCGGTAAGCCTCCTCATTCTCTGACGTGAGATTCTGTAGCCGATGACAATGGGCCTGTCGCTTTTTCTCAACCATCGTGAACACCTCCTCTGTTAGCCAGGGTCTCTGGGGAGGTCTGGACCGCGTACCCATAGCAGCCATTGCAGCTGCATGAGTCACAGTCCTAAACCTCGCCCATTTACCCTCGACATCAGGAGGAGTGGGGGACGATGCCAATCCCAGCCGCAAGCGATGATGAAATTCTCGTTTGCAACTTTCATCAGATAACTGAGACCAGGCCACTTTAGGTTGGAATGGGGTCCTGGGTGTACACCCACCACCGGAGTGGAAGAATGGCAGGCGCATCTTACAGATCAGCTCCACGGTAGGTCCTGGTGTCAAGGACATGGGCTCGCATCCGCTGGTCCGTCACTATGTAGTCCAGCAGATGTTCTTGCTTGGACCCGGCATGCATCCATGATGTTGTGTGGATGCGCCGATGCCGGAACAGCGTGTTGGTAATTACAAGCCCATAGAAGGCATCTGACTCATCGGCTTTGCCTGCATCCCTCCACGGATGTTCATCTTCGGTGGGGGCATAAGTAACCACGACCACCATTCCTCGCCTCCGGTTGATGGGAAGGCGAGCCCAAAGTAGCCTGGGGCTTACAGCTTCCCACACCTCACCGCCACGCTCCCACGCCCCCTTCATTCTTTTGTTCAAAAGAAGAGCCACACCCTGTTGTTTGGCAGTCTGCTGCCCCGAGTAGAGGACTGTCCACCGCTCATGGTGGCAGGAGCCAGAACCGGTCCACCTGGACCTCCTGAATGCCACAGAGATCCATGCGGTACCAGTCCAGGCGGTACCAGTCCAGCTCAATAGAGGAGTGGCAGCCTCTCCTCCGCAGTGAGCGTTCGAACATTCCACGTGGCCACCCATAGTGGTTTTTCGTTGTTTCTGGAGGAGCCCCGAGGGTAGATCTTCAATCTCCTGGCTCTGCCAATTGGGGTTTGGCCAGGAGGCGTCATAGACGCCTGGCCCCTCGGGGCCTCCGGCACAATCTTATTAGTTATATACTTAATTCGCGGTTTACTGGTAATTAATTGAAGGTGGAGGGGTTACCAGCCCCTCACACCCGTCCAGAGCCCCCGTTTAGACCCTGTGGTGGACACATATGCCATGATGGGAGGAGCCAATCACAATTGTACCTCCCCCCACAACACTGTCCACGACACACACACACCCACACAGAGACACACACACACACAGACACACAAACACACACCTTCACACACCACACCTAAAGGCTTTAGGAAACAGCTGCGAACACACAAAGACAAAGACCCCCCCCCCCCCCTATAGCCTGCACAGACTGTTGGGGCAACTGCTGTTGATGCTCTTCCAGCGCGTCCACCTCTAGTGAGTGACGTCCACCTTCAGTGAGTGACGTCCACCTTTAGTGTGTGACGTCCACCTCTAGTGTGTAACGTCCACCTTTCGTGTTTGACATCCACATTTAGTGAGTGACGTCCGCCTTTAGTGAGTGACGTCCACCTTTAGTGTGTGACGTCAACCTTTAGTGAGTGACGTCAACCTTCAGTGAGTGACGTCCACCTTTAGTGTGTGACGTCAACCTTTAGTGAGTGACGTCAACCTTTAGTGAGTGACGTCAACCTTTAGTGAGTGACGTCCGCCTTTAGTGAGTGACGTCCACCTTTAGTGTGTGACGTCAACCTTTAGTGAGTGACGTCAACCTTTAGTGAGTGACGTCAACCTTCAGTGAGTGACGTCCACCTTTAGTGAGTGACGTCCGCCTTTAGTGAGTGACGTCAAACTTTAGTGAGTGACGTCAACCTTTAGTGAGTGACGTCCACCTTTAGTGAGTGACGTCAACCTTTAGTGAGTGACGTCCGCCTTTAGTGAGTGACGTCAAACTTCAGTGAGTGACGTCCACCTTTAGTGAGTGACGTCCACCTTTAGTGTGTGACGTCAACCTTTAGTGAGTGACGTTAACCTTTAGTGAGTGACGTCAACCTTTAGTGAATGACGTCAACCTTTAGTGAGTGACGTCAACCTTTAGTGAGTGACGTCAACCTTCAGTGAGTGACGTCCACCTTTAGTGAGTGACGTCAACCTTTAGTGTATGACGTCAACCTTTAGTGAGTGACGTCAACCTTCAGTGTGTGACGTTCACCTTTAGTGAGTGACGTCAACCTTTAGTGAGTGACGTCAACCTTTAGTGAGTGACGTTCACCTTTAGTGAGTGACGTCAACCTTTAGTGAGTGACGTCAACCTTTAGTGAGTGACGTCCACCTTCAGTGAGTGACGTCAACCTTTAGTGAGTGACGTCAAACTTTAGTGAGTGACGTCAACCTTTAGTGAATGACGTCAACCTTTAGTGAGTGACGTCAACCTTTAGTGAGTGACGTCCACCTTTAGTGAGTGACGTTAATCTTTAGTGAGTGACGTCAATCTTTAGTGAGTGACGTCTGCCTCGCGTCTGTCAATCTCCATCGCGTTGCCGTGACGGCGCTAAGTGGGGGGGAGGGGCTGAAGGGCTGAGGGGGGATGGGGGAGGGGGTAAGGGGGGGAAGTTGGTAAGGGGGGGAGGGGCTGAGGGGGTGAGGGGAGAGGGAGAAGTTGGTAAGGGGGGTAGGGGCTGAAGGGGTGAGGGGGGAGGGGTGAGGGGGGGAAGTTGGTAAGGGGGGGAGGGGCTGAGGGGGTGAGGGGGAAGTTGGTAAGGGGGGGAGGGGCTGAGGGGGGAGGGGTGAGGGGGAAATTGGTAAGGGGGGGAGGGGCTGAGGGGGTGAGGGGGGAGGGGGTAAGGGGGAGGGGGGAGTTTCCATAGAGCCCGAGCCCCCCTCTCCTCGGCGTCATTGAAATGTGGGGGAAGGAGAAGCTGGGGTGTGGATGGGGGAATCTTGGGGGGTGGGAAGCTGGAGGGGGTAGGGGAATCTGGAGGGGGGGGGTGGAATCTGGGGGGGGGGGGGGTGGTGGTGTAAGCTGAGGGGAGGCAATGTGAATTAATTATTGCTGTAAATAAGGCGAGTGGAGGATGTTTGATGGAGTGAGTTAATTTGCTTTGAATTTAGCTGTTGGGCATCCTGCCTGCCAAATGGCCGTGTGTGTCTGTGTGTCTGTGTGTGTGTATCTGTGTGTGGCTGTGTGTGTGTGTATCTGTGTGTGGCTGTGTGTGTGTGTATCTGTGGGTGGCTGTGTGTCTGTGTGTGTCTGTGTGTGTATGTGTGTGTGTATATGTGTGTGTATCTGTGTGTGTCTGTGTGTGTGTCTGTGTGTGTCTGTGTGTGTGTGTGCATCTGTGGTCCGGCAAAACAACCCCCTACCTCCTCGCGGTGCCGGACGGGCAACTCTGTCGTGGACAGCGCTGTGGGGGGAGATCCAATTTTGATTGGCTCCTCCCCTCATGGCAAATGTGTCCACCACAGGGGCTAAACGGGGGCTCTGGACGGGTGCGAGGGGCTGGTAACCCCTCCACCTTCAATTAATTACCACGAAACTACGAATTCAACTGAAATATGTAACAACTAAGCTTGTGCCGGAGGCCCCGGGGCGCCAGGCGTCTATGACGTCTCCTGGCCAAACCCCAATTGGCGGAGCCAGGAGATTGAATACCTACCCTCGGGGCTACTCCAGAAACAACGAAAAGCCACTACGGTTGGCCACGTGGAATGTTCGAACGCTCACTGCAGAGGAGAGGCTGCCACTCCTCTGTCGGGAGCTGGACCGGTACCGCCTGGATCTATGCGGCATTCAGGAGGTCCGGTGGACCGGCTCTGGCTCCTGCCACCATGAGGGGTGGACAGTCCTCTACTCGGGGCAGCAGACTGCCAAACAACAGGGTGTGGGTCTTCTTTTGAACAAAAGAATGAAGGGGGCGTGGGAGCGTGGCGGTGAGGTGTGGGAAGCTGTAAGCCCCAGGCTACTTTGGGCTCGCCTTCCCATCAACCGGAGGCGAGGAATGGTGGTCATGGTTACTTATGCCCCCACCGAAGATGAACATCCGTGGAGGGATGCAGGCAAAGCCGATGAGTCAGATGCCTTCTATGACCTCCTGTCACAGGTGCTGGCTAAAGTGGCCCCTCGGGATAGAGTCATCATGTTGGGTGACTTCAATGCCCGAGTTGGTCATGATACTGGCACCTGGTCTGGAGTGATTGGAGGGCATGGGCCAGATCAGCTCAATAACAACGGTAGGAGGCTGCTAGATTTTTGTGCAGCCCATGGGCTTGTAATTACCAACACGCTGTTCCGGCATCGGCGCATCCACACAACATCATGGATGCATGCCGGGTCCAAGCAAGAACATCTGCTGGATTACATAGTGACGGACCAGCGAATGCGAGCCCATGTCCTTGACACCAGGACCTACCGTGGAGCTGATCTGCCCTCTGACCATCGACTAGTCATCTGTAAGATGCGCCTGCCATTCTTCCACTCCGGTGGTGGGTGTACACCCAGGACCCCATTCCAACCTAAAGTGGCCTGGTCTCAGTTATCTGATGAAAGTTGCAAGCGAGAATTTCATCATCGCTTGCCGGCTGGGATTGGCATCGTCCCCGACTCCTCCTGATGTCGAGGGTAAGTGGGCGAGGTTTAGGACTGTGACTCATGCAGCTGCAATGGCTGCTTTGGGTACGCGGTCCAGACCTCCCCAGACACCCTGGATGACAGAGGAGTTGTTCACGATGGTTGAGAAAAAGCGACAGGCCCACTGTCATCGGCTACAGAATCCCACGTCAGAGAATGAGGAGGCTTACCGCAGCCTTCGCTCGGAGGTTCGGAGAGCCGTGAGGCGCTGCAAGGATGGGTGGTGGTCGCGGGTTGCTGAGGAGATGGAGTCTGCCTCAGTGGCCCGTGATCACAAATCTCTATTTAACTCCATCAAAAAAGTAACCTGCAGCGCCACACCTATTACCATCATTAGGGGAAAAAACGGTGATCCAATTTCCGACCCCCAGGAACAGGTTCGCAGATTTGCTGAGCATTTCTGTGAGATCCTGGGGGAGGGAAAATCCCTCAGCCAGGAAAACATCGTGGCACAAAGTGAGGATGACCCTGCTGAGGCTGCGGTGCCTCAAATATTGGATGAAGTCACCCCCTGTGAGTGGCTGGCTGAGGTGCCATCTGCTGAGGAAGTATTGAAGGCGATCCGGAGTCTGAGACCAGGAAAGGCAGCGGGCAGAGATGATCTCCCAAGCGAAATGCTGAGGGAGGGTGGCGTTTGTGCACAGACTGCCCTATATGACATCATAACAACAGTCTGGACCACTGGACGGGTTCCGCAGGATTGGAAGGATGCCCTGGTGGTCCCCCTTTTTAAGAAGGGGGACCGCACAGACTGTAACAACTACAGGGGCATCTCACTCCTCAGTGTGCCGGGAAAGGTCCTGGCAAGGATTATTCAGCATCGCCTTGCCAGGCACGCTGAGGAGAGGCTTGCGGAGCCCCAATGCGGTTTCAGGAAAGGGCGGTCCTGCACAGATGCCATATTTTCTGTCCGTCTGCTACAGCAGAGGTGTAGGGAATTCCAACAAGACCTACATCTCTGCTTTATTGACCTGGTCAAGGCCTATGATACCATCAGTAGGCCTGGGCTCTGGGTCGTTCTTCGTGCTTTTGGAGTACCTGACCCTCTGCTCACGATCATTAAGGACCTTCATGATGGTGAGCGGGCCCGGGTAAAACTACGTGGCCGGGAGTCAGAGCCATTCCCTGTACACCTTGGGGTGCGACAGGGATGTCCTCTGGCTCCCACATTATTTAACATTTATTTTGACCACGTAGTTCGTGAAGCCTTCAATAGCTGTACCGGGGGAATCTCCATATGGTACAGATATAATGGGAGGCTAATCGATGCGCGGGTGCGGTCAAGGGATGGCTCCCTATTGCTCAACCACGTTATGTATGCTGATGACTTGGTAATAGCTGCTCAGTCAGAGGAGGAGTTGGAGACGCTGCTGCTGAGACTGGAGCGTGCCACTAAGAGGTGGGGCCTTACCATCAGCCCCACCAAAACTAAGCACCTGCCTGGGTATTTTGTACCATCGGACACTCCACCCCCACAACTCCCAATCGGTGATGGGGCAGTTGTGGAGAGAGTGGAGAGTTTCCCATACCTGGGCAGTGTGCTTATGACTGGCTCCAGTTTAACAGCAGAGGTCTCACTCCGAATCAGTCGAGCGGCAATATCTTTTCATCGGTTGCGTAACGCTGTGTGGAAGCTACCTGGTCTGTCGCTCCGCACTAAGCTTCAGGTCTTCTCGGCCACGGTCATTCCCTCCCTTCTCTACGCTTGCGAAACGTGGACCCCCCTAATGGAACATCTTCGCCGGTTAGAAACATTTAGGCTGGCCTGCCTCCGATCCATCCTCGGTTTAACCAGACTGGATTGTGTGAGGAGCTCACAAATCCTTGAAAGATCTGGGCAGGGTCCCATCGGTGAGCTCCTCCGGCAGGCAAGGCTGCGATGGCTGGGTCATGTAGCCCGCATGCCCAGCCACCGCATGCCGAAACAGCTTTTGTTTGGCCGGATTGAGGGGGCTAAGCGGGCGCGGCACGGGCTAGAGAGGAGATGGAGTGATGTGGTACAGGAGGACGTGGAGCTGAGTGGACTTGCCGATGACTGGTACCAGCGGTGTCAAGATCGGCCTCTGTGGAGGAGGCTCGTGAAGGATGCTACTGGGCAGTTGGAGGCAGTCGCCCTCCAACAACAACGGAGGGCGGAGGAGCGACGCTCACAACAGCGAGCGGAGCGCCGGGTGGCTAAAGCACAGCAGGTTGGCACAGTAGGGGGCACAGGTGGTGCATCAGCCAGTCATCTCAGTCAGTCGACCCGTGGCACCTGGGTCTGCCCCGTGACCTCCTGCCAGCGGGCGTTCGACACTTCACGTGGCCTCAGGGTGCACATAGCCTGGCACAAGCGTCGTGGTGACGTCACCGCCACTTAGTGGCGAATGGCGGTTGTTGTTGTTGTTGTGTGCATCTGTGTGTAGCTGTGTGTCTGTGTGTGTGTATCTGTGTGTGTCTGTGTGTGTGTGTATCTGTGTGTGTCTGTGTGTGTGTCTGTGTGTGTGTGTCTGTGTGTGTGTCACCAGGAAAGGGCGGTCCTGCACAGATGCCATATTTTCTGTCCGTCTGCTACAGCAGAGGTTTAGGGAATTCCAACAATACCAACATCTCTGCTTTATTGACTTGGTCAAAGCCTATGATACCATCAGTAGGCCAGGGCTCTGGGTTGTTCTTCGTGCTTTTGGAGTACCTGACCCTCTGCTCACAATCATTAAGGACCTTCATGATGGTGAGCGGGCCCGGGTAAATCTACGTGGCCGGGAGTCAGAGCCATTCCCTGTACACCTTGGGGTGCGACAGGGATGTCCTCTGGTTTCCACATTACTTAACATCTATTTTGACCACGTAGTTCGTGAAGCCTTCAATAGCTGTACCGGGGGAATCTCCATTTGGTACAGATATAATGGGAGGCTGATCGATGCCCGGGTGCGGTCAAGGGATGGCTCCCTATTGGTCAACCACGTTATGTATGCCGATGATTTGGTAATAGCTGCTCATTCAGAGGAGGAGTTGGAGACGCTGCTACTGAGACTGGAGCGTGCCACTAAGAGGTGGGGCGTTACCATCAGCCCCACCAAAACTAAGCACCTGCCTGGGTATTTTGTACCATCAGACACTCCACCCCCACAAGTCCCAAGTTGTGGAGAGAGTGGAGAGTTTCCCATACATGGGCATTGCGCTTATGACTGGCTCCAGTTTAACAGCAGAGGTCTCACTCCGAATCAGTCGAGCGGCAATATATTTTCATCAGGTGCGTAACGCTGTGTGGAAGCTACCAGGTCTGTCGCTCCGCACTAAGCTTCAGGTCTTCTCGGCCACGGTCATTCCCTCCCTTCTCTACGTTTGCGAAACGTGGACCCACCTAATGGAATATCTTCGCCGGTTAGAAACATTTAGGCTAGCCTGCCTACGATCCGTCCTGGGTTTAACCAGGCTGGATTGTGTGAGGAGATCACAAATCCTAGAAAGATCTGGGCAAGGTCCCATCGGTGAGCTCCTCCGGCAGGCAAGGCTGCGTTGGCTGGGTCATGTAGCCCAACCACCGCATGCCGAAACAGCTTTTGTTCGGCCTGATCGAGGGGGCTAAACGGGCACGGCACGGGCTAGAGAAGAGACGGAGTGATGTGGTACAGGAGGACGTTGAGCTGAGTGGACTTGCCAATTGACTGGTACCAGCGGTGTCAAGATCGGCCTCTGTGGAAGAGGCTCGTGAAGGACGCTACTGGGCAGTTGGAGGCAGTCGCCCTCCAACAACAACGGAGCGTGAAGGAGCGACGCTCACAATAACGAGCGGAGCGCCGGATGGCTAAAGCACAGCAGGTTGGCACAGTAGGAGGCACAGGTGGTGCATCAACCAGTCATCTCAGTCAGTCGACTCGTGGTACCTGGGTCTGCCCCGTGACCTCCTGCCAGCGGGCGTTCGACACTTCACGTGGCCTCAAGGTGCACATGGCCTGGCACAAGCGTCATGGTGATGTCACCGCCACTTAGTGGCGAATGGCGGTTGTTGTGTCTGTGTGTGCGTGTCTGGTCTAAGCGGGCGCGGCACGGGCTAGAGAAGAGATGGAGTGATGTGGTACAGGAGTATGTGGAGCTAGAGAAGAGACGGAGTGATGTGGTGCAGGAGGACGTGGAGCTGAATGGACTTGCCGATGACTGTTACCAGCGGTGTCAAGATCGGCCTCTGTGGAGGAGGCTCGTGAAGGACGCTGCTGCTGGGCAGTCATATCAGCATCCAATGATTCGTCCCATTAGCACGCTTGACTCGTACTGTGCGAAAGAAATTCAACATACATACAGTACACATGTCTCTCCATGATACCTAGGAGATGTTAGCTACCACGCCTGGTATACAGGAGGTCGTGTGGTTCGATCCCGACCCTGATGCCTGCTGCTGTATATTTTTTCGTTTGCGGTGTGTCTCTCTCTCATCATCATCATCATCATGGTGGCTAGGAGATGTTGACTACCTCGCCTGGTATATAGGAGGTCGTGGGTTCGATCACCACCCTGAACGCCTGCTGCTGTAAATTTGGCGCTTGCGGTGTCTCTCGATCACCTCTCTCCCAGTGCTAGTCGCGTACATTATTTTTTCTCTGGCTCGTCCGTATTGTTTCCCCCCTACACATTTGGAATCAACCAACGTCACACACGTTGAGGTGGAGTCAATTCGGCCTGCCCCTAAACTTTTCCACTCGAACACGATGCCGACGACGACGATGATGATGATGATGAGCCCACTTCAGTTGGAGTTATCATTTGTGCTAGCCAGGCAGTTGGTCGCTTCTACGAACAGGATCTACTTTATATTGTGTAGGAACCTCCTGGTGACACCACCACCAGCCCACAGGGGATTATTATTATTGTTGTGTCCGTCCGTCCGTCGTGCATCCAAAAATGGGAGGGGTGGGGCTGGGTGGGGAGGGGAGGGTGGGGAGGGGCTGGGTGGGGAGGGGAGGGTGGGGAGGGGCTGGGTGGGGAGGGTGGGGAGGGGCTGGTGGGGAGGGGAGGGTGGGGTGGGGAGGGGAGGGTGGGGAGGGGCTGGGTGGGGAGGGTGGGGAGTGAGGGGCTGGGTGGGGAGGGGAGAGTGAGAAGGAGCCGGGTGGGGAGGGTGGGGCTGGGTGTGGAGGGGTGGGGAGGGGCTGTGTGGGGAGGGAGGGGCTGGGTGGGGGGTGGGAGGGGTGGGGCTGGGTGGGGAGGGGCTGGTCACCCCGTGGTGCCCCCCTTATAAAACTCAACGTTTCACCTACTCACGCCGGCTTGTGCCCGCCCTCACAGTGGGCCACACTGTGCTGAACACACCACGTGGTGGTGCCACCGTTGTTGTTGTTGTTGATCCTGGCCACTGACCGAGCAACCCAACGTTCCTACCAGCTCCTCCCTCCACAGAAGAATGTGTTTCAGTGGTGCCCCTTACCTGATACGACATAAAACATTTTATTTTGTGCACTGCGATCATTTTAGGCCGTGCACGGCGGCTGATGGGGATGTGTAAAGAAATTAAAAACGACTGACCTGTTATTCTTTATAAATTAGCATGTAACTGGGGGATTAGCACGATACTCTCTGGTTCTATTGGGTAAAGTCACGTGTTATTTTATTTTCACCTACGTGATTTTACCCAATAGAACCAAAGAGTATGGATCCTTGCAGTCACGAAAGCTTTAAATCTAGGATTATCACGATGTTGGTGTGAGGGATTAGCACCACGGAGAGCGGCGAGCTTTGTTCAGACGGACGAGGCGAGGGGGGAGAGGAGTTAACATATAATTTAGCATGTAACCGGGGGATTATCACGATGTTAGTATGAGGGATTAGCACCACGGAGAGCGGCGAGCTTTGTTCAGACGGACGAGGCAAGGGGGGAGAGGAGTTAACATATAAATTAGCATGTAACTGGGGGATTAGCATGATGTTGGTGTGAGGGATTAGCACCACGGAGAGCGGCGAGCTTTGTTCAGACGGACGAGTCCATCTATATTCTTAGTTTTTTTCGGTAAAGTCACGTTGAAGAGAAACAACAGAATAACAAAATATATATAAAACAATAAAAAATTCTCACGACGTTTCGACCATAACTCAAACGGTCATCATCGTGAGAATTTTTTATTGTTTTATATATATTTTGTTATTCTGTTGTTTCTCTTCAACGTGACTTTACCGAAAAAACTAAGAATATGAATTACTGCAGTCACGAAAGCTTTAAATCAAAATTTGAGTCCATCTATGTTCGGAACGGAGGTGGGGGGGGGGGGTGGGAGGAAGAGGAGGAAACAGCCGTGGTGCGCTGCTCCGTCCTGTGTTGCACTGTCGAAATGTAGAGAGGAGGTTTTGCCCCTTTTTGTTCTGGCGACGAAACGCCTGTGTTGGGATGTTGCAACACGAAACGTGAAACCGCTTGTCGAGGATTCACGTCCGCAATTCTGACCGCGATGCCCGTCGGTCGGTCAGAATGAGGTCCCAAAAAAAACTCTGTGCTCTGTTAACGTATCACTTTTGTGTTTTAACATCTGAGCGCAAATGTTTTGTTACCGGAAAAAAAAGGGGGCCGTCCATAAATGACGTCACGCACCAGACATTTGTGACGATGTGTGACGAGCGGGGGAAGGAGGCGTTTGAGAAATGTGACGTCACATCAAAATGCGCAACTTTAAATAAATATAGACAACACCTTTCGACTTAATTAAATAGACTTTGTTAATAAATGTTTTCTACCTATGACATCAGAGCGCAGCGCCACATTAAATACGCACTAACATGACAATAGTTTAAAGCGATTTGAAGCATGTTTTATATTTTTTGGGGGGGGGAAGGGGCGGAGCTTTATGACGTCATATTTGAGGGTGGGGGGGGTCTGACTTTTTGTGACGCCGTGACGAGGTGGGGGGGGGTGTGGGTCAAAAATCGTCCAAAATCACGTGACGTCATTTATGGACGGCCCCCCAAACCCTATTCTCATATTTCGCTACTGGCAAAGGAGGTCCCATGATTTAACCATCTTGCCATTATTGTTATTATTATTATTATTTTCTGAGTGCAGATAACAGATCCGTGAAGGGTTACGTTGCGAGCGTGTTCATTCAACACGCTGCTTAAGAGTCATCAAGCTGCTGGTTAGTAATCAGGCACGTCATTCATCGTCAACGTTGTTCCCGGCGATAATGAAATAGAAAGGCCATTTCCACAAATTGGGTTTAATTGGCTTCTTTGGGTAATTGTTCATTAGCTAAATAGCGGCCCATTTAAATGGTGTGTGTGCGCGTGTGCGCGTCAGTAACTCGTGAGGAGCGGTGGTGCAGCGGTTAGCGCTACGCTGCGCTATGAACCTGGCGAGCCGAGCTCGATTCCCGCTCACGGCCAACGCCGCCAGTGACGATTATCTGAACCGGTCCTGGGCTTCCCTCTAGGTCGACTCGGCCTCATATGAGTACCTGGTGCGGTGTGTCGTAAACATCGCAAACTGGGGAGACAAAGGCGGCCGGGCGTGGTGTTGGCCACCCACCCCCCTCGTGTGCCTTGCCGGCCTTCATAGGTGCTCGCTAATAGCACTTGCCCCTGCAGTCTGTTAAGGCTACACGGGGCATCTTTGTCTTTGCGTGTCAGTGTGTGTTTTTTTGTGTGTGTGGTTAGTGTCACGGTTTAAGGCGCCGTGCTATAATTCCCCGTCGATGAACCGAGTTCGATTCCAGCCAAGGGACAGCACCAACAACGGGCGACGATTTGCTGAACCGGTCCAGGGCCCCATCCCCTAGGTTGACTCGGCCTCAAATGGGCTACCTTGGTGCGGTGTGTCGTAAACATCGCCACTGGGGAGACAAAGGCGGCCGGGCGCGATGCTGGCTGGCCACCCACCCCCCTTCGTGTGCCCTGCCGACATTCATAAGTGCTACTCGCTAACAGCACTTGCTGCAACAGTCCGTCATAGGTTATAATTGGGGGTGGGGGGTATCTTTAACACACTCACACAGCAACAATAACCGTAATTGACTTAAAGCTTTCGTGACTGCAGGAATTGTTTTTTTGTTTACCTGGCAGCCCTTTGATTGGTGGAAAACCCACCACCGTCACTGGTCGCCGCCCACCACTCACGTTGACATTGGCTGCCCCGCCCATGCAGCCGACGCGCTTGGGCCACGCCCATCTCTAAAACCTTTATAAAAACGGTTTGCCTTTAGAGGCCGTGACCCCCTCTTCCTGATGACGGCCGCCTGCTTGGCGATGGAAAACGTTGCGCTTGCTTCAACGGCGTTGTTTGACTTCGCTTGCGGTGTCTGTCGCGGTCAAATGTTGTCATCAAAAGTGAGTCTTCTTCCCGTTGTCCCGTCAGTTCCAAATGTTGCACGTGCGCTCGGATCCGGTGGCAATGCATGCCTGTATCCAAAAATCGGCATCGATTCATCAACGAATTGCCTCCTTTCAAGCAATTACAACTTTTGCATGGACGGCGCGTTAATTATATGTTTTGCCGTAGGTCTAAAGCTGTGGAATCGGCTCAAGCAAGCAGCAGGCGAGGCACGCCCCAGGCGACATTGACGAACTTGAAGACCGTGAGTTTAACGCCGTTGTTAGAAATGGAACCGTTGTTTTTAAGTAACTTGCGTTAAGGATTTAAAGCTTTCGTGAGTGCAGGGATTCATATTCTTGGTTCTTTCGGTAAAGTCACCGCCACGTTAGAAGGGAAACAATAAAATAATACAAATATAAAACAATAAAATTCTCACGACGTTTCGACTGCAACACAAGAAGCAATCATCATCAGGTGAGAAAACCACAACAATATTTTTTTATTTTTTTTATTTTATTGTTTCCCTTCTATGTGACTTTACCGAAAGAACCAAGAATATTGTTTTAAGGAGTTTGTTGATTATTTTCCTTGAACCTATCCACGTGACTTTACCGAAAGACCGAAAGAATAAGGAACGTAATTCGCCACTAAGTGGCGGTGACGTCACCACGACGCTTGTGCCAGGCCATGTGCACCTTGAGGCCACGTGAAATGTCGAACGCCTGCTGGCAGGAGGTCACGGGGCAGACCCAGGTGCCACGGGTCGACTGACTGAGATCACTGGCTGATGCACTACCTGTGCCCTCTACTGTGCCAACCTGCTGTGCTTTAGCCACCCGGCGCTCTGCTCGTTGTTGTGAGTGTCGCTCCTCCGCCCTCCGTTGTTGTTGGAGGGCGACTGCCTCCAACTGGCCAGTAGCGTCCTTCACGAGCCTCCTCCACAGAGACCAGTCATCGGCAAGTCCACTCAGCTCCACGCCCTCCTGTACCACATCACTCCATCTCTTCTCAAGCCCGTGCCGCGCCCGTTTAGCCCCCTCGATCCGGCCGAAAAAAAGCTGTTTCGGCATGCGGTGGCTGGGTATGCGGGCTACATGACCCAGCCATCGCAGCCTTGCCCGCCGGAGGAGCTCACCGATGGGACCTTGCCCAGATCTTTCAAGGATTTGTGAGCTCCTCGCACAATCCAGCCTGCTTAAACCCAGGATGGATCGTAGGCAGGCCAGCCTAAATGTTTCTAAACGGCGAAGATGTTCCATTAGGGGGGTCCATGTTTCGCAAGAGTAGAGAAGGGAGGGAATGACCGTGGCCGAGAAGACCTGAAGCTTAGTGCGGAGCGACAGACCAGGTAGCTTTCACACAGTGTTAGGCAACCGATGAAAAGATATTGCCGCTCGACTGATTTGGAGTGAGACTTCTGCTGTTAAGCTGGAGCCGGTCATAAGCACACTGCCCAGGTATGGGAAACTCTCCACTCTCTCCACAACTGCCCCATCACCGATTGGGAGTTGTGGGGGTAGAGATTCCGATGGTACAAAATACCCAGACAGGTGCTTAGCTTTGGTGGGGCTAATGGTAAGGCCCCATCTCTTAGTGGCACGCTCCAGTCTCAGCAGCAGTGTCTCCAACTCCTCCTCTGAATGAGCAGCTATTACCAAATCATCACCATACATAACGTGGTTGAGCAATAGGGAGCCATCCCTTGACCGCACCCGGGCATCGATCAGCCTCCCATTATATCTGTACCATATGGAGATTCCCCCGGTACAGCTATTGAAGGCTTCACGAGCTACATGGTCAAAATAGATATTAAATAATGTGGGAGCCAGAGGACATCCCTGTCGCACCCCAAGGTGTACAGGGAATTGCTCTGACTCCCGGCCACGTAGTTTTACCCGGGCTCGCTCACTTCATGAAGGTCCTTAATGATCGTGAGCAGAGGGTCAAGGACTCCAAAAGCACGAAGAACAACCCACAGCCCAGGCCTACTGATGGTATCATAGGCCTTGACCAGGTCAATTAAGCAGAGATGTAGGTCTTTTTGGAATTCCCTACACCTCTGCTGTAGAAGATGGACAAAAAATATGGCATCTGTGCAGGACCGCCCTTTCCTGAAACTGCATTGGGGCTCCGCAAGCCTCTCCTCAGGGTCCCTGGCAAGGCGATGTTGAATAATCCTGGCCAGGACCTTTCCCGGCACACTGAGGAGTGAGATGCCCCTGTATTTGTTACAGTCTGTGCGGTCCCCCTTCTTAAAAAGGGGGACCACCAGGGCATCCTTCCAATCCTGCGGAACCCGGCCAGTGGTCCAGACCGTTGTTATGATGTCATATAGGGCAGTCTGTGCACAAACGCCACCCTCCCTCAGCATTTCACTTGGGAGATCATCTCTGCCCGCTGCCTTTCCTGGTCTCAGACTCCGGATCGCCTTCAGTACTTCCTCAACAGATGGCACCTCAGCCAACCACTCACAGGGGGTGACTTCTTCCAATATTTGAGGCACCGCAGCCTCAGCAGGGTCATCCTCACTTTGTGCCACTATTTTTTCCTGGCTGAGGGATTTTCCCTCCCCCAGGACCTCACAGAAATGCTCAGCAAATCTGCAAACCTGTTCCTGGGGGTCGGAGATTGGATCACCGTTTTTTTCCCCTAATGATACTAATAGGTGTGGCGCTACAGGTTACTTTTTTGATGGAGTTAAATAGAGATTTGTGATCACGGGCCACTGAGGCAGACTCCATATCCTCAGCAACTCGCGACCACCACCCAACCTTGCAGCGCCTCACGGCTCTCCGAACCTCCGAGCGAAGGCTGCAGTAAGCCTCCTCATTCTCTGACGTGGGATTCTGTAGCCGATGACAGTGGGCCTGTCGCTTTTTCTCAACCATCCTGAACACCTCCTCTGTCAGCCAGGGTCTCTGGGGAGGTCTGGATCGCGTAACCAAAGCAACCATTGCAGCTGCATGAGTCACAGTCCTAAACCTCGCCCATTTACCCTCGACATCAGGAGGAGTCGGGGACGATGCCAATCCCAGCCGCCAGCGATGATGAAATTCTCGCTTGCAACTTTCATCAGATAACTGAGACCAGGCCACTTTAGGTCGGAATGGGGTCCTGGGTGTACACCCACCACCGGAGTGGAAGAATGGCAGTCGCATCTTACAGATGACTAGTCGATGGTCAGAGGGCAGATCAGCTCCACGGTAGGTCCTGGTGTCAAGGACATGGGCTCGCATCCGCTGGTCCGTCACTATGTAGTTCAGCAGATGGTCTTGCCTGGACACGGCATGCATCCATGATGTTGTGTGGATGCGCCGATGCCGGAACAGCGTGTTGGTAATTACAAGCCCATGGGCTGCACAAAAATCTAGCAGCCTCCTACCGTTGTTATTGAGCTGATCTGGCCCATGCCCTCCAATCACTCCAGACCAGGTGCCAGTATCATGACCAACTCGGGCATTGAAGTCACCCAACATGATGACTCTATCCCGAGGGGCCACTTTAGCCAGCACCTGTGACAGGAGGTCATAGAAGGCATCTGACTCATCGGCTTTGCCTGCATCCGTCCACGGATGTTCGTCTTCGGTGGGGGCATAAGTAACCACGACCACCATTCCTCGCCTCCGGTTGATGGGAAGGCGAGCCCAAAGTAGCCTGGGGCTTACAGCTTCCCACACCTCGCCGCCACGCTCCCACGCCCCCTTCATTCTTTTGTTCAAAAGAAGACCCACACCCTGTTGTTTGGCAGTCTGCTGCCCCGAGTAGAGGACTGTCCACCCCTCATGGTGGCAGGAGCCAGAGCCGGTCCACCGGACCTCCTGAATGCCGCATAGATCCAGGCGGTACTGGTCCAGCTCCCGACAGAGGAGTGGCAGCCTCTCCTCCGCAGTGAGGATTCGAACATTCCACGTGGCCACCCGTAGTGGCTTTTCGTTGTTTCTGGAGGAGCCCCGAGGGTGGATATTCAATCTCCTGGCTCCGCCAATTGGGGTTTGGCCAGGAGACCTCATAGACGCCTGGCCCCCCGGGGCCTCCGGCAGAAGCTTATTAGTTACATATTTCACTGACACACACACTGACACACACGCACTGACACACACACACACTGACACACACACACTGACACACACACTGACACACACACACACAGACACACACACACTGACACACACACACTGACACACACACTGACACACACACACTGACACACACACTGACACACTGACACACACACACACACACTGACACACACACACACTGACACACACACTGACACACACACACTGACACACACACACTGACACACACACTGACACAAACGCACTGACACACACACACACGCACTGACACACACACACACTGACACACACACACACTGACACACACACACACTGACACACACACTGACACACACACACTGACACACACGCACTAACACACACACACGCTGACACACACACACTGACACACACACTGACACACACACACAGACACACACACACAGACACACACACACACTGACACACACACACACGCACTGACACACACACACGCACAGAGTCAGGGGGTCGTTACCTTACCCAAGCTAATTTAAACAGATCAAGATTGAGGTTAAGCGAAATAAATCTATTTTGGTTTCATTTTTAAACTCACTTCGCTCGCCACAATTCCCCACGAGGGATTCCAAATCCGCTTACCCCCCCCCCCCCCCTCCTAACCACCCCCACCCCACAATTCTCACAATCCGCGAGGTTTAAATTCCATTAGACGAGAGAGGGAGGGGAGGATGGGAGGGAGGGTAGGATGGGAAGGAGGGGAGGGAGGGGAGGGGGGAGGGAGGAGAGGGAGGGAGGGAGAAGGGAGGGAGGGAGGGAGGGGAGGGGAGGGGAGAGGAGGGAGGGAGGGAGTGAGGGAGGGAGGGAGGAGAGGGAGGGGAGAGGAGGGAGGGAGGTAAGGAGGGAGGGAGAGAGGGACGGGGGGAAGGGAGGGAGGGAGGAGAGGGAGGGAGGGAGGGAGGGGTGGGAGAGGAGGGAGGGAGGGGGGAGGGAGGGAGGGAGGGAGGGAGGGGAAAGGAGGGAGGGAGGGAAGAGAGGGAGGTAGGTAGGGAGGGAGGGGAGAGGAGCGAGGGAGGGACGGAGGGGAGAGAAGGGAGGGAGGGAGGGAGAGAGGGAGGGAGGGAGGGAGGCAGGGAGGGAGGGAGGCAGGGAGGGAGGCAGGGAGGCAGGGAGGCAGGGAGGCAGGGAGGGAGGGGAGAGGAGGGAGCGCCCCCCCCTATCCAAAAAATATCAACCAGACACAATTCTCAGCACCACCAAAACCGCTCACTCGCTCTCCAAAAAAATAAAATGCAAAAAAAAGGAATAATTTAAAAACTAGAAATAAAATAAAATGTTCAAACGGCCCCTTTAAAATTCGACTATTGTTTTATTATTAGTCAGTTGTGGATTTAAAAAAAAAAGTTGTTGTTGTTGTTGTGCTCCCCTACCCCACCATCCCCCACCCTACGTCTCTGGAAGGAAACGTTTCGGGACGGGATCAAAAGGTTCGGAGAGTGGGCGTCGATTTATCTTTGCTGCTTCACCTCTCGAAGAGCTGAGCCAGCACCGCGCCGAAGGCCTGGGTTCAATCCCTGACTGAGGGTCTCCCTCACTCTCTCAGTGGGTTCACGACGGCTGTGTAAGAGACACTCAGAAGCTCAGAGACCCTGGGTTCATTCCCCTGACTGAGGGCCACTTTCAATCCCACTGGGTTCACGATGGCTGCGTCAGAGACACTCAGAAGCTCAGAGACCCTGGGTTCATGCCCTGACTGAGGGCCAATTTCAATCCCACTGGGTTCACGATGGCTGTGTCAGAGACACTCAGAAGCACAGAGACCCTGGGTTCATGCCCTGAATGTGGGTAACTTTCTATCCCAGTGGGTTCACGATGGCTGTGTACGAGACACTCAGAAGCTCAGAGACCCTGGGTTCATGCCCTGACTGTGGGCCACTTTCTATCCCAGTGGGTTCACGATGGCTGTGTAAGAGACACTCAAAAGCTCAGAGACCCTGGGTTCATGCCCTGAATGAGGGCCACTTTCTATCCCAGTGGGTCCACGATGGCTGTGTCAGAGACACTCAGAAGCACAAAGACCCTCGGTTCATGCCCTGACTGAGGGCCACTTTCTATCCCAGTAGGTTCACGATGGCTGCGTCAGAGACACTCAGAAGCTCAGAGACCCTGGGTTCATGCCCTGACTGAGGGCCACTTTTTATCCCAGTAGGTTCACGATGGCTGCGTCAGAGACACTCAGAAGCTCAGAGACCCTCGGTTCATGCCCTGATTAAGGGCCACTTTCAATCCCACTGGGTTCACGATGGCTGTGTCAGAGACACTCAGAAGCACAAAGACCCTGGGTTCATGCCCTGACTGAGGGCCACTTTCTATCCCAGTAGGTTCACGATGGCTGCGTCAGAGACACTCAGAAGCTCAGAGACCCTCGGTTCATGCCCTGAATAAGGGCCACTTTCTATCCCAGTTGGTTCACGATGGCTGCGTCAGAGACACTCAGAAGCTCAGAGACCCTCGGTTCATGCCCTGAATAAGGGCCACTTTCTATCCCATTAGGTTCACAATGGCTGCGTCAGAGACACTCAGAAGCTCAGAGACCCTCGGTTCATGCCCAGAATAAGGGCCACTTTTTATCCCAGTTGGTTCACGATGGCTGCGTCAGAGACACTCAGAAGCTCAGAGACCCTCGGTTCATGCCCAGAATAAGGGCCACTTTCTATCCCAGTAGGTTCACGATGGCTGCGTCAGAGACACTCAGAAGCTCAGAGACCCTCGGTTCATGCCCAGAATAAGGGCCACTTTTTATCCCAGTTGGTTCACGATGGCTGCGTCAGAGACACTCAGAAGCTCAGAGACCCTCGGTTCATGCCCAGAATAAGGGCCACTTTCTATCCCAGTAGGTTCACGATGGCTGCGTCAGAGACACTCAGAAGCTCAGAGACCCTCGGTTCATGCCCAGAATAAGGGCCACTTTCTATCCCAGTAGGTTCACGATGGCTGCGTCAGAGACACTCAGAAGCTCAGAGACCCTCGGTTCATTCCCCTGACTGAGGGCCACTTTCTATCCCAGTAGGTTCACGATGGCTGCGTCAGAGACACTCAGAAGCTCAGAGACCCTCGTCGCGCCGATCGATGTTGCTACTGCACCAGTTTGCTAACCACTGCACCACCGCTCACTCTAACTAACTCGCCATCTCTCGTGCAAAGACAAAGATCCATAATAATAATGATAATAGGGTTTTTCGCCCTTTTTTCTGGCAACGAAACCTAAACCTTTTTTTTACAAAGATTAATGTTACTGCATTAACCACAATACCTGCAGTCAAAGTGCTAACAAAAAACACACACACTATGATAATATATGATGCCTTGTCCTTGAAACTGATTGGTCCACACCAAGGGACGGCTTTCTTTTTTGATCCTCGACCCAATTGGTGCTCGACCAGAGGACGCCAAAAGGCGTTACATAGATCCCTCTTAAAGCCTTAACAGACTCAAGTGTTTTTGGGCGTCCTCTGGTCTAACACCGGTTGAGACGAGGCTCAAAAGCAAGTCGTCTTTCTGCTGTGGACCAATCAGTTTCAAGGACAATGCCATTATTTATTATCAGAGTGTGGTTGTTTTTTTTGTTTGCATTCTGGCCACAAGCATTGCTGTTGATGCAGACACGATTCCTCGTGAAAGGTTTCAGTTTGGTGTTTTAACGTCTTAACACAATCAATTATCGCACTCTTGCTGTGGATTCACTCTTCAAGCACACCCAGTGGCATGAACAAGTGACGAATTGGCGTTTTTGCTAACGCGAAACATTTTTGTTGCTCATTGCCCCTGTCGGTGGTGGTGGTGGTGATGGTGGGTTGCGACACATTTATGGTCACGCGATCTAAGCCGAAAACCTTTATAACGAATAATACTTGCCGCAAAAATCCTGCCACGTGTTAAACCTTAACAGTGTTGTCAGCTAGCACTCAGACACACACACACACTCACTCTTTCTCTCGCTTCCTTCTCTCGCTCCCTCTCTCTCTTTTGTTTCACGATCAGAGGAAACAAGAAGATGCTCGGTGTAGTCGGCACTTTGCTCCGTTCATCATTTCGTTTTTTTTGTTTTTTGATGCTTTGCTTTATGTAACCCCCCCCCCCCCTTTTAAATGAAAGACCCAACAAAATATTTTTTTTATTTTTTTTATCTCCTTTCCCCTTCCCTCTCTCTCTACCCCCCTCTCTGCCCCCCCCCCTCTCTCGCTGCCCCCTCTCTTCCTACTCCCATTTGGCTCTCTCTCTTTCTTTATAACTACGACAAGTGCTGCATCTGCACGCAGCCCTTCCCACAGTCAAACGGCCTCCGACGGACAGCTCAGATCTGCAATGCACAG
>NC_133731.1:1530582-1662435 GCF_048934315.1 Petromyzon marinus | reverse complement strand
CTCCTACACCCCCTCTCTCTCTACCCCCCTCTCTCTACCCCTTCTCTCTCTACCCCCTCTCTCTCTCTCTCTACCCCCTCTCTCTCTACCCCCCATCTCTCTCTACACCCTCTCTCTCTCTCTCTCTACCCCCCTCTCTCTCTACCCCCATCTCTCTCTACCCCCTCTCTCTCTACCCCCTCTCTCTCTCTCTACCCCCCTCTCTCTCTACCCCCTCTCTCTCTCTACCCCCTCTCTCTCTACCCCCTCTCTCTCTACCCCTTCTCTCTCTCTCTACCCCATCTCTCTCTACCCTCTCTCTCTCTCTCTACCCCCTCTCTCTCTACCCCCTCTCTCTCTCTACCCCTTCTCTCTCTACCCCCTCTCTCTCTACCCCCTCTCTCTCTCCCTCTCTCTCTCTACCCCCTCTCTCTCTACCCCCTCTCTCTCTACCCCCTCTCTCTCTACCCCCCTCTCTCTCTACCCCTCTCTCTACCCCCCCTCTCTCTCTACCCCTCCTCTCTCTCTCTCTCTACCCCCTCTCTCTCTAGCCCCCTTCTCTCTCTACCCCCTCTCTCTCTACCCCCTCTTCTCTCTCTATCCCCTCTCTCTCTCTACCCCCTCTCTCTCTCTAGCCCCCTTCTCTCTCTACCCCCTCTCTCTCTACCCCCTTTCACTCTACCCCCTCTCTCTCTATCCCCTCTCTCTCTACCATCCCCTCTCTCTACCCCCTCTCTCTCTACCCCCCTCTCTCTACCCCCTCTCTCTCTACCCCCCTCTCTCTACCCCCTCTCTCTCTACCCCCTCTTTCTCTCTCTCTATCCCCTCTCTCTCTCTACCCCCTCTCTCTCTAGCCCCCTTCTCTCTCTACCCCCCTCTCTCTCTACCCCCTTTCACTCTACCCCCTCTCTCTCTATCCCCTCTCTCTCTACCCCTTTCTCTACCCCCTCTCTCTCTACCCCCCCTCTCTCTACCCCCTCTCTCTCTACCCCCCTCTCTCTACCCCCTCTCTCTCTACCCCCTCTTTCTCTCTCTCTATCCCCTCTCTCTCTACCCCCTCTCTCTCTCTAGCCCCCTTCTCTCTCTACCCCCTCTCTCTCTCTACCCCCTTTCACTCTACCCCCTCTCTCTCTATCCCCTCTCTCTCTACCCCCTCTCTCTCTACCCCGCTCTCTCTCTACCCCCTCTCTCTACCCCCTCTCTCTCTACCCCCCTCTCTCTCTACCCCCTCTCTCTCTACTCCCTCTCTCTCTACCCCCTCTCTCTCTACCCCATCTCTCTCTACCCCCCCTCTCTCTCTACCCCCTCTCTCTCTACCCCCTCTCTCTTTCTACCCCCTCTCTCTACCCCATCTCTCTCTACCCCCCTCTCTCTCTTTACCCCGCTCTCTCTACCCCCCTCATCTCTCTACCCTCTCTCTACCCCCTCTCTCTCTCTACCCTCTCTCTCTCTACCCCCCCCCTCTCTCTCTACCCCCTCTCTCTCTACCCCCCTCTCTCTCTACCCCCCTCTCTCTCTACCCCCTCTCTCTCTACCCCTCTCTCTCTCTACCCCCTCTCTCTCTACCCCCCTCTCTCTCTACCCCCCTCTCTCTCTACCCCCTCTCTCTATACCCCCTCTCTCTTTCTACCCCCTCTCTCTACCCCATTTCTCTCTACCCCATCTCTCTCTACCCCCTCTCTCTTTCTACCCCCTCTCTCTAACCCCTCTATCTCTACCCCCCTCTCTCTCTACCCCCCTCTCTCTCTACCCCCTCTCTCTCTACCCCTCTCTCTCTCTACCCCCTCTCTCTCTACCCTCTCTCTCTCTCTACCCCCTCTCTCTCTACCCCTCTCTCTCTCTCTACACCCCCCTCTCTCTCTACCCCCCCTCTCTCTCTACCCCCCCCTCTCTCTCTACCCCCCCTCTCTCTCTACCCCTCTCTCTCTACCCCCCTCTCTCTCTACCCCCTCTCTCTACCCCATCTCTCTACCCCCTCTCTCTACCCCATCTCTCTCTACCCCCCTCTCTCTCTACCCCCTCTCTCTCTACCCCCTCTCTCTCTACCCCCCCCCCTCTACCCCCTCTCTCTCTCTCTCTACCCCCTCTCTCTCTACCCCCTCTCTCTCTACCCCTTCTTCTCTCTCTCTACCCCCTCTCTCTCTACCCCCTCTCTCTCTACCCCCCTCTCTCTCTACCCCCTCTCTCTCTACCCATCTCTCTCTACCCCCCTCTCTCTCTACCCCCTCTCTCTCTACCCCCTCTCTCTCTACCCCCCCCCCCTCTACCCCCCTCTCTCTCTCTACCCTCTCTCTCTCTACCCCCCCCTCTCTCTCTACCCCCTCTCTCTCTACCCCCTCTCTCTCTACCCCCTCTCTCTCTCTACCCCCTCTCTCCCTTCCTCTCCCCCCTCCCCCAACTCTCCATCTCCCCTTCCACCAAACGTGAAACGACTTCCAATCCCCGGCTCGGCCGCGCGGGTCCTGAACTCGGTAGCCCTCGAGGGCGCGGAGCGCGAAACTGCCGCGAAAATTGGGTTTGTGATCACAGACAGTGGGGGAGTGGGGGATGGGGGGGTTGATTGAAGGGGAGGGGTGGAGGGGAGGGGTGGGGGGTTGGGTGGAGCGGAGGAGGGAAGGGGTGGGGGTTGGGTTAAGGGGAGGGGTGGAGTGGGAGGAGTGGGCGGAGGAGTGGAGGGCGGGTTGGAGGGAGTGGGCGGGGTTGAAGGGGAGGGGTGGGGGGAGGAGTGGGAGAAGAGGGGCGGGGGAAAGTGAGGGGGGGGAGGGGTGGAGGGGGTGGTTTTGGGGGGGGGGGAGGTGTTAACCACCTCGCCTGTTACACAACAGGTCGTGGATTCGATCCCGACCCTGATGTTTTGCTGCTGTATTTAGGGAGTCTGCGTCTCTTTTCTCCCCGTTGGATGCCCTTACCTTCGAGAATTAAAGCTCAACGAGATGTAGTTCGTATCCATTAATTGATCAAACCAAACAGTTCTCGTTGAAACCTTCTGCGGCCAGGCCACCAAGATTATATGGCCTTCCAAAGATACATAAAGAAGATACACCCCATAATAATAAAAGGGTTTCTCCCATTTTTTTCTGGCAATAAAACTGAAACTTTTTTTTGCCAGGATTCATGTTACTGCATTAACCACAATACCTGCAGTCAAAATGCAAACAAAAAAGATACTATGATAATATATGATTCATTGTCCTTGAAACTGATTGGTCCACACCAAGGGACGGCTTTCTTTTGAGCCTCGACCCAATTGGTGCTCGACCAGATGACGCCAAAAGGCGCTTCCACAGCTCAAAGACAATGCCACTATAAAAGCAATGAGGGCTCAAGGTGAGCATCTACATCATTAGACCTCCTTTGCCAGTACCAAAACATAATAATATGGTGTTTCCCCCTGTTTTCTGGCAACAAAACTGAAACCTTTTTTACAAAGATTAATGTTACTGCATTAACCGCAATTCCTGCAGTCAAAATGCAATAAAAAAAACACACACTATGATAATATATGCATTACATTTTGGTACTGGCAAAGGAGGTCTAATGATGAAGATACACCCCTTCGTCCAATCGTCTCTACTATCAACTCCCCCCACCTACAAACTGGCTCGTCATTTGTCCGAAATCCTGCGGCCTTTTTACTGGAAAAACCACCTCTGCGGTACTAAACTCTACTCACCTGGTATCGACAATCAAGGGTAACTCCCTGTCCCCAGACGACATGCTTGTCAGTTTTGATGTGGTTTCCTTATTCACCAAAGTTCCTGTACCTGACACCATCGCAATCATTGAAGACTTGGTTCATCAAGGACTAAACACTGAGGAACCCTCCCTGGTGAGACACTGTTTAACCAATACATACTTCACTTGGAATGGAACTTTCTACAAACAAACTGAGGGCACCCCAATGGGCTCCCCCCTATCTCTGGTTGTAGCCAACGTGTTCATGGAAAAATTTGAGACACACGCCATCCAGATTGCCACGCTGCGCCCAACCTTATGGAAGAGGTACGTGGATGACACTTTTGTCATCTGGCCACATGGCCAGCTGCTCTAGACAAATTCCTCGACCACATCAATTCCATACACCCAGCCATCAGATTTACCATGGAAGTCGAAAAAGATGGCAAGCTACCCTTTTTGGATGTGCTAAATAAAAGGAGACCTGAGCCACTCTGTATAGAGGAAAGCTACCCATACGGATGCTTACTTATAACCGGATTCCCACCACCGTCCATCCCAGAAGAATTCCCTCATCAAGACTCTGCACCATAGAGCCCAATGCATCTCCGACCAGGAACACATAGTCAGTGAACTCAAGCACGTACACCAAGCTCTCAAGGCTAATGGTTACTCCGACTACACAATTCGCAAAGCCATCACTCCAACCATGAAGAAGGATCCTCTTGAGGAGCCATTCAAAACCATCACCTTACCCAACATTGCGGGCGTCACAAAAAAGATCTCCAAAATCCTGAATAAACACAAGATCCAGGTCTGATTCAAAACATTACATAACATCCGTGATCTGGTTCCGTCGGTAAAATATGTCGTTCCAGGCATACAGTACCCGGGCGTCTACAAACTAAGTTGCCTCTGTGGTAGCAGCTACATTGGAGAAACCAAACGACATGTCTCGGACCGCATCCGTGAACATAAAGCAGACTTGAAACACAGTAGGACTAACTCCTCAGCCGTGGCAGACCACTGTTATAATTCAGTGGGCTCACATGACATTGACTTCTCCAAGACGGAAGTTATCTGCAAGCCATCCGGCTACCATGAGAGATCCGTTCATGAGGCCATCCACATATATTTAAACACAGAGACAATTTCAACCGAGAAGATGGATTCTGGCTGAGCAATAATTGGAAGGACGTGATAAACCATTTCGGTTCTTGATTGTGTTTTACGGTGACTTTCAGACCGCAGTCCATTCACTGGCTTTGCCTCAGTACCTTTCACACTACGGTCAATGGTATGGTTTATAGCAGATTGTATAATAATAAATAGTATGACAGTGTAATGTTAAATATAATTTATTTGATAGTATATAGTATCGCAATTGTATAGTGAATATACAGCAGTGTGGTATACAGTAGGGTTGGTAAAATAATACGTTGTGTAATATTGCAAGTCTAATATTATTCTAATCTAAAGTATAGGGTAGTGTATAGTAACGCAGTTTATAATTCAATGTTGGGTCTGTCTATGGCAGTTTATAATAAAAAGATTAGTTGGAGGCATATTATAATATTTTTTGTGACATAGAAGCGTAATGTATAATGACTTATTGTTAGTAGCTCAGCTTAGTGGATACTATTTTGAGTACATTGATTATATTGATGCAGTTTATATTTGGTTCTTTCACATCGGTTTGTTGTATGATAGTTGGGTAGTTGCAGTTGTTTAGCGTCAATATACTAAATGCCTCTGTTGATATGTAAACTCTGACTTTAACATAGCCACTTCCGTGACCAGTTACATGCTAATTCCTCACATTAACACCATGCTAGTCTCCCAGTTACATGCTAACTTCTGACTTTAACATCGTGATAATCTCTCATATTAATATATCTACTTCAATGCTAAATTCTTCTGTTGATATGTAAACTCCTTTGTCAAGGCGCTCTGCTCCTCCCACCCAGCTTTAAAGACGCTGCCAAGCTTAGCGGCGTTCACCGAAGCGCTGTTGTCCCGACAGTTCTGTTCCTTCGCCTGAAGAAGGCCACTTGTGTTGTGGCCGAAACGTCGTGAGAATTGCATTTTAGCATGATTTATATTTATTATTTTATTATTTCCCTTCCACGTGACTTCACCGAAAGAACCAAGAAGATGAATCCCTGTAGTCACGAAAGCGATTGAATCGAAATTTAGTTCGCATTGTCGTTTTGTTTCCATTGTTCAGTTGAGACTGCCCAGGAAGCGTTTGTGTGAAGATTCAATGATGGTCCATTTCGTCTTTGGCGGATGTCCGCCCGCTGTGTGGAGCTCTGGTGGCTCGGCATGGTGATGATGGCATGGGCCCTGGGCAGGCTGCTGGAGTCTTTTGTGTGCTCATTGTTCGGTGTTTAATCTTCATGTGTTCCGCGTTCATGTCGGGATTTTTTTTCTGTTTTCCCGCAGCTTTAGAGGCCCAATTGGCATATTGGCTGTGTTACAAATAACGGAAGAGTATAATCATGATAATAATCATCATCAGATGATGATGATGATGATGACACAAACCACAATAACATCAACCACAACAACATCAACCACAACAACAACCACAACCACCACAACAACATCAACCACAACAACAACCACAACAACCACAACAACATCAACCACAACAACAACCAAAACAACATCAACCACAACAACCACAACAACAACCACAACAACAACCACAACAACATCAAACACAACAATATCAACCACAACAACAACATCAACCACAACGACCACAACAACATCAACCACAACAACATCAACCACAACTACCACAACAACAACCACAACAACCACAACAACAACCACAACAACAACAACCACAACAACTACCACAACAGCAACCACAACAACAACCACAACAACATCAAACACAACAACCACCAGCACCACAATAACAACAACAACAACATCAACCACAACAACATCAACCACAACTACCACAACAACATCAACCACAACAACATCAACATCAACCACAACAACATCAACCACAACTACCACAACAACATCAACCACAACAACAACAACAACAACATCAACCACAACAACATCAACCACAACTACCACAACAACATCAACCACAACAACATCAACAACAACCACAACAACCACAACAACATCAACCACAACAACATCAACAACAACCACAACAACCACAACAACATCAACCACAACAACCACCAGCACCACAATAACAACAACATCAACCACAACAACAACAACTACCACAACAACATCAACCACAACAACATCAACCACAACAACATCAACCACAACAACCACAACAACATCAACCACAACAACCACAACAACATCAACCACAACAACATCAACCACAACAACATCAACCACAACAACCACAACAACATCAACCACAACAACCACAACAACATCAACCACAACAACAACCACAACAACAACCACAACCACAACAACAACCACCAGCACCATAACAACCACAACAATCAACTCAACAACGACAACCACAACAACAACAGCAAGCACAACAACCTCAACCACAACAACAACCACAACCACCACAACAACCACCAGCACCACAACAACCACAACAATCAACTCAACAACGACAACCACAACAACAACAGCAAGCACAACAACCTCAACCACAACAACAACCACAACAACCACCAGCACCACAATAACAACAACAACATCAACCACATCAACAACAACAACTACCACAACAACATCAACCACAACAACATCAACCACAACAACCACAACAACATCAACCACAACAACAACCATAACGGCAGCAACCACAACCACCACAACAACCACCAGCACCACAGCAACCACAACAACAACCAACTCAACAACGACAACCACCAAAACAACATCAACCACAACAACAACCACAACAACATCAACCACAACAACTACCACAACAGCAACCACAACCACAACAACCACAACAGCATCAACCACAACAACAACCATAACAGCAGAAACCACAACCATCACAACAACCACCAGCACCACAACAACAACAACAACCAACTCAACAACGACAACCACCACAACAACACATCGATCATTTGTGAGCCGACTAAATCGTGGCCACGGCGAGATCACCGATCACTCTCCTCCCACTGTGATCATTCAGAGATTATAATGTTTTTTTTTTAATCTCCTTTTTTCTTTCAATATAAAGCAGGTTCTACATCATGAGACCTCCTTTGCCAGTACCAAAATATACTAATAATAATAATAGGGTTTTTCCCCTGTTTTTCTGGCAACAAAACTGCAACCTTTTTTTACAAGGATTCATGTTACTGCATTAACCTGCAGTCAAAATGCAAACAAAAATAAACACTATGATAATGAATGTCCTTGAAAGTAATACTTTGATAGTGGCATTGCACCAATTGGGTCGAGGCTCAAAAGAAAGCCGTCCCTTGGTGTGGACCAATCAGTTTTAAGGACAATGCATCATATATTATCATAGTGTGTGTGTTTTTGATTGCATTTTGACTGCAGGTATTGTGGTTAATGCAGTAACATGAATCTTTGTAAAAAAAAGGTTTCCGTTTTGTTGCCAGAAAAAAGGGGGAAAAACCATATTATTATATTTTGGTACTGGCAAAGGAGGTCTTAAGGATGTAGATGCTCACCCCGAGCCCTCATTACTTTGCTAGTGGCATTGTCTTTGAGCTGTGTGACGCCTTTTGGCGTCATGTGGTCGAGCACCAATTGGGTCGAGGCTCAAACGAAAGCCGTCCCTTGGTGTGGACCAATCAGTTTCAAGGACAATGCATCATATATTATCATAATATGTTTTTTTACTGCATTTTGACTGCAGGTATTGCGGTTAATGCAGTGACATGAATCCTTGTGAGAGAAAAAAGTTTCATTTTTGTTGCCAGAAAAAAAGGGGAAAACCCCTATTATGATAAAGGAGGTTATTTATGAGCTTAGTAGAAGTTCTGCAGCAGCAGTGAATACGCTGTGGTTGTTCAAAAGGGGTCTGTCTGCTAATCGACAGACGGCGACTAATAGCTCGACTCTTCAACAACACTGCCCTCCGTGAATCTGTCTAAAGCCAGCGGTGCTTAGCCTGCGGTGCATGCTGCACACCACCCTGGAGATTCCAGTTTCATTTATTAGGTACTAGCTGTACTACCCGGCTTTCGCTCGGGACTTGGATTCACCACACCCGGCCGCCTTTGTCTCCCCAGTGGCGATGTTCACACACCATAACAGTTACTCGTTTGAGGCTGAGTCGAACTAGGGGAGGCCCAGGACCGGTTCAAATAATCGTCACCGGTGGTGGCCGTGAGCGGGAATCGAACTCGGCGTAGCGCTAACCGTTACACTACCACTCCCCCCCCCACACACACACAGACACACACACAGATACACACACACAGACTCACACACAGACACACACACACAGATACACACACACAGACACACACACACATAGACACACACACAGACTCACACACAGACACACACACAGACACACACACACATAAACACACACACACAGACACACACACAGACTCACACACAGACACACACACAGACACACACACACAGACACACACACAGACACACACACAGACGACAGCACGCTAACCACTACACTACAATGCGTTCCGCTTCCACGTGCGCGGGTCACGTGACAGATTTGACGTCACAGCTCACTTGCCGTGCAAAAAATATAAACATTATTGAGCTCTCCCCCCCCCAAAAAAAAACCGAAGGTATATTTTTAGAATTTGTGCATGGCGTACAGTCTGGAAAGTACCCACACGGCAAATTTCAAATTTGTTGCATGTCTGAAAGTACGCGAAACATGTTGGACAGACGCACACGTTCACAACTTTGCCTTTTATACACATATGGAGACAGCCCTTTGAGACGTGCGGCTCTCGACTCGGGTGCAACCGCAACAATAGAAAAACACGAACAAGAAAACATCTTAAAGTGACTAAACGAAACAACAACAAAAACAACAGATTCCTGATAAACAAAGACCGCATTTCAAAGCTGTGTGCAAAAAAATAAAAACTCCAGTGAGAAGCAAGGTTTAGGATGCCCCAGGAAATGGGTGCGAGACGCGGCCAGATGATTCTTCAGAAGATACAACAGATGAAGACATGGGGCGAAGTGATTTAGAACTTTTTTTCGCTATCATCAAACCCTACGTATGTATTGACATTATTACGACTTCTCTTCTTACGAAACATTCGACTTACGAACAAAAACCCGCCCGGTGTGTCTCAGTTTGACCGTTCGGAACGAGAGTCGTAAGTTCAACCACCGCGCAATACATGGCGGTGGTGACATCTACATCTGCAGAACGTGAAGAACCAGTGGCATCTACATCTACAGAACGTGAAGAACCAGTGGCATCTACATCAACAGAACGTGAATAACCAGTGGCATCTACATCTGCAGAACGTGAAGAACCAGTGGCATCTACATCTGCAGAACGTGAAGAACCAGTGGCATCTACATCTACAGAACCTGAAGAACCAGTGGCATGTAATTCTCCAGAACATGAAAAACCAGTGGAACCTACATCTGCAGAACATGAAGAACCAGTGGCATCTACATCTGCAGAACGCGAAAAACCAGTGCCATCTAAATCTGCAGAAGGTGAAGAACCAGTGGCATCTAAATCTGCAGAACATGAAGAACCAGTGGCATCTAATTCTCCAGAACCTGAATAACCAGTGGCATCTACATCTACAGAACCTGAAGAACCTGTGGCATCTACATCTAGAGAACCTGAAGAACCAGTGGCATCTAATTCTCCAGAACGTGAAGAACCAGTGGCATCTTCATCTGCAGAACATGAAGAACCAGTGGCATCTACATGTGCAGAACGTGAAGAACCAGTGGCATCTACATCTACAGAACGTGAAGAACCAGTGGCATCTACATCTACAGAACGTGAAGAACCAGTGGCATCTACATCTACAGAACGTGAAGAACCAGTGGCATCTACATCAACAGAACGTGAATAACCAGTGGCATCTACATCTGCAGAACGTGAAGAACCAGTGGCATCTACATCTGCAGAACGTGAAGAACCAGTGGCATCTACATCTACAGAACCTGAAGAACCAGTGGCATGTAATTCTCCAGAACATGAAAAACCAGTGGAACCTACATCTGCAGAACATGAAGAACCAGTGGCATCTACATCTGCAGAACGCGAAAAACCAGTGCCATCTAAATCTGCAGAAGGTGAAGAACCAGTGGCATCTAAATCTGCAGAACATGAAGAACCAGTGGCATCTAATTCTCCAGAACCTGAATAACCAGTGGCATCTACATCTACAGAACCTGAAGAACCTGTGGCATCTACATCTAGAGAACCTGAAGAACCAGTGGCATCTAATTCTCCAGAACGTGAAGAACCAGTGGCATCTTCATCTGCAGAACATGAAGAACCAGTGGCATCTACATGTGCAGAACGTGAAGAACCACTGCCATCTAAATCTGCAGAACGTGAAGAACCAGTGGCATTTAAATCTGCAGAACATGAAGAACCAGTGGCATTTACATCTACAGAACGTGAAGAGCCAGTGACATCTACATCTGCAGAACGTGAAGAACCAGTGGCATCTACATCTGCAGAACGTGAAGAACCAGCGGCATCTACATCTGCAGAACGTGAAGAACCAGTGGCATTTACATCTGCAGAACGTGACGAACCAGTGGCATCTAAATCTGTAGAACGTGAAGAACCAGTGGCATCTAAATCTGCAGAACGTGAAGAGCCAGTGACATCTACATCTGCAGAACGTGAAGAACCAGTGACATCTACATCTGCAGAACATGAAGAACCAGTGGCATTTACATCTACAGAACGTGAAGAGCCAGTGACATCTACATCTGCAGAACGTGAAGAACCAGTGGCATCTACATCTGCATAACATGAAGAACCAGTGTCATTTACTGTACATCTGCAGGACGTGAAGAACCAGTGGCATCTAAATCTGCAGAACGTGAAGAACAGGTGGCATCTAAATCTGCAGAACGTGAAGAACCAGTGGCATCTACATCTGCAGAACATGAGGAACCAGTGGCATCTAAATTTGCAGAACGTCAATAACCAGTGACATCTGCATCTACAGAACCTGAAGAACCAGTTGCATCTACTTCTCCAGAACGTGAATAACCAGTGGCACCTACATCTGCAGAACGTGAAGTAACAGTGGCATTTAAATCTGCAGAACGGGTCAAGGATTCGAGGCTGAGTCGACCTAGGGGAGGAGGCCCCAGGTAGCTGTGTGAGTGCTCGCTGTCGCTGGTGGTTGGCCGTGAGAGGGAATCGAACTTGGGTTCGTTAGCTCAGCGTCGCGCATACCCCTGCACATCAAGCAGCAAGTGCGTTTATACGTAAAACGCTCGAGCAAGCAAATCCTTCTCAGAGTCGAAGCAAAATCCAAAGGAGTCGTTACGTTGCAAATTTTTAACAGCTGCGAGAATTTTCGTTTTGTAATGAAAAAAAAATGAAGACAAAAAATGAACGTTTTACGTCAAGGTGATAAAATTTTGAAATTGCTTCGCTTTGCGTTTCCAAAGCACTTTCAGCGTCTGAGTTTGTTGTTGTTGTATTGTTAACAACCACAAATCTTTTTGCAGATGACACGATACTGATTACTGCTGGCCGCTCTCTGGATCACGTGATTGCTAAGCTCCAGGGTGACTTCAACAAACTAAAACATCAGCTAGTTTCTCTTAAACTAGTCCTGAATACCTCCAAAACCAAGGTGCTATGCTTCTCACCGAGACTAAAGCAGGAAGTTATTTTTCCCCAATTACATTCCTTGAATAATTATCAAATAGAGCAAGTCAAGATCTAATAGTATCTTGGGGTCATCCTGGATTCAAAACTGAATTTTGAAGATCACATTGATTATATTGGTAAAAAGACAAAAATAAAAATTGGTTTTCTGTATCGACACAAGCACTGCTTCCCCCAAATGTTCCGTTTGGAATTGATAAAAGCTACCATACTGCCTCTACTTGACTACTGTGACATCGTGTATAAATCAGCCCCAAGTACTGTACTGAGGAAGCTTGATTCTATCTATCACTAGACCTTAAGATTTACATTGAACTGCCCATATAGGACTCACCACTGTGATCTCTACATTGGGTCAAACTTAACATCTCTTAATGTTCGACGGCTTGTGCACCAGATCTTATTTATTCACGATGTACTTACAAAAAAATCCACAGACTACCTACTGGATCTCCTCTCTGTTTCAAAGAACAAATTTGACGCTCATTTACCAGCTTCACATTCCTTATTGCCGTACAAAAACCGGTGGAAGGGCCTTTGCTATTGATGCCCCCAGGGTCTGGAATGCTATTGCCAATAAACTGCAACTTGAATCACTACCTATGAGATCTTCACTCAAAACTGCTCTAGAGGAGTTGTACAACCCTAGCTGCCACTGCAATTCAGTGGCCTAAAATATGGCTCTAGATTTTGGTGTCATAATTTATTTACGTAGTTTATTGTTAAAAAATTCGGTCACAGTCCCTATGATCACTGTTACATTGCATTTATGGCTTTTATTTTGGTGATTTCGAAAACGTTTTTTTTTGTTTGGCCATGTTTTTGTTTATTGTAGTACGGAGTTAGACTGATGGCCTAAATCTTAGTTGTCTTGTGGTTGTTCTTGTTTGACTTGGTGTACGGTGCTATTTCAGGAATATTTTGATGTTTTTTTTCCTGGATTTTCTGTTTGCACAGTCACACAAAGTCACTTTAAGATGTTTTTCTTGTTCATGTTTTTGTTTGTTGCGGTTGCACCTGATTCAAGAGCCGAATGGCTCACAGGGCTATACCAACATAAATGGACTATGAACTATGAACAACGAAGTTGATGTCAACTCGTAACGCCACGGTAACGGATGTTCCCTCTTAGAGAGGCAGGGAAAAGACGACTGAGAGAGAGAGGGCGACTCAGAGAGAGAGAGAGAGAGGGCGACTCAGAGAGCGAGAGAGAGGACGACTCAGAGAGAGAGAGAGGGCGACTCAGAGAGAGAGAGAGAGGGCGACTCAGAGAGAGAGAGAGGACGACTCAGAGAGAGAGAGGACAACTCAGAGAGAGAGGGCGATTCAGAGAGAGAGAGGACGACTCAGAGAGAGAGGACGACTCAGAGGGAGAGAGAGAGAGGACGACTCAGAGAGAGAGGATGACTCAGAGAGAGAGAACGACTCAGAGAGAGAGAGAGGGCGACTCAGAGAGAGAGGACGACTCAGAGAGAGAGGACGACTCAGAGAGAGATAGGACGACTCAGAGAGAGAAAGGACGACTCAGAGAGAGAGAGGACGACTCAGAGAGAGAGGGCGACTCAGAGAGAGAGAGGACGACTCAGAGAGAGAGAGGACGACTCAGAGAGAGAGGACGACTCAGAGAGAGAGGACGACTCAGAGAGAGAGAGGGCGACTCAGAGAGAGAGAGGACGACTCAGAGAGAGAGAGAGAGGACGGCTCAGAGAGAGAGGACGACTCAGAGAGAGAGAGGACGACTCAGAGAGAGAGGACGACTCAGAGAGAGAGAGGACGACTCAGAGAGAGAGGACGGCTCAGAGAAAGAGGGCGACTCAGAGCGAGAGAGGTCGACTCAGAGAGAGGACGACTCAGAGAGAGAGGACGACTCAGAGAGAGAGAGGACGACTCAGAGAGAGAGAGGACGACTCAGAGAGAGAGGACGACTCAGAGAGAGAGAGGACGACTCAGAGAGAGAGAGGACGACTCAGAGAGAGAGGACGACTCAGAGAGAGAGGACGACTCAGAGAGAGAGAGGACGACTCAGAGAGAGAGGACGACTCAGAGAGAGGACGACTCAGAGAGAGAGGACGACTCAGAGAGAGAGGGCGACTCAGAGAGAGAGGATGACTCAGAGAGAGAGGACGACTCAGAGAGAGAGAGGACGACTCAGATAGAGGACGACTCAGAGAGAGAGGACGACTCAGAGAGAGAGAGGACGACTCAGAGAGAGAGGACGACTCAGAGAGAGAGGACGACTCAGAGAGAGAGGACGACTCAGAGAGATAGAGGACGACTCAGAGAGACAGGACGACTCAAAGAAAGAGGACGACTCAAGAGAGAGAGGACGACTCAGAGAGAGAGAGGACGACTCAGAGAGAGAGGACGACTCAGAGAGAGAGGACGACTCAGAGAGAGAGGACGACTCAGAGAGAGAGGGCGACTCAGAGAGAGAGGATGACTCAGAGAGAGAGGACGACTCAGAGAGAGAGAGGACGACTCAGATAGAGGACGACTCAGAGAGAGAGGACGACTCAGAGAGAGAGAGGACGACTCAGAGAGAGAGGACGACTCAGAGAGAGAGGACGACTCAGAGAGAGAGGACGACTCAGAGAGATAGAGGACGACTCAGAGAGACAGGACGACTCAAAGAAAGAGGACGACTCAAGAGAGAGAGGACGACTCAGAGAGAGAGGACGACTCAGAGAGAGAGAGGGCGACTCAGAGAGAGAGGACGACTCAGAGAGAGAGAGGACGACTCAGAGAGAGAGAGGGCGACTCAGAGAGAGGACGACTCAGAGAGAGAACGACTCATGTTAACACTGTATTTGTGTGTATGCAATGGATCACATTTTTCCTTAACCTCGACAATTGGCCTATTTTGGCCAAATCTTCTCAAATCGGGTGATTAGAGGGCAATTCACCCACACACACACACGTCACACACAACACACACAACACACACACAACACACACACACACCACACACACGCCACACACACACACACAACACACACACCACACACACACACCACAGACACACACACACAACACACACATACAACACACACACACACCACATACACACACACACCACACACACACCACACACACACCACACACACACAACACACACACCACACACACACACAACACACACACAAAACACATACACACACACCACACACACACACTACACACACACACACAACACACACACTACACACACACACCACACACACACCACACACACACACACACCACACACACACCACACACACACACCACACACACACACCACACACACACACACAACACACACACTACACACACACCACACACACACCACACACACACGCCACACACACCACACACACCACACACACCACACACCACACACACCCCACACACACCACACACACACCACACACACACACCACACACACCACACACACACCGCACACACACACACAACACACACACCACACACACACACCACACACACCACACACACACCACACACACACCACACACACCACACACACACCACACACACCCCGCACACACACACACCACACACACACCACACACGCACACACCCCACACATACACACACCACACACACCACACACAACACACACCACACACACACCACACACACACACCACACACACCACACACACACCACACACACACTACACACACCACACACACACACACCACACACACATCACACACCACACACACACACCACACACACACACCACACACACACCACACACCACACACACACCACACACACCACACACCACACACACACACACCACACACATACCACACACACACACCACACACACCACACACACCACACACACCACACACACCACACACACACAACACACACACAACACACACACCACACACACACACACCACACACACACACCACACACACCACACACACACCACACACACACACCACGCACCCCACACACACACACCACACACACCACACACACACCGCACACACACACACCACACACACCACACACGCACACACCCCACACACACCACACATACACACACCACACACACAACACACACCACACACACACCACACACACCACACACACACCACACACACCACACACACCACACACACACCACACACACCACACACACCACACACACACCACACACACACCACACACACACACACCACACACACACCACACACACCACACACCACACACGCACCACACACACACCACACACACCACACACACCACACACCACACACCACACACACACCACACACACCACACACACACACCACACACACACCACACACACACCACACACACCACACACACCACACACACACACCACACACACCACACACACACAACACACACACCACACACACACACCACACACACACCACACACACCACACACCACACACACACCACACACACACCACACACACACCACACACACCCCACACACACCACACACACACCACACACACCACACAAACCACACACCTCACACACACCACACACACACACCACACACACCACACACCACACACACACACCACACACACACACCACACACATACCACACACACACCACACACACACACACCACACACACACAACACACACACCACACACATACCACACACACCACACACACACCACACACACACCACACACACACCACACACACACACACCACACACACACACACCACACACACACCACACACACACCACACACACACACACCACACACACACCACACACCACACACACAACACACCCCACACACACACACCACACACACACCACACACACACACACCACACACACACCACACACACCACACACACCACACACACACCACACACACACCACACACACCACACACACCACACACACACACCACACACACACCACAAACACACACACACCACACACACCACACACACACACACCACACACACACACACCACACACACACACGTGTGTGTGCCCTACATCTTTCGGGGTGTAACGCTCTCCTCGCCTCCCCCACCACGGCATCGTTCTGACGAGACGGGGGAGAGTTGCTCCACATGACTCGGAGGTTGGCTTTGAAGGTGCTCCGATCAAAACGAGACATCCACCCATGCCGTGATCCCGCCTCTCTCTCCCTCTCTCTCTCTAACTCCCCTCTTGCTCCGACTAGAAAATCTTCTCCAAGGTTTACTGAAAACCCTCTCGAGACATTGCTGGGGTCAGTTGATCCTGCCGGAACAGTCGAATCGCATCCCCGGACGGTGCATATATGCGACAACATCGGTCCGTTCAGTTACGTGATCTCCCTTGCAGAAGCGCACAACGTGGACTTGAGCCTCCTCTTCTTGGATCAGGAGAAGTCCCTTTGACAGGGCGAGCCACCAGAACCGTGGACAAACTTCTTAACGTCGCTCGACTTCGGCCCGGCCTTCATCTCGCACGTGAGGCTCCTGTACAAGGGGGGGGCAAATCCAGCCTCACGAAGATAAACCAGCGGCTCGGCGTCCCCTTTCCCTGTGACGAAGGGGGGTCAGACCTGGGATGCCCCCGTGGTTGAGTAAGACCTCGTCGTCAACAACGACGATTTCTCTCCCCTCTTTCTTTTTCATACGATCAGAGGGAAACAAGAAGAGGCTCTAAAAATGTTGAGTTAAAGCTTTCGTGACTGCAGGGATTGGGATTCATATTCTTGGTTCTTTCGGTAAAGTCACCACCACGTTAGAAGGGAAACAATAAAATAATAAAAATATATAAAACAATAAAATTATTGTAAAACAATAAAATTGTTATTCTTGGTTCGTTGGGTAAAGTCACCACCACGTAGAAGGGAAACTATAAAATGATAAAAATATAAAACAATAAAATTATTGTAAAACAATAAAATTGTTTATTATTGGTTCGTTGGGTAAAGTCACCACCACGTAGAAGGGAAACAATAAAATAATAAAAATATAAAACAATGAAATTATTGTAAAACAATAAAATTATTATTCTTGGTTCTTTGGGTAAAGTCATCACCATGTAGAAGGGAAACAATAAAATGATGAAAATATAAAACAATAAAATTATTGTAAAACAATAAAATTGTTATTCTTGGTTCGTTGGGTAAAGTCACCACCACGTAGAAGGGAAACAATAAAATGATGAAAATATAAAACAATAAAATTATTGTAAAACAATAAAATTGTTATTCTTGGTTCGTTGGGTAAAGTCACCACCACGTAGAAGGGAAACAATAAAATGATGAAAATATAAAACAATAAAATTATTCATCTTCTTTGGTTCTTTCGGTAAAGTCACGTAGAATGAGAATAAAATAATAAATTGATAAAATAAAATAACACAATAATATTCTCACGACGTTTCGGCCACAACACAAGCGGCCTTCATCAGGTGAAGGGGGCGAGACTGTCTGGTAGGACAGCGCTGGAGTGAGAGAGCCACGTTCAGATCACGGCTTTTAAGCTGTGTGAGAGGAACAAAGAGCCTTGACACAGGAATTAGCATAAAATTTAGCATTGAAATGGCTGAATGATTAGTCACAGAAATAGCTATGTTAAAAGTTAAAGCATACACATCCGCAGAGGCACCCATTGTTAAAAGGAATTAGCATAGAATTTAGCATTGAAATAGCTAAGTTAAGGCATACACATCCGCAGAGGCACCCCTTGACAATGGGATTAGCATAGAATTTAGCATTGAAATGGCTGAGTGATTCGCTTGTAACTGCTACAGAAATAGCTACGTTGAAGTCAGAGCATACACATTCACCGAGGCACTTAGTACAAATCAAACAGGAGAATTTAGCATTGAAATAACTAGGCGAATTTAGCATTGAAATAACTGGGTGATTTGCTAGTGACTGGTCACAGAAATGACTACACATCTGAGCTATTCACAGTACTATATAGTGAACCAATAAAAACTAAAATATCAATTACCTTCATGTTATCAATAAACTCTATATTCTCCAATCAGCTAAGCTACCAACCATAAGTCGTTATATATCACAATGCTATATGGCGAAAAAATGGGTGGATTCTTACCCTCAAATTTCCGTACCACGGATAGCTATGGGCCCCGTTCAGACGGACGAGTTCGTCCATGGTCGGAACAGAGGAGGGGGAGAGAGACAGCTGCGAGGCCCTAGTATGCTCCATGTTGTAAACCATACCATTAACCGTGGTGTGAGAGGTATTAAGAGGCAATGCTGGCGAAAGAGCTGCGGTCTGAAGGACATCGTAAAATTACAATTAATTAAGAACAGAAATGATTTAACACATCTTTCCAGTGGTTACTAAGCCTGAATCCATCTTCTCGGTTGAAATTGTCTCTGTGCTTGTATATGTGAATGGCCTCATGAACGAATCTCTCATGGTAGCCGGTTGGTTTGCAAAGAACCTCCGTCTTGGAGAAGTCAATGTCATGTGAGCCCACTGAATTGTAACAGTGGTCTGCCACGGCAGAGGAGTTCGTCTTACCGTGTTTCAAGTCTGCTTTATGTTCGCGGATGCGGTCCGAGATATGTCTTTTGGTTTCTCCAATGTAGCTACTACCACAGAGGCACTTTAGTTTGTAAACGCCTGGGTACTGTATGTCTGGAAGAGCATCTTTTACAGATGGAACTAAATCACGGATTTTGTGTACTGTGTTGAATCGGACCTGGATCTTGTGTTTATTCAGGATTTTGGAGATCTTTTTAGTGACCCCTGCAATGTAGGGTAAGGTGATGGTTTTGAGTGGCTCCACAAGAGGATCCTTCTTCATGACTGGAGTGATGGCTTTGCGGATTGTGTAGTCGGAGTAGCCATTAGCCCTGAGAGCCTGGTGTACGTGCTTGAGTTCACTGGTAATGTGTTCCTGGTCGGAAATGCATTGGGCTCTATGGTATAGAGTCTTGATGAGGCAGTTCTTCTGGGATGGATGGTGGTGGGAATCCGGTTTCAAGTAAGCATCTGTATGGGTAGCTTTCCTGTAGACAGAGTGGCTCATTGAACCATCATGTCTCCTTTTAATTAAGACATCCAGAAAGGGTAGTTTGCCATCTTTTTCGACCTCCATGGTAAATCTGATGGCTGGGTGTATGGAATTGATGTGGTCGCGGAATTGGTCTAGAGCAGGCTGGCCATGTGGCCAGATGACAAAGGTGTCATCAACGTACCTCTTCCATAAGGTCGGGCGTAGAGTGGCAGTCTGGATGGCGTCAGTTTCAAATTTTTCCATGAATACGTTGGCTACAACCGGAGATAGGGGGGAGCCCATTGGGGTGCCCTCAGTTTGTTTGTAGAAAGTTCCATTCCAGGTGAAGTATGTGTTGGTTAAGCAATGTCTCACCAGGGGGGGTACATCAGTATGCAGTCCTTGATGAACCAGGTCTTCAATGATAGCGATGGTGTCAGGTACCGGGACTTTGGTGAACAAGGACACCACATCAAAACTGACAAGCAGGTCGTTTGGGGACAGGGAAATGTCTTTGATTGTCGATACCAGGTGAGTAGAATTTAGTACCGCAGAGGTGGTTTTTCCAGTGAAAGGTCGCAGTATATCAGCCAGAAAACGTGCCAGTTTGTAGGTGGGGGAGCTGATAGTAGAGACAATGGGACGAAGGGGTGTATCTTCTTTGTGTATCTTTGGAAGGCCATATAATCTTGGTGGTCTGGCAGCAGAGGGTTTCAACGAGAACTGTTTGATCTCATCAATTAATGCTGTTGAATCAGAGATAATTTTGTTCGTTTTGGTGACCAGGCTGTTGGTGGGATCTCTTTTTATTTTTGTATAGCTGCCATCGTTGAGTAGTTCTTGAATTTTGTTGTTATATTCTGTTTTGTCCATGATGACAGTGGCATTGCCTTTGTCGGCTGAGAGAACGACAATATCATCCCTCTTTTTTAATTGAGATAATTCAAAACGTTCGTCTTTGCTGATGTTGCTGGGTGGCAACTTAGCGTTTTTGAGGGTTGCAGCGATTTCAGATCTTGCTACGTCTGCAGAGATGTGACTCAAGCCCTTGAGTGCAACGTCAACATGGGCAATGATATCATTAACCGGTAAGTGTCTCGGTGTGACAGCAAAGTTTAGACCTTTAGCTAAAACGGATTTTAAAAAAGAGGGATGATATTGTCGTTCTCTCAGCCGACAAAGGCAATGCCACTGTCATCATGGACAAAACAGAATATAACAACAAAATTCAAGAACTACTCAACGATGGCAGCTATACAAAAATAAAAAGAGATCCCACCAACAGCCTGGTCACCAAAACGAACAAAATTATCTCTGATTCAACAGCATTAATTGATGAGATCAAACAGTTCTCGTTGAAACCCTCTGCTGCCAGACCACCAAGATTATATGGCCTTCCAAAGATACACAAAGAAGATACACCCCTTCGTCCCATCGTCTCTACTATCAGCTCCCCCACCTACAAACTGGCACGTTTTCTGGCTGATATACTGCGACCTTTCACTGGAAAAACCACCTCTGCGGTACTAAATTCTACTCACCTGGTATCGACAATCAAAGACATTTCCCTGTCCCCAAACGACCTGCTTGTCAGTTTTGATGTGGTGTCCTTGTTCACCAAAGTCCCGGTACCTGACACCATCGCTATCATTGAAGACCTGGTTCATCAAGGACTGCATACTGATGTACCCCCCCTGGTGAGACATTGCTTAACCAACACATACTTCACCTGGAATGGAACTTTCTACAAACAAACTGAGGGCACCCCAATGGGCTCCCCCCTATCTCCGGTTGTAGCCAACGTATTCATGGAAAAATTTGAAACTGACGCCATCCAGACTGCCACTCTACGCCCGACCTTATGGAAGAGGTACGTTGATGACACCTTTGTCATCTGGCCACATGGCCAGCCTGCTCTAGACCAATTCCGCGACCACATCAATTCCATACACCCAGCCATCAGATTTACCATGGAGGTCGAAAAAGATGGCAAACTACCCTTTCTGGATGTCTTAATTAAAAGGAGACATGATGGTTCAATGAGCCACTCTGTCTACAGGAAAGCTACCCATACAGATGCTTACTTGAAACCGGATTCCCACCACCATCCATCCCAGAAGAACTGCCTCATCAAGACTCTATACCATAGAGCCCAATGCATTTCCGACCAGGAACACATTACCAGTGAACTCAAGCACGTACACCAGGCTCTCAGGGCTAATGGCTACTCCGACTACACAATCCGCAAAGCCATCACTCCAGTCATGAAGAAGGATCCTCTTGTGGAGCCACTCAAAACCATCACCTTACCCTACATTGCAGGGGTCACTAAAAAGATCTCCAAAATCCTGAATAAACACAAGATCCAGGTCCGATTCAACACAGTACACAAAATCCGTGATTTAGTTCCATCTGTAAAAGATGCTCTTCCAGACATACAGTACCCAGGCGTTTACAAACTAAAGTGCCTCTGTGGTAGTAGCTACATTGGAGAAACCAAAAGACATATCTCGGACCGCATCCGCGAACATAAAGCAGACTTGAAACACGGTAAGACGAACTCCTCTGCCGTGGCAGACCACTGTTACAATTCAGTGGGCTCACATGACATTGACTTCTCCAAGACGGAGGTTCTTTGCAAACCAACCGGCTACCATGAGAGATTCGTTCATGAGGCCATTCACATATACAAGCACAGAGACAATTTCAACCGAGAAGATGGATTCAGGCTTAGTAACCACTGGAAAGATGTGTTAAATCATTTCTGTTCTTAATTAATTGTAATTTTACGATGTCCTTCAGACCGCAGCTCTTTCGCCAGCATTGCCTCTTAATACCTCTCACACCACGGTTAATGGTATGGTTTACAACATGGAGCATACTAGGGCCTCGCAGCTGTCTCTCTCCCCCTCCTCTGTTCCGACCATGGACGAACTCGTCCGTCTGAACGGGGCCCATAGCTATCCGTGGTACGGAAATTTGAGGGTAAGAATCCACCCATTTTTTCGCCATATAGCATTGTGATATATAACGACTTATGGTTGGTAGCTTAGCTGATTGGAGAATATAGAGTTTATTGATAACATGAAAGTAATTGATATTTTAGTTTTTATTGGTTCACTATATAGTACTGTGAATAGCTCAGATGTGTAGTCATTTCTGTGACCAGTCACTAGCAAATCACCCAGTTATTTCAATGCTAAATTCGCCTAGTTATTTCAATGCTAAATTCTCCTGTTTGATTTGTACTAAGTGCCTCGGTGAATGTGTATGCTCTGACTTCAACGTAGCTATTTCTGTAGCAGTTACAAGCGAATCACTCAGCCATTTCAATGCTAAATTCTATGCTAATCCCATTGTCAAGGGGTGCCTCTGCGGATGTGTATGCCTTAACTTAGCTATTTCAATGCTAAATTCTATGCTAATTCCTTTTAACAATGGGTGCCTCTGCGGATGTGTATGCTTTAACTTTTAACATAGCTATTTCTGTGACTAATCATTCAGCCATTTCAATGCTAAATTTTATGCTAATTCCTGTGTCAAGGCTCTTTGTTCCTCTCACACAGCTTAAAAGCCGTGATCTGAACGTGGCTCTCTCACTCCAGCGCTGTCCTACCAGACAGTCTCGCCCCCTTCACCTGATGAAGGCCGCTTGTGTTGTGGCCGAAACGTCGTGAGAATATTATTGTGTTATTTTATTTTATCAATTTATTATTTTATTCTCATTCTACGTGACTTTACCGAAAGAACCAAAGAAGATGAATCATTGCAGTCACGAAAGCTTTAAATCGAAATAAAATTATTGTAAAACAATAAAATTGTTATTCTTGGTTCGTTGGGTAAAGTCACCACCTCGTCGAAGGGAAACAATAAAATAATAAAAAAATATAAAACAATAAAATTCTCACGACGTTTCAAGAAATGTTTTTGCTGTGGTTTTCACACCTGATGATGATTGCTTCTTGTGTTGCAGTCGAAACGTCGTGAGAATTTTATTGTTTTATATATTTTTTAAAATTATTTTATTGCTTCCCTTCTAACGTGGTGGTGACTTTACCGAAAGAACCAAGAATATGAATAAGGAGATGCTCGGTGTAGTCGGCATTTTGAGTTTATTTTTTTTGTTTTGTTTTGTTTTTCAATGCTTTGATTTATGTGCCCCCCACCCCCCACCCCCCTGTTTAAATGAAATATTTTATTAATCACCAATTAAAGTTTGCTCCCAGCATTCACCACCATCAACCACCACCACCACCACCACAGTCATCACAATCATCATCATCATCACTCGAGCAGTAATCACCACTTGGCTTTTGAATAATCATCATCATCATCAGCTGGTGTCCTTTGAATGTCCTGGACCCCGACATGCGAACGTGGGATTTCCACATCCGCCGAACGCGACTTCGCTTTCCAACCATCAGCAGCAGCTGGAGTCTCTCTCCCTCTCTCCCTCCCTGACTGCTGCTATGGGGCCGCCCATAAATGACGTCACGCGATTTTGGAGGATTTCTGACCCCCCCCCCCCTCGTCACACGGCGTCACAAAAAGTCAGACCCCCCCCCCCTCCAATATGACGTCATAAAACTCTACCCCCCCAAAAAATATATATGTATAAAACATGCTTCAAATCGCTGTAAACTATTGTTGTCATTGTAGTTGCGTGTTTAATGTGGCGCTGCACTCTGATGTTGTAGGTAGAAAACATTTATTAACAAAGTCTATTTAATTAAGTAGACCTTGACGTCTATATTTATTTAAAGTTGCGCATTTTGATGTGACGTCACATTTCTCAAACACTCCCTCGTCACAAATGTCTGACCCCCACCCCGCTCCGAGGTACGTGACGTCATTTATGGACGGCCCCTATACGTTTCCACGTGATGATGATGATGATGACAAGCCCACTTGGTTGAGCTTTCATTTTAAATGTTGTGCAGCTAGGTAGTTCAGCGGGGCTTTACTTGGTGAGATAAAACCCTAAAAACAATGTCGTTTGCGGTTCATCAAAGCTCTGCTGATTTGGCATCTCTGAGAGCAGGGGGTCACCTCCTGCTCAGCCGCGGAGATGACACCGCTGTCTCATAGAAACACAGAGACCCACAGACTAACTACACAGAGACACATAGAGTCACTACACAGAGACCCATAGACTCATCACACAGAGACACATAGAGTCGCTACACAGAGACCCATAGAATCACTACACAGAGACCACAGACTAACTACACAGAGACCCATAGAGTCACTACACAGAGACCCATAGACTAACTACACAGAGACACATAGAGTCACTACACAGAGACCCATAGAGTCACTACACAGAGACCCACAGACTCACTACACAGAGATACATAGAGTCACTACACAGAGACACATAGAGTCACTACACAGAGACACATAGACTCATCACACAGAGACCCATGGAGTCACTACACAGAGACACATAGACTAACTACACAGAGACACATAGAGTCACTACACAGAGACACATAGACTCACTACACAGAGACACATAGACTAACTACACAGAGACCCATAGACTAACTACACAGAGACCCATAGACTCACTACACAGAGACACATAGACTAACTACACAGAGACCCATAGACTCACTACACAGAGACACATAGACTCACCACACAGAGACCCATAGACTCACTACACAGAGACCCATAGACTCAACACGCAGATACCCATAGAGTCACTACACAGAGACACAAAGACTCACCACACAGAGACCCATAGACTCACTACACAGAGACACATAGAGTCACTACACAGAGACACATAGAGTCACTACACAGAGACCCATAGAGTCACTACACAGAGACACATAGACTCATCACACAGAGACCCACAGACTAACTACACAGAGACCCATAGACTCACTACACAGAGACCCATAGACTAACAACACAGAGACACATAGACTCATCACACAGAGACCCACAGACTAACTACACAGAGACCCATAGACTCATCACACAGAGACCCACAGACTAACTACACAGAGACACAGACTCACTACACAGATGCCCATAGAGTCACTACACAGAGACCCACAGACAAACTACACAGAGGCACATAGAGTCACTACACAGAGACACATAGAGTCACTGCACAGAGACCCATAGACTCGCCACGCAGAGACCCATAGAGTCACTACCCAGAGACCCACAGACTAACTACACAGAGACCCATAGAGTCACTACAGAGAGACCCATAGACTCGCCACGCAGAGACCCATAGACTCACTACACAGAGACACATAGACTCACTACACAGATACCTATAGAGTCACCAAACAGAGACCCATAGACTCACCACACAGAGACCCATAGATTCATTCCACAGAGGCCCATAGACTCATCACATATAGACCTATAGACTCACTAGAAAGAGACCCATAGACTCACTACACAGAGAACCATAGACTCACCACACAGATACCCGTAGACTCATCACACAGAGACCCATAGACTCACCACACAGAGACCCACAGACTCACCACACAGAGACTTATAGAGACACCACACAGAGACCCATTGACTCACCACACAGAGACCCATAGATTCACCACACAGAGAGCCATAGACTCATCACACATAGATCCATAGACTAACTACACAGAGACCCATAGACTCACCACACAGAGACCCATAGACTCATCACACAGATACACATAGAGTCACTACACAGAGACCCATAGAGTCACTACACAGAGACACATAGACTCATCACACAGAGACCCACAGACTAACTACACAGAGACCCATAGACTCACTACACAGAGACCCATAGACTAACAACACAGAGACACATAGACTCATCACACAGAGACCCACAGACTAACTACACAGAGACACAGACTCACTACACAGATACCCATAGAGTCACTACACAGAGACCCACAGACAAACTACACAGAGACACATAGAGTAACTACACAGAGACACATAGAGTCACTGCACAGAGACCCATAGACTCGCCACGCAGCGACCCATAGAGTCACTACACAGAGACCCACAGACTAACTACACAGAGACCAATAGAGTCAATACAGAGAGACCCATAGACGCGCCACGCAGAGACCCATAGACTCACTACACAGAGACACATAGACTCACTACACAGATACCTATAGAGTCACCAAACAGAGACCCATAGACTCACCACACAGAGACCCATAGATTCATCACACAGAGGCCCATAGACTCATCACATATAGACCCATAGACTCACTAGAAAGAGACCCATAGACTCACTACACAGAGAACCATAGACTCACCACACAGATACCTGTAGACTCATCACACAGAGACCCATAGACTCACTACACAGAGACCCATAGACTCACTACACAGAGACCAGTTGACTCACTACACAGAGACACATAGACTCACTTCACAGAGACCCATAGACTCACTACACAGATACCTATAGAGTCACCACACAGAGACCCACAGACTCACCACACAGAGACTTATAGAGACACCACACAGAGACCCATTGACTCACCACACAGAGACCCATAGATTCACCACACAGAGAGCCATAGACTCATCACACATAGATCCATAGACTAACTACACAGAGACCCATAGACTCACCACACAGAGACCCATAGACTCATCACACAGATACACATAGAGTCACTACACAGAGACCTATAGACTAACTACACAGAGACACATAGACTCACTACACAGAGACCCATAGAGTCACTACACAGAGACCCATAGAGTCACTACACAGAGACCCATACAGTCACTACACAGAGACCCATAGACTCACTACACAGAGACCCATAGACTCACTACACAGAGACACACAGACTAACCACACAGAGACACATAGAGTCACTACACAGAGACACATAGAGTCACTACACAGAGACACATAGAGTCACTACACAGAGACACATAGACTAACTACACAGAGACCCATAGACTCACCACACAGAGACCCATAGACTCATCACACAGAGACACATAGAGTCACTACACAGAGACCCATAGACTAACTACACAGATACACATAGACTCACTACACAGAGACCCATAGAGTCACTACACAGAGACCCATAGAGTCACTACACAGAGACCCATAGAGTCACTACACAGAGACCCATAGACTAACTACACAGAGACACATAGAGTCATCACACAGTGACCCATAGACTACACAGAAACCCATAGACTCATCACACAGAAACCCACAGACTAACTACAGAGAGAAACATAGAGTCGCTACACAGAGACCCGTAGAGTCACTACACAGAGACACATAGACTCACTACACAGAGACCCATAGACTAACTACACAGAGACCCATAGACTCATCACACAGAGACCCACAGACTAACTACACAGAGACACAGACTCACCACACAAAGAGCCATAGACTAACTACACAGAGACACATAGACTCATCACACAGAGACCCACAGACTAACTACACAGAGACCGATAGAGTCACTACACAGAGACCCATAGACTAACTACACAGAGACACATAGACTCATCACACAGAGACGCACAGACTAACTACACAGAGACCGATAGACTAATCACACAGAGACCCATAGACTCATCACACAGAGACCCACAGACTAAGTACATAGAGACCCATAGACTCACTACACAGAGACACATAGAGTCACTACACAGAGACACATAGACTAACTACACAGAGACCCATAGACTCACTACACAGAGACACATAGACTCACCACAGAGAGACCCATAGACTCACTACACAGAGACCCACAGACTAACTACACAGAGACCCATAAAGTCACTACACAGAGACACATAGAATCACTACACAGAGACACATAGACTCATCACACAGAGACCCACAGACTAACTACACAGAGATCCATAGACTCATCAAACAGAGACCCACATACTAACTACACAGAGACCCATATAGTCACTACACAGAGACAAATAGAGTCACTACACAGAGACCCATAGACTCACTACACAGAGACACATAGACTCACTACACAGATACCTATAGAGTCACCACACAGATACCAATAGACTCACTACACAGAGACCCATAGACTCACCACACAGAGACCCATAGATTCACCACACAGAGAGCCATAGACTCATCACACATAGACCCATAGACTCACCACACAGAGAGCCATAGACTCACCACACAGAGACCCATAGACTCATCACACAGAGACCCATAGAGTCACCACACAGAGACCCATAGAGCCACCACACAGAGACCCATAGACTCATCACACAGAGACCCATAGAGTCACCACACAGAGACCCATAGACTCATCACACAGAGACCCATAAATTAATCACACAGAGGCCCATAGCCTCATCACACATAGACCCATAGACTCACTAGACAGAGACCCATAGATTCACTACACAGAGACCCATAGATTCACCACACAGAGACTCATAGAGTCACCACACAGAGACCCATAGAGTCACCACACAGAGACCCATAGAGTCACCACACAGATACCAACAGACTCATCACACAGAGACCCATAGACTAATCACACAGAGACCCATAGCCTCATCACACAGAGACCAACAGACTCATCACACAGAGACCCATAGACTAATCACACACAGACCCATAGACTCATCACCCAGAGACCCATAGACTCATCACACAAAGACCCACAGACTCATCACAACAGAGACCCACAGTCTCATCACACAGAGACCCATAGACTCACCACACAGCGACCCACAGACTCACCACACAGAGACCCATAGACTCATCACACAGAGACCCATAGACTCATCAGAACAGAGACCCATAGACTCACCACACAGAGACCCATTGACCTAACCAAGCCCGTCCGCCTTTATCTTCCGAGTTGGCGATGTTTTACACACCTCACCTGGTCCTCATTTTCAGGCTGAGTCGACCTAGAAGTGACACAGGACCAGTTCCGATAATCATCACCCACCGGCGCTGGTGGTCGTGAGCAGGAATCGAACTTGGGTCGCCAGGTTCGTCGCACAGCGCGCTAACCGCTACACCACCGCTCCCCACACAAAGACAAAGATCCCCCGTGTAGCCTCAACAGACTGTAGGGGCAAGTGCTGTTAGCGAGCACCTATGAAGGCCGGCAAGGCACACGAGGGGGTGGGTGGCCAGCACCACGCCCGACCGCCTTTGTCTCCCCAGTGGCGATGTTTACACAACGCACCAGGTTCTCATTTGAGGCTGAGTCGACCTAGGGGAGGCCCAGGAACGGTTCAGATGATCGTCACCGATGTTGGCCATGAGCGGGAATCGAACTTCGTGCCTGCCGGGTTCGTAGCGCAAAGTAGCGCTAACCACTACACCACCGCTCCCCACACCGCTCCACACACACGCAGACAACACACACAACAACAACAACAACCGCCATTCGCCAGTAAGTCGGGGTGACGTCACCACGACGCTTGTGCCAGGCCATGTGCACCTTGAGGCCACGTGAAGTGTCGAACGCCCGCTGGCAGGAGGTCACGGGGCAGACCCAGGTGCCACGGGTCGACTGACTGAGATGACACACACACACACAATGACACAAACAGACACACACACTGACACACACACACACTGACACACAGACACACACTGACACAAACAGACACACACACTGACACACACACACACACTAATACACACTAATACACACACTGACACACAGACACACACTCATTGTTCAAGCCTCCTCATCCTATCAAGCGACAAATATCAATTGGGTAGTATTCATTTCTCAAGGAAGTACATGAAGCCATAGCATTGCATCCAAACCTATGCCTCGGGGCACGTTGAAGAAAACTAAACACACAAACACACTCCACTCACACACACTCCACACACACTCCACACACACACACTCCACACACTCACTCCACACACACACACTCCACACACACTCCACACACACTCCACACACACACACTCCACACACACTCCACACACAGACACTCCACACACACTCCACACACACACACTCCACACACTCACACTCCACACACACACTCCACACACACACTCCACACACACTCTCCACACACACTCCACACACACACACTCCACACACACTCCACACACACACACTCCACACACACACACACACTCCACACACACCACACACACCCACACTCCACACACACACACTCCACACACACTCCACACACACACACTCCACACACTCTCCACACACTACACACACTCCACACACACTCCACACACACACTCTCCACACACACTCCACACACACACTCCACACACACTCCACACACAGACACTCCACACACACACACACACTCCACACACACACACTCCACACAAACACACTCCACACACTCTCCACACACACACACTCCACACACACACTCTACACACACACTCCACACACACACACACTCCACACACACCACACACACACTCCACACACACACTCCACACACACTCCACACACACACACTCCACAAACACTCTACAGACACTCCACACACACACTCGACACACACACACTCCACACACACACTCGACACACACACACTCCACACACACACACTCCACACACACACCCTCCACACACAAACACACTCCACACATACAACACACACACACTCCACACAGACACTCCACACACACTCTACACACACTCCACACACACTCCACACACACTCACTCCACACACACTCCACACACACACTCCACACACACACTCCACACACACACACTCCACACACACACACTCCACACACACACACTCCACACACAAACACACTCCACACACACTCCACACATACTACACACACACACTCCACACAGATACTCCACACACACACACACTCCACACACACACACTCCACACACACTCCACACACACTCCACACACACACACACTCCACACACAAACACACTCCACACACACTCCACACATACTACACACACACACTCCACACAGATACTCCACACACACTCTACACACACTCCACACACACACTCCACACACACACTCCACACACACACTCCACACACACACTCCACACACACACTCCACACACACACTCCACACACACACTCCACACACACACTCCACACACACACTCCACACACACACACTCCACACACACTCCACACACACACACTCCACACACACTCCACACACTCCACACACACACTCCACACACACTTCACACACAGACACTCCACACACACACACACACACTCCACACACACACACTCCACACAAACACACTCCACACACTCTCCACACACACACACTCCACACACTCACTCCACACACACACTCTACACACACACACACTCCACACACACACACTCCGCACACACACACTCCACACATACTACACACACACACTCCACACATACTACACACACACACTCCACACAGATACTCCACACACACTCTACACACACTCTACACACACACTCCACACACACACTCCACACACACACTCCACACACTCCACACAGACACTCTCCACACACACACACACTCCACACACACACACTCCACACACACACTCCACACTCCACACACTCCACACACTCTCCACACACTCCACACACACTCCACACACACTCACTCCACACACACTCCACACACACTCTCCACACACACACTCCACACACACACACACTCCGCACACACACACTCCACACACACACACACTCCACACACACTCCACACATACTACACACACACTCCACACAGACACTCCACACACACACACACTCCACACACACACACTCCACACACACACACACTCCACACACACTCCACACATACTACACACACACACTCCACACAGACACTCCACACACACACACTCCACACACTCTCCACACACACACACACACTCCACACACACTCCACACATACTACACACACACACTCCACACAGACACTCCACACACACACACACTCCACACACACACACTCCACACACACTCCACACACACTCTACACACACTCCACACACACACTCCACACACACACTCCACACACACACTCCACACACACTCTACACACACACTCCACACACACACTCCACACACACACACACTCCACACACACACACTCCGCACACACACACTCCACACACACACACTCCGCACACACACACTCCACACATACTACACACACACACTCCACACATACTACACACACACACTCCACACAGATACTCCACACACACTCTACACACACTCCACACACACACTCCACACACACACTCTACACACACACTCCACACACACTCTACACACACTCCACACACACACTCCACACACACTCCACACACACACTCCACACACACACTCCACACACACACTCTACACACACTCCACACACACACTCTACACACACACTCCACACACACACTCCACACACACTCCACACACACTCCACACACACACTCCACACACACACTCCACACACACACACACTCCACACACACACACTCCACACACACACACTCCACAAACACTCTACAGACACTCCACACACACACTCGACACACACACACACTCCACACACACACTCGACACACACACACTCCACACACACATACTCCACACACACACCCTCCACACACAAACACACTCCACACATACAACACACACACACTCCACACACACACACTCCACACACACACACTCCACACACAAACACACTCCACACACACTCCACACACACTCACTCCACACACACTCCACACACACACTCCACACACACACTCCACACACACACTCCACACACACTCCACACACACACTCCACACACACACTCCACACACACACTCTACACACACTCCACACACACACTCTACACACACACTCCACACACACACTCCACACACACACTCTACACACACACTCCACACACACACTCCACACACACTCCACACACACTCCACACAGCCTCAACACTGACACACAGTCTCAACACTGACACACAAACTCCAAATTTACAGACAGATGTCAGGGTCAGGATCGAATTCCGCGACCTCCTGCACACCAGGCGAGGAGTTAACATCTCGTGCACACTGCCCTGCTCATCCACAATCAGGGCCAATGAACGTTGGAAATTCTTTCTCATTTTGATTCGAAACCACAATCAGCTCCCCCCCCCACTCAACCCCACCCCACCACACTCCACCACGCACCCCTACACACCACCCAGCCCACTCCTACACACCACACCCCCATCCCCACCACAACACACACCACCACACCACCCAGCCCACCCCTACACACCACCCAGCCCACCCCTACACACCACCCAGCCCACTCCTACACACCACACCCCCATCCCCACCACAACACACACCACCACACCACCCAGCCCACCCCTACACACCACCCAGCCCACCCCTACACACCACCCAGCCCACCCCTACACACCACCCAGCCCACCCCTACACACCACACCCCCATCCCTACACACCACCCAGCCCACCCCTACACACCACCCAGCCCACCCCTACACACCACCCAGCCCACCCCTACACACCACCCAGCCCACCCCTACACACCACCCAGCCCACCCCTACACACCACCCAGCCACTCCTACACACCACACCCCCATCCCTACACACCACCCAGCCCACCCCTACACACCACACCCCCATCCCCACCACAACACACCACCCAGCCCACCCCTACACACCACCCAGCCCACTCCTACACACCACCCAGCCCACCCCTACACACCACCCAGCCCACTCCTACACACCACACCCCATCCCCACCACAACACCCAGCCCACCCCACCACACCCCACACTCCACCACACCCCCCACCCCCACCCCACCCCCTTCTCCACCCCACTCCACCCCACCCCACCCCCACCAACCCACCACCCAACCCCCACCCTCCACCCCCCACCACTCCACCCCCACCTCGCTCCCGATGTTTTCCTCCACAATCTGAATGTGCGGATATTGTTGTGAGCAGCAGTAGCAGCAGCAGAAGAAGAAAAATAAATATCCTAGGCCGCGTAATTGGAACGCAATTGTATTAACGTGATGGATTGCACTATGCTTGCTCACGCGCGTGTGCGTGTGTGTGCGTGTGTGTGCGCGTGTGGGTTATTTAAAAATTGAATTACGTTACGTAAATGTATACTAATATATTTACGTATATATAGACAAAGATGTTCCCCCTCCCCCCGTATAACCTTCACCGCCTCAGACGCTACTTCCCTCCCCGCCGCACTGTCGCAGGTAACATTCAATCCGCAACACGACCAATGGTACAAATTACGTTCAACGATTCATGCCGATGGTACGGAGTCATTTGGCCGTGGCTTTACCGTGGCCAGGAATGCAAGAGCGGGAGTCGACCGATTTTTGTTACGATACCGAGCAACGATCGAGCAACGATCGGTCTCCGGTCGAGCACCGATCGAGCAGCGATCGAGCACCGATCGATCACCGTTCGAGCACTGATTGAGCACCGATCGAGCACCGATCGATCACCAATCAATCACCGATCGAGCAACAATCGACCACCGATCGAGCACCGATCGACCACCGATCGATCACCAATCAATCACCGATCGAGCACCAATCGACCACCGATCAATCACCGATCAATCACCAATTGGGCACCGATCGACCACCGATCGAGCACCGATCGAACACCGATCGAGCACCAATCAATCACCAATCAATCACCGATCGAGCACCGATCGACCACCGATCAATCACCGATCAATCACCAATTGGGCACCGATCGACCACCGATCGAGCACCGATCGACCACCGTTCGAGCAACGATTGATCACAAATTGAACACCGATCGAGCACCGATCGATCACCATTCGATCACCAATCGATCACCGATCGACCACCGGTCAATCACCGATCGACCACCGATCGATCTCTGATCGAGCAGCGTACGTACGGCCCGTGACATTTCGAGCATGTTGGCCTGCATGTGTTCGAGCGCGGATCGAGCGCGGATCGAGCTGTGATATTTTTTTCAACGAGCAAAAAAATTTGTTTCAACCGTCGGAGCGATGGCTGCCGCGTGCCCTCTGGATCTCGTGGGACGAGTTGCGGATCTCCGATTCCCTTACCCCTCCCCGCCCCCTCTCCACTCCTCCCTGTCCCTCCCACCGCAGCCCTTCCGTGACCCCCCCGGCCCCCTCTCACTCACTGCTCAATCCTCGTGGCAATTTGCCCCGTGCCGTCTAAATCGCCGACCGCGGCGCTCGTCCACGAAGGGACGGCGCCTCGCCGCTGACCTTTGTCGTGGAGCGTGAAGCCATCGTCGGGCGGAAAGCCTCGACCGGCCGTGTTGACAGTCCTGAAGCTTTGGTGACCGGAGGAATTGCTCCCGTGATTCTTTCGAAAGAAAAGAAGTCGAGCGATAGAGCACGGCGTTTCCATCGCAGCGCAAGCGATCGTCATCAGGTAGAACTTGATTTGAGAGAGAGAGAGAGAGAGGCGAAACACAGACACGGAGACACACACACACACAACACTGACAGCACAGAGACTCTGCGTGTTTATGTTGTGTGTGTGTCTCTCTCTCTCTCTGTGTGTCTGTGTTGTAGCTCTCTATCTCTCTGCTTGTGTGTCTGTCTGTGTGTCTCTGTGTGTGTGTGTCTATGTTGTGTGTGTCTGTGTGTCTATGTTGTGTGTGTCTGTGTGTCTATGTTGTGTGTCTCTTTCTGTGTGTCTGTGTTGTTTCTCTCTGCTTGTGCGTCTGTCTGTGTGTCTCTGTGTGTCTATGTTGTGTGTCTCTCTCTCTCTCTGTGTGACTGTGTGTCTATGTTGTGTGTCTCGCTCTGTGTGTCTCTGCGTTGAATCTCTCTCTATCTGCTTGTGTGTCTGTCTGTGTGTCTATGTTGTGTGTCTCTCTCTCTCTCTCTCTGAGTCTCAGTGTGTGTGTCTCTATGTGTCTCTGTGTCTATGTTGTGTGTCTCTCTCTTTGTGTGTATCTGTGTGTGTGTCTCTGTGTGTCTCTGCGTGTCTATGTTGTGTGTCTTTTTATCTGTGTCTGTGTGTCTCTGTGTGTGTCTGTCTGTGTGTCTACGTTGTGTGTCTCTCTGTGTGTGTCTCTGCGTTGTCTTTCTCTGCTTGTGTGTCTGTGTGTCTCTGTGTTGTCTCTGTGTGGCGGTGACGTCACTGCGACGCTTGTGCCAGGCCATGTGCACCTTGAGGCCACGTGAAGTGTCGAACGCCCGCTGGCAGGAGGTCACGGGGCAGACCCAGGAGCCACGGGTCGACTGACTGAGATGATGATGCACCACCTGTGCCCCCTACTGTGCCAACCTGCTGTGCTTTAGCCACCCGGCGCTCCGCTCGTTGTTGTGAGCGTCGCTCCTCCGCCCTCCGTTGTTGTTGGAGGGCGACTGCCTCGAACTGCCCAGTAGCATTCTTCACGAGCCTCCTCCACAGAGGCCGATCTTGACAGCGCTGGTACCAGTCATCGGCAAGTCCACTCAGCTCCACGTCCTGCTGTTCCACGTCACTCCATCTCTTCTCTAGCCTCGATCCGGCCGAACAAAAGCTGTTTCGGATTGCGGTGGCTGGGCATGCGGGCTACGTGACCCAGCCAATGCAGACTTGCCTGCCGGAGGGGCTCACCGATGGGACCTTGCCCAGATCTTTCAAGGATTTGTGAGCTCCTCACACAATCCAGCCTGGTTAAACCCAGGATGGATCGTAGGCAGGCTAGCCTAAATGTTTCTAACCGGCGAAGATGTTCCATTAGGGGGGTCCACGTTTCGCAAGCGTAGAGAAGGGAGGGAATGACCGTGGCCGAGAATACCTGAAGCTTAGTGCGGAGCGACAGACCAGGTAGCTTCCACACAGTGTTACGCAACCGATGAAAAGATATTGCCGCTCGACTGATTCGGAGTGAGACCTCTGCTGTTAAACTGGAGCCAGTCATAAGCACACTGCCCAGGTATGGGAAACTCTCCACTCTCTCCACAACTGCCCCATCTCCGATTGGGAGTTTTGGGGGTGGATTGTCCGATGGTACAAAATGCCCAGACAGGTGCTTGGTTTTGGTGGTGCTGATGGTAAAGCCGCATCTCTTAGTGGCACGCTCCAGTCTCAGCAGCAGCGTCTCCAACTCCTCCTCTGAATGAGCAGCTATTACCAAATCATCGGCATACATAACGTGGTTGAGCAATAGGGAGCCATCCCTTGACCGCAACCGGGCATCGATAAGCCTCCCATTATATCTGTACCAAATGGAGATTCCCCCGCGTAGCCCTAACAAACTGTAGGGGCAAGTGCTGTTAGCGAGCACCCACACACACAGATACAAAGACAAATATTCCCCGTGTAGCCCTAACAAACTGTAGGGGCAAGTGCTGTTAGCGAGCACCCACACACGCACATATACAAATACAAAGATCCCCCGTGCAGCCTTAACAGAGTGTTGGGGCAAGTGCTGTTAGCGAGCACCTACACACACAGATACAAAGACAGATATCCCCCGTGTAGCCTTAACAGACTGTAGGGGCAAGTGCTGTTATCGAGCACCTACACACACACACAGATATAAAGACAAATATCCCCCGTGTAGCCCTAACAGAGTGTAGGGGCAAGTGCTGTTAGCGAGCACCTACACACACATACAAAGACAAATATTCCCCGTGTAGCCTTAACAGACTGTAGGGGCAAGTGCTGTTAGCGAGCACCTACACACACACAGATACAAAGACAAAGATCCCCCGTGTAGCCTTAACAGACTGTAGGGGCAAGTGCTGTTAGCGAGCACCTACACACACAGATATAAAGACAAATATCCCCCGTGTAGCCCTAACAGAGTGTAGGGGCAAGTGCTGTTAGCGAGCACCTACACACACATATACAAAGACAAAGATCCCCGTGTAGCCTTAACAGAGTGTTGGGGCAAGTGCTGTTAGCGAGCACCTACACACACATACAAAGACAAATATTCACCGTGTAGCCTTAAGAGACTGTAGGGGCAAGTGCTGTTAGCGAGCACCTACACACACACAGATACAAAAACAAAGATCCCCCGTGTAGCTTTAAGAGTGTAGGGGCAAGTGCTGTTAGCGAGTACCAACACATTCACAGATACAAAGACAAATATTCCCCGTGTAGCCCTATCAGACTGTAGGGGCAAGTGCTGTTAGCGAGCACTTACACACACAGGTACAAAGACAAAGATCCCCCGTGTAGCCTTATCAGACTGTAGGGGCAAGTGCTGTTAGCGAGCACCTACACACACACAGATACAAAGACAAACATCCCCTGTGTAGCCCTAACTTACTTTAGGGGCAAGTGCTGTTAGTGAGCACCTCTAAAGGCAGTTTCAGTTTTGTTTTCAATTTATTTATTTTGGTATAGCTCTGTGAGCCATTCGGCTCCTGAATCGGGTGCAACCGCAACAAACAATAAATAAAAACACGAACAAGAAAAACATCTTAAAGTGACTTTGTGTGACTGTGCAAACAGAAAATCCATGGGAAAAAAAGCAGCAAAATATTCGTGAAAAAAGCACCGTACACCAACGCCGTGTGCAAAAAAATCACAGTGGCATGCAGGCACCGCATAGATGCACAGACGCACACAGGAACAAAAACAAAGATCCCCCATATGGCCTTAACAGACTGTAGGGGCAAGTGCTGTTAGCGAGCACCTATGAAGGCCGGAACGGTACACGAGGGGGTGGGTGGCCAGCACCACGCCCGACCGCCTTAGTCTCCCCAGTGGCAATGTGTTTATCCATCGCACCAGGTACCCATTTGAGGCTGAGTCGACCTAGGAGACGCCCAGGACCGGTTCAGATAATCGTCACTGGTGTTGGCCGTGAGCGGGAATCGAATCCGGGTCGCCAGGTTCATAGCGCAGCGCGCTAACCGCTACACTACCGCTCCCCACACAGGAACACGCAGACACACACAGGAACACAGAGACCCACACATGAACACACAGACACACACAGGAACACAGAGACCCACACATGAACACACAGGCGCACACATGAACACACAGACGCACACAGGAACACACAGACGCACACAGGAACACACAGACGCACACAGCAACACACAGACGCACACAGGAACACACAGACGCACACAGGAACACACATACGCACACAGAAACACACAGACGCACACAGGAACACACAGACGCACACAGGAACACACAGACGCACACAGGAACACGCAGACGCACACAGGAACACACAGACGCACACAGGAACACACAGACGCACACAGGAACACACAGACGCACACACAGTTAAAGAAACGCAATAATTCCTCACCAAATCCTATTAGCAGGTAGACGTTTTATTATTATTTTTCCACTTCATTAACATTTAATTTGCTCGGCTCGTAAAAACGAGAGAGACACATTCAGACTCGTGGGTAAGGAGAGCACACACACACACAGAGAACAGAGGGTGTAGGGGCCGGCCAATATGAACCGCAGGTTTGTCGAAGAAGCAGAATCTCACACAGGGGCGAGTTGATTTCAAACACAGATTCTTGATCATAATAATCATACAGGGACCCCTCTACTTACGAACGAGTTAGGTTCCAGAGGTTTGTTCGTAAGTCCAACTTTACTCCTCTCGATTCCAAACACGTTATACGGCGTGTACACTAAAAACACGGGGAATGGCTTTAACGGTTGTATAATCTGCTGCAGATGTAGATGCCACTGGTTCTTCACGTTCTGCAGAAGTAGATGCTACTGGTTCTTCACGTTCTGCAGATGTAGATGACACTGGTTCTTCATGTTCTGTAGATGTAGATGTCACTGGTTCTTCATGTTCTGCAGATGTAGATACCACTGCTTTTTCACGTTCTGCAAATGTAGATGCCACTGGTTCTTCATGTTCTTCAGATGTAGATGTAAATGCCACGGGTTCTTCATGTTCTGCAGATGCAGATGTAGATGCCACTGGTTCTTCACGTTCTTCAGATGTAGATGCCACTGGTTCTTCACGTTCTGCAGATGTAGATGCCACTGGTTCTTCACGTTCTGCAGATGCAGATGCAACAGGTTCTTCACGTTCTGCAAATGCAGATGCCACTGGTTCTTCACGTTCTGCAGATGTAGATGCCACTGGTTCTTCACGTTCTGCAGATGCAGATGCCACTGGTTCTTCAGGTTCTGCAGATGTATATGTCACTGGTTCTTCACGTTCTGCAGATGCAGATGCCACTGGTTCTTCACGTTCTGGAGATGTAGATGCCACTGGTTCTTCACGTTCTGCAGATGCAGATGCCACTGGTTCTTCACGTTCTGCCGATGCAGATGCACTGGTTCTTCACGTTCTGCAGATGTAGATGCCACTGGTTCTTCACGTTCTGCCGATGTAGATGCCACTGGTTCTTCACGTTCTGCAGATGTAGATGCCACTGGTTCTTCACGTTCTGTAGATGTAGATGCCACTGCTTCTTCACGTTCTGCAGATGTAGATGCCACTGGTTCTACATGTTCTGCAGATGTAGATGCCACTGGTTCTTCACGTTCTTCAGATGTAGATGCCACTGGTTCTTCACGTTCTTCAGATGTAGATGCCACTGGTTCTACATGTTCTGTAGATGAAGTGCCACTGGTTCTTCATGTTCGGCAGATGTAGATGCCACTGGTTCTTGACGTTCTGTAGATGCCACTGCTTCTTCACGTTCTGCAGATGTAGATGCCACTGCTTCTTCACGTTCTGCAGATGTAGATGCCACTGGTTCTTAACGTTCTGCAGATGTAGATGCCACTGGTTCTTCACGTTCTGCAGATGTAGATGCCACTGGTTCTTCACGTTCTGTAGATGTAGATGCCACTGCTTCTTCACGTTCTGCAGATGTAGATGCCACTGGTTCTACATGTTCTGCAGATGTAGATGCCACTGGTTCTTCACGTTCTTCAGATGTAGATGCCACTGGTTCTTCACGTTCTTCAGATGTAGATGCCACTGGTTCTACATGTTCTGTAGATGAAGTGCCACTGGTTCTTCATGTTCGGCAGATGTAGATGCCACTGGTTCTTGACGTTCTGTAGATGCCACTGCTTCTTCACGTTCTGCAGATGTAGATGCCACTGCTTCTTCACGTTCTGCAGATGTAGATGCCACTGGTTCTTAACGTTCTGCAGATGTAGATGCCACTGGTTCTTCACGTTCTGCAGATGTACAGTGAGGGAAAAAAAGTATTTGATCCCCTGATGATTTTGTACGTTTGCCCACTGACAACGAAATGACCAGTCTATTATTTTAATGGTAGGTTTATTTGAACAGTGAGAGACAGAATAACAACAACAAAATCCAGAAAAACGCATGTCAAAAATGTGATTAATTAATTTGCATTTTAATGAGGAAAATAAGTATTTGACCCCCTCTCAGTCAGAAAGATTTCTGGCTCCCAGATGTAGTTTATACAGATAACGAGCTGAGACTAGGAGCACACTCTTAAAGGGGAGTGATCTTAATCTCAGCTTGTTACCTGTATGAAGGGCACCTGTCCACAGAAGCAATTAATCAATCAGATTCCAAACTCTCCACCATGGCCAAGACCAAAGAGCTCTCCAAGGATATCAGGGACAAGATTGTAGACCTACATAAGGCTGGAATTCGTTACAAGACCATTGCCAAGCAGCTTGGTGAGAAGGTGATAATTAAAGCAGTCACGAAAGCTTTACTTATCTTAAATTTTGATTTAAAGCTTTCGTGACTGCAGTAATTCATATTCTTAGTTTTTTCGGTAAAGTCACGTTGAAGGGAAACAACAAAATAATAAAATATATATATAAAAAACAATAAAAAAATTCAAAAAAATCACACCTGAAGACGACCGTTTGAGTTATGGTCGAAACGTCGTGAGAATTTTTTTTATTGTTTTATATATATTTTATTATCTTGTTGTTTCCCTTCAACGTGACTTTACCGAAAAAACTAAGAATATGCTTTACTTATCTTATCAACCCACTTCTACGGGGAAGTTACCGTTGCATTTCTGTCCTAAATGTGCACCCCAAACCTGTTCCCATCCCCCAACCCCCACCCGCTTCTGTGTATATGTAAGATGTGCTGTTTTTGAGCTGTCGCAAGATGAGCTGCCACTCTCTTTCTGGCACCTCCTCCCCCCCCCCCCCAACCTTATTTTCTATTTAAGCTGCTGTTCATCCCTCTCTCTCTCTCTCCTTGCCTCTCTGTCTGTCTTTCCTACTGACCATGTACCTCGTATTTTCACTCTGTCTCTGCTGGTTTTTTTGCAATCGAGAGGTTGAACACGAAACGTAACACTCTTCTGAAATTCGTGGTCCGCCAGGAAGTGTCTAACTGTGTTGTTGGCCTGACTGGATGTGCTTCACGTAATGTTTTTTCAGGTTTGTTGAATTCTCGTCTCTCGTCTTTTTTGTTGTATTTACCTCCATGATTTGTTCTTGACACCAGATGAAGATCGCTTGCGTTGTGATCGAAACGTCGTGATTGTCTTTTGTTTTAATGTAATTTTATTGTATTTCTACATACGTGACTTTACCGAAAAAAAACAATGAGTAAGGTGACAACAATTGGTGCGATTATTCGCAAACGGAAGAAACACAAAATAACTGTCAATCTCCCTCGGTCTGGGGCTCCATGCAAGATCTCACCTCGTGGAGTTGCAATGATCATGAGAACGGTGAGGAATCAGCCCAGAACTACACGGGAGGATCGTGTCAATGATCTCAAGGCAGCTGGGACCATAGTCACCAAGAAAACAATTGTTAACATACTACGCCGTGAAGGACCGAAATCCTGCAGTACCCGCAAGGTCCCCCTGCTCAAGAAAGTACATTGTATTTTACGGTGACTTTCAGACTGCAGTCCATTCGCTGGCACTGCCTCTTAATACCTTTCACACGTCGGTCAATGTTATGGTTTATAGCATGTGGTATAATAGTATAACATTGTAATGTTTAACATAATTCATAAGGCCATATATAGTATCGTAATTGTATAGTGAATATACAGCAGTGTGGTATGTATTAGGGTTGATAGAATAAGACATAGTGTAATGTTGCAAGTCTAATATTTTATAGTCTAAAGTATAGGGTAGTGTATAGTAACGCATTGTATCATTCAAAGGTGGAATTTTGTCTATGGATATGATATGATACCATGTAGCTTAGATTGGAAGGTATGATATTGTACTGTATAGTAGTCCAGTTTATAGCAGAGTAACAACGTAACACAGGACAGAGCAGCCCACCTTGGCTGCTCTTTAACCTTCCTTTCCTGTCTGTCCAGACGCCACCCTCCTCCGATCCGGTGGTGGTGCTGGGTGACATGCTCATTCATATGTTAATTCCGCCCACACAGCTTAAAATAAGCGATCCATGCTTAGCAATGTTCACTCAAGCGCTGTCTTCTGGACAGTCCTGTTCATTCACCTGAAGAAGGCTACTTGTGTTGTGGCCGAAACGTCATGAGAATTTTGTTTTAATTACGTTTTATTTTCATTATTTTATTTCCATTCTCCGTGACTTTGCCGAAAAAAAAACATGAAGACTAATGCCTGCAGTCACGAAAGCATTAAATCGAAATCAAACAGCAACAACAACCACAAGACAACTTTAGATTAAGGCCATCAGTCTAACTCCATACTACAACAAACAAACATGGCCAAACCAAAAAAGTTTTCGACATCACCAAAATGAAGCCATAAAAGCAATGTAACAGCGATCATAGGAACTGTGACCGAATTTTAAACAATAAACGACATCAACAACATGTACCACCAAACCCTGCAGCCACAGCTGGCTGCATGAGTCACTCCACAAACAGCAGGAGCATCAGTCGGAGTATCAAATTTTTCAATGCACCTTTAAAATCAGCACAACGAATCAAAATACAGATAATACTTTGCAGCGGTCATCCGGAGCGAAACATTTTATTTTATTTTAGGCCACTGAATAGCAGTGGCAGCTAGGGGTGTACAACTCCTCAAGAGCAGTTTTGAGTGAAGATCTCATAGGTAGTGATTCAAGTTGCAGTTTATTGGCAATAGCATTCCAGACCCTGGGGGCATCAATAGCAAAGACCCTTCCTCCAGTTTTTGTACGGCAATAGGGAATGTAACGCTGGTAAATGAGCGAAGACCTGAGGTCAAATTTGTTGTTTGAAACAGAGAGGAGATCCAGCAGGTAGTCTACGGATTTTTTTGTAAGTACATCGTGAATAAATAAGAACTGGTGCACAAGCCGTCGAATATTTAGAGATGTTAAGTTTGACCCAATGTAGAGATCACAGTGGTGAGTCCTATATGGGCAGTTCAATACAAATCTTAAGGCCAAGTGATAGATGGAATCAAGCTTATTCAGTACAGTACTTGGGGCTGATTTATACACGATGTCACAGTAATCAAGTAGAGGCAGTATGGTAGCTTTTATCAATTCCAAACGGAACATTGGGGGGAAGCAGTGCTTGTGTCGATACAGAAAACCAATTTTTATTTTTGTCTTTTTACCAATATAATCAATGTGATCTTCAAAATTCAGTTTTTAATCCAGGATGACCCCAAGATACTTATAAATCTTGACTTGCTCTATTTGAAAAGTATTTAAGGATTGTAATTGGGGAAAAATTACTTCCTGCTTTAGTCCCGGTGAGAAGCATAGCACCTTGGTTTTGGAGGTATTCAGGACTAGTTTACGAGCAACTAGCTGATGTTGTAGTTTGTTGAAATCACCCTGGAGCTTAGCATTCACGTCATCCGGAGAGCGGCCAGCAGTAATCAGTATCGTGTCATCTGCAAAAAGATTTACCCAAGTCATTGACATATAGAGAGAACAAGAAGGGGCAGAGGATGGAACCCTGTGGAACCCCTTTTATTATCTTAACACTGTTTGACCTCCAACCATCTGTGAATGCAGTTTGGGTGCGAGAAAAGAGGTATTTTTTAACCATTTTACTGCGTTTTCGGAAAAACCGAGGCAACTTAGTTTACTAAGCAGGGTGTTGTGGTCTACTGTATCAAAAGCTTTGGACAGGTCAAGAAAAAGACAGGCACAGTACTGCTTATTATCAAGGCTACTGTAAATGTGATTCAGAGAGTCTAATGCAGCAGATGTGGTGCTGTATTTTTTTTCGGAACCCAGATTGTTTTAGATGTAGTAGATTGTTGGTGGACAGGTAACTGCTAATTTGGTAGTTCAATAATTTTTCAAAAATTATCATCAACGGGGACAAAATTAAGATAGGTCGGTAGTTATTGGGATCATCTTTAGGGCCCCCTTTGTGAAATGGGCGGACATAGGAATGTTTCCATTCTAGAGGAATTGATGCTTCTTTGATGGACAGGTTGAAAATATGGGCTATAGGTTTGTATATTAGGTGACCAACAGTTAGTAGAGCAAAGACGGGAAAACTATCTGCTCCGGTAGAGGAGGACCCTTTGAGGTAGGACAGTTGTTTCAGAACATTACTTTCGTGGATTGGCTGGAAACTAAAATTCGTTGAATGTTTGGACAGGGGTGTAGGAATTTGCAAGAGCAGGGTTATAATTGTCAGCTCTTTTTTTGGGATCTGAAAAATATTCCCCATTTCGGTTAAGCTCAACGGGCAGATTATCTGTTTTGGATCCCGTTTCGATGCATTTGATTGTTTTCCAGAAAATCCTGGCATTTCCGTGTGATTCCAGGAGAATGGAGGAAAAGTAGGCATTTTTTGCATGCCTGATTTTTTTGACGCATCTATTCCTTAAAATCCTGTTAGAGAGACACACACAACATAGACACACAGAGAGACACACAACATAGACACACAACATAGACACACACGCAGAGAGACAACACAGAGACACACAGAGACACAGAGAGAGAGACACACAACATAGACACACAACATAGACACACAAGCAGAGAGACAACACAGAGACACGCAGAGAGAGACACACAACAATGACACACACAACATAGACACACAAGCAGAGAGACAACACAGATACATACAGAGACACACAGAGACACAGAGAGAGAGACACACAACATAGACACACAACATAGACACACAAGCAGAGAGACAACACAGAGACACACAGAGAGAGAGACACACAACATGGACACACACAACATAGACACACAAGCAGAGAGACAACACAGAGACACACAGAGACACAGAGAGAGAGAGACACACAACATAGATACACAACATAGACACACAAGCAAAGAGACAACACAGAGACACACAGAGAGAGACACACAACATAGACACACAGTGGTGACTTTCTACGTGGACTTTACCGAAAGAACCAAAGAGTAATTCCTGCTGTCACGAAAGCTTCAAATCAAGTTTAAATATTCTTGGTTCTTTCGGTAAAGTCACGTAGAAGGGAAACAGTAACGTTAAAAAAGCGCCACGTTTTTTCAAAATTTCTTGCTGTGGTTTTCACACCTGATGATGATTGCTTCTTGTGTTGCAGTCGAAACGTCGTGATAATTTTATTGTTTCATATTTTTATTTTATTTTATTGTTTTCCCTTCTACTTGGTGACGTTACCGAAAGAACCAAGAATATGAATCCTTGCAGTCACGAAAGCTTCAAGTCAAGTTCAAATAGTTTATTATTTTGAGTATTTTGGCTACCGCCATGAATTTCCACACGACCACGACGATGATGATGATGATGATAACCCCACTTTGTTGAGCTATTATTTGTGATGGCCCGGTGGCTTCTGAAAATCAGATACGTAGCTCAGTAGGGCCTCACCTGGTAAAACAAATATAAAAATATATAAAATAAATAAACAAGATCGTCTTTGGGTTTAATTTTTTTCTTCTTCTTTGGTTCTTTCGGTAAAGTCACGTAGAATGATAATAAAATAATAAATTGATAAAATAAAATAACACAATAATATTCTCACGACGTTTCGGCCACAACACAAGCGGCCTTCATCAGGTGAAGGGGCCGAGACTGTCTGGTAGGACAGCGCTGGAGTGAAAGAGCCACGTTCAGATCACGGCTTTTAAGCTGTGTGAGAGGACCAAAGCGCCTTGACAAAGGAATTAGCATAGAATTTAGCATTGAAATGGCTGAGTGATTAGCTTGTGACTGGTCACAGAAATAGCTATGTTAAAAGTTTTTGGTTGCGGAAATGGAACTGAAGCCAAACAACTCGATTGGCAGCACCCTCTTGCGAATTGAGCCGTGAGACTCGGTTGTACATTATATATTTATATATGATTGCGTTTTGTGCGCGGACAATTAGACAGACACCTGGCGCGATTTGCAAGGAGAAATATGCGGCTTTAATTAAAATGTAACTAGCCATAGCACATAGTGCATAGTGCATAATTAAGAGCTGATGTGAAAAAAATAGATTTGAAATGCCATTAAATATCGGAGAATGCACTCCCCTTCATCACAAAGCCATTAGCTGTAATTGCTCGAGATGTCTATTGCTCAGATCCAAGAATTTATGACGGAAAATTTCAAAAAATGTCTACATTTGATTATATATCAAACATTTCATATATATATAAAATTCCGTCAGAAATAGTTTAGTGGTTGGCTGAGTGATGAAGGTTCATAAAGACGTTGTCTGTGAGACAGGTCGAGCAAGAATTAATGAGGGCTCCTGGGTTCGAACCCTGGGTGTGGGTGACTCAATATTATACACTCAACACTACAACAGTGGTAATACACTATACACTACACTATACATTACTATATAGTACACTTTACACTATACTATACATTACTATACACTACACTATACATTACTATATAGTACACTATACACTACACAATACATTACTACACACTACACTATACACTACACAATACATTACTATACACTACACTATACACTACACTATACATTACTATACAGTACACTATACATTACTAAACACTACACTATACACTACACTATACATTACTATACACTATACACTGCACTATACATTACTATACATTACACAATACATTACAATACAATGCACTATACATTACTATACACGACACTATACACTACACTATACATTACTATACACTACACTATACACTACACTATACATTACTATACACTATACATTACTATACACAACACAATACAAGACTGAGATGACTGAGATGACTGAAATGACTGAGATGACCAAGATGACTGAGATGACTGAGTTGACTGAGATGACTGAGATGACTGAGATGACCGAGACGACTGAGATGACCGAGATGACCGGGATGACTGAGATGACTGAGATGACCGAGATGACTGAGTTGACTGAGATGACTGAGATGACTGAGATGACTGAGATGATTGAGATGACCGAGATGACCGGGATGACTGAGATGACTGAGATGACCGAGATGACTGAGTTGACTGAGATGACTGAGATGACTGACTGAGATAACCGAGATGACCGAGATGACCGGGATGACTGAGATGACTGAGATGACTGAGATGACTGAGATGACTGACTGAGATGACTGACTGAGATGACCGAGATGACCGAGATGACCGAGATGACTGAGTTGACTGAGATGACTGAGATGACCGAGATGACTGAGATGACTGAGATGACTGAGATGACTGAGATGACCGAGATGACTGAGATGATTGAGATGACCGAGATGACCGAGATGACTGAGATGACTGAGATGACCGAGATGACTGAGATGACCGAGATGACTGAGATGACTGACTGAGATAACCGAGATGACCGAGATGACCGGGATGACCGAGATGACTGAGATGACTGAGATGACTGACTGAGATGACTGACTGAGATGACCGAGATGACCGAGATGACCGAGATGACTGAGTTGACTGAGATGACTGAGATGACCGAGATGACTGAGATGACTGAGATGACTGAGATGACTGAGATGACCGAGATGACTGAGATGATTGAGATGACCGAGATGACTGAGATGACTGAGATGACTGAGATGACCGAGATGACTGAGATGACCGAGATGACTGAGATGACCGAGATGACTGAGATGACCGAGACGACTGAGATGACTGAGATGACTGAGATGACCGAGACGACTGAGATGACTGAGATGACTGAGATGACTGAGATGACCGAGACGACTGAGATGACTGAGATGACTGAGATGACCGAGATGACTGAGATGACTGAGATGACCGAGACGACTGAGATGACTGAGATGACTGAGATGACTGAGATGACCGAGACGACTGAGATGACTGAGTTGACTAAGATGACTGAGATGACTGAGTTGACTGAGATGACCGAGATGACTGAGATGACCGAGATGACAGAGATGACTGACTGAGATGACTGAGATGACTGAGATGACTGAGATGACCGAGATGACTGAGATGACCGAGATGACAGAGATGACTGAGATGACTGTGATGACTGAGATGACTGAGATGACCGAGATGACCGAGATGACTGAGATGACCGAGATGACCGAGATGACTGAGATGACTGAGATGACCGAAATGACTGAGATGACTGAGATGACTGAGATGACCGAGATGACTGAGATGACCGAGATGACTGAGATGACTGAGTTGACCGAGATGACTGAGATGACTGAGATGACCGAGATGACCGAGTTGACTGAGATGACTGAGATGACCGAGATGACTGAGATGACTGAGATGACTGAGATGACCGAGATGACTGAGATGACCGAGATGACAGAGATGACTGAGATGACTGTGATGACTGAGATGACTGAGATGACCGAGATGACTGAGATGACTGAGATGACCGAGATGACCGAGATGACTGAGATGACTGAGATGACCGAGATGACTGAGATGACTGAGATGACTGAGATGACCGAGATGACTGAGATGACTGAGTTGACTGAGATGACTGAGATGACTGAGATGACTGAGTTGACTGAGATGACTGAGATGACTGAGATGACCGAGATGACTGAGATGACTGAGATGACTGAGATGACTGAGATGACTGAGATGACCGAGATGACCGGGATGACTGAGATGACTGAGATGACCGAGATGACTGAGTTGACTGAGATGACTGAGATGACTGACTGAGATAACCGAGATGACCGAGATGACCGGGATGACTGAGATGACTGAGATGACTGAGATGACTGAGATGACTGACTGAGATGACTGACTGAGATGACCGAGATGACCGAGATGACCGAGTTGACTGAGATGACTGAGATGACCGAGATGACTGAGATGACTGAGATGACTGAGATGACCGAGATGACTGAGATGATTGAGATGACCGAGATGACTGAGATGACTGAGATGACTGAGATGACCGAGATGACTGAGATGACCGAGATGACTGAGATGACTGACTGAGATAACCGAGATGACCGAGATGACCGGGATGACTGAGATGACTGAGATGACTGAGATGACTGACTGAGATGACTGACTGAGATGACCGAGATGACCGAGATGACCGAGATGACTGAGTTGACTGAGATGACTGAGATGACCGAGATGACTGAGATGACTGAGATGACTGAGATGACCGAGATGACTGAGATGATTGAGATGACCGAGATGACTGAGATGACTGAGATGACTGAGATGACCGAGATGACTGAGATGACCGAGATGACTGAGATGACCGAGACGACTGAGATGACTGAGATGACTGAGATGACTGAGATGACCGAGACGACTGAGATGACTGAGATGACTGAGATGACTGAGATGACCGAGACGACTGAGATGACTGAGATGACTGAGATGACCGAGATGACTGAGATGACTGAGATGACCGAGACGATTGAGATGACTGAGATGACTGAGATGACCGAGACGACTGAGATGACTGAGTTGACTAAGATGACTGAGATGACTGAGTTGACTGAGATGACCGAGATGACTGAGATGACCGAGATGACAGAGATGACTGACTGAGATGACTGAGATGACTGAGATGACCGAGATGACTGAGATGACCGAGATGACAGAGATGACTGAGATGACTGTGATGACTGAGATGACTGAGATGACCGAGATGACCGAGATGACTGAGATGACCGAGATGACCGAGATGACTGAGATGACTGAGATGACCGAGATGACTGAGATGACTGAGATGACTGAGATGACCGAGATGACTGAGATGACCGAGATGACTGAGATGACTGAGTTGACCGAGATGACTGAGATGACTGAGATGACCGAGATGACTGAGTTGACTGAGATGACTGAGATGACCGAGATGACTGAGATGACTGAGATGACTGGGATGACCGAGATGACTGAGATGACCGAGATGACAGAGATGACTGAGATGACTGTGATGACTGAGATGACTGAGATGACCGAGATGACTGAGATGACTGAGATGACCGAGATGACTGAGATGACTGAGATGACCGAGATGACTGAGATGACTGAGATGACTGAGATGACCGAGATGACTGAGATGACTGAGTTGACTGAGATGACTGAGATGACTGAGATGACTGAGTTGACTGAGATGACTGAGATGACTGAGATGACCGAGATGACTGAGATGACTGAGATGACTGAGATGACTGAGATGACCGAGATGACCGGGATGACTGAGATGACTGAGATGACCGAGATGACTGAGTTGACTGAGATGACTGAGATGACTGACTGAGATAACCGAGATGACCGAGATGACCGGGATGACTGAGATGACTGAGATGACTGAGATGACTGAGATGACTGACTGAGATGACTGACTGGGATGACCGAGATGACCGAGATGACCGAGATGACTGAGTTGACTGAGATGACTGAGATGACCGAGATGACTGAGATGACTGAGATGACTGAGATGACTGAGATGACCGAGATGACTGAGATGATTGAGATGACCGAGATGACTGAGATGACTGAGATGACTGAGATGACCGAGATGACTGAGATGACCGAGATGACTGAGATGACTGACTGAGATAAGAGAGATGACCGAGATGACCGGGATGACTGAGATGACTGAGATGACTGACTGAGATGACTGACTGAGATGACCAAGATGACCGAGATGACCGAGATGACTGAGTTGACTGAGATGACTGAGATGACCGAGATGACTGAGATGACTGAGATGACTGAGATGACCGAGATGACTGAGATGATTGAGATGACCGAGATGACTGAGATGACTGAGATGACCGAGATGACTGAGATGACCGAGATGACTGAGATGACCGAGACGACTGAGATGACTGAGATGACTGAGATGACCGAGACGACTGAGATGACTGAGATGACTGAGATGACTGAGATGACCGAGACGACTGAGATGACTGAGATGACTGAGATGACCGAGATGACTGAGATGACTGAGATGACCGAGACGACTGAGATGACTGAGATGACTGAGATGACTGAGATGACCGAGACGACTGAGATGACTGAGTTGACTAAGATGACTGAGATGACTGAGTTGACTGAGATGACCGAGATGACTGAGATGACCGAGATGACAGAGATGACTGACTGAGATGACTGAGATGACTGAGATGACTGAGATGACCGAGATGACTGAGATGACCGAGATGACAGAGATGACTGATATGACTGTGATGACTGAGATGACTGAGATGACCGAGATGACCGAGATGACTGAGATGACCGAGATGACCGAGATGACTGAGATGACTGAGATGACCGAGATGACTGAGATGACTGAGATGACTGAGATGACCGAGATGACTTAGATGACCGAGATGACTGAGATGACTGAGTTGACCGAGATGACTGAGATGACTGAGATGACCGAGATGACTGAGTTGACTGAGATGACTGAGATGACCGAGATGACTGAGATGACTGAGATGACTGAGATGACCGAGATGACTGAGATGACCGAGATGACAGAGATGACTGAGATGACTGTGATGACTGAGATGACTGAGATGACCGAGATGACTGAGATGACTGAGATGACCGAGATGACCGAGATGACTGAGATGACTGAGATGACCGAGATGACTGAGATGACTGAGATGACCGAGATGACTGAGATGACTGAGTTGACCGAGATGACTGAGATGACTGAGATGACTGAGTTGACTGAGATGACTGAGATGACCGAGATGACTGAGTTGACTGAGTTGACTGAGATGACCGAGATGACCGAGACGACTGAGATGACTGAGATGACCGAGATGACTGAGATGACTGAGATGACCGAGATGACTGAGATGACTGAGATGACTGAGATGACTGAGATGACCGAGATGACTGAGATGACCGAGATGACCGAGATGACTGAGATGACTGAGATGACCGAGATGACTGAGATGACCGAGATGACTGAGATGACCGAGATGACTGAGATGACTGAGATGACTGTGATGACCGAGATGACCGAGATGACTGAGATGTCTGAGATGACTGTGATGACCAAGATGACTGAGATGACTGAGATGACTGAGATGACTGAGATGACTGTGATGACCGAGATGACCGAGATGACTGAGATGTCTGAGATGACTGTGATGACCGAGATGACCGAGATGACCGGGATGACTGAGATGACTGAGATGACTGAGATGACTGAGTTGACTGAGATGACCGAGATGACTGAGTTGACTGAGTTGACTGAGATGACTGTGATGACCGAGATGACTGAGATGACTGAGATGACTGAGATGACTGACTGAGATGACCGAGATGACTGAGATGACTGAGATGACTGAGATGACCGAGGTGGCTGAGATGACTGAGATGACTGAGATGACCGGGATGACTGAGATGACTGAGATGACTGACTGAGATGACCGAGATGACTGAGATGACTGAGATGACTGAGATGACTGACTGAGATGACTGAGATGACTGAGATGACTGACTGAGATGACCGAGATGACTGAGATGACTGAGATGACTGAGATGACCGAGATGACCGAGTTGACTGAGATGACTGAGATGACCGAGGTGGCTGAGATGACCGAGATGACTGAGATGACCGAGATGACCGAGATGACCGAGATGACTGAGATGACTGAGATGACCGAGATGACTGAGATGACTGAGTTGACTTGAGATGACCGAGATGACTGAGATGACTGAGATGACCGAGATGACTGAGATGACTGAGTTGACTGAGATGACTGAGATGACTGAGATGACCGAGATGACCGAGATGACTGAGATGACCGAGATGACTGAGATGACTGAGATGACTGAGATGACTGAGATGACTGAGACGACTGAGATGACTGAGATGACCGAGATGACCGAGATTACTGAGATGACTGAGTTGACTGAGATGACCGAGAATACCGAGATGACTGAGATGACTGAGATGACTGAGATGACTGAGATGACCGAGATGACTGAGATGACCGAGATGACTGAGATGACCGAGATGACTGAGATGACTGAGATGACTGAGATGATTGAGATGACCGAGATGACCGGGATGACTGAGATGACTGAGATGACCGAGATGACTGAGTTGACTGAGTTGACTGAGATGACTGTGATGAGCCAGATGACTGAGATGACTGTGATGACCCAGATGACTGAGATGACTGAGATGACTGACTGAGATGACCGAGATGACTGAGATGACTGAGATGACCGAGATGACCGGGATGACTGAGATGACTGAGATGACTGAGATGACTGAGTTGACTGAGATGACCGAGATGACTGAGTTGACTGAGTTGACTGAGATGACTGAGATGACCGAGATGACCGGGATGACTGAGATGACTGAGATGACTGAGATGACTGACTGAGATGACCGAGATGACTGAGACGACCGAGATGACTGAGATGACTGAGATGACCGAGATGACCGAGATGACTGAGATGACCGAGATGACTGAGATGACTGAGATGACTGAGATGACCGAGATGACCGAGATGACTGACTGAGATGACCGAGGTGACTGAGATGACTGAGATGACTGACCGAGATGACCGAGATGACCGAGGTGATTGAGATGACCGAGATGACAGAGATGACTGATATGACTGTGATGACTGAGATGACTGAGATGACCGAGATGACCGAGATGACTGAGATGACCGAGATGACCGAGATGACTGAGATGACTGAGATGACCGAGATGACTGAGATGACTGAGATGACTGAGATGACCGAGATGACTGAGATGACCGAGATGACTGAGATGACTGAGTTGACCGAGATGACTGAGATGACTGAGATGACCGAGATGACTGAGTTGACTGAGATGACTGAGATGACCGAGATGACTGAGATGACTGAGATGACTGAGATGACCGAGATGACTGAGATGACCGAGATGACAGAGATGACTGAGATGACTGTGATGACTGAGATGACTGAGAGGACCGAGATGACTGAGATGACTGAGATGACCGAGATGACCGAGATGACTGAGATGACTGAGATGACCGAGATGACTGAGATGACTGAGATGACTGAGATGACCGAGATGACTGAGATGACTGAGTTGACCGAGATGACTGAGATGACTGAGATGACTGAGTTGACTGAGATGACTGAGATGACCGAGATGACTGAGTTGACTGAGTTGACTGAGATGACCGAGATGACCGAGACGACTGAGATGACTGAGATGACCGAGATGACTGAGATGACTGAGATGACCGAGATGACTGAGATGACTGAGATGACTGAGATGACTGAGATGACCGAGATGACTGAGATGACCGAGATGACCGAGATGACTGAGATGACTGAGATGACCGAGATGACTGAGATGACCGAGATGACTGAGATGACCGAGATGACTGAGATGACTGAGATGACTGTGATGACCGAGATGACCGAGATGACTGAGATGTCTGAGATGACTGTGATGACCGAGATGACTGAGATGACTGAGATGACTGAGATGACTGTGATGACCGAGATGACCGAGATGACTGAGATGTCTAAGATGACTGTGATGACCGAGATGACCGAGATGACCGGGATGACTGAGATGACTGAGATGACTGAGATGACTGAGTTGACTGAGATGACCGAGATGACTGAGTTGACTGAGTTGACTGAGATGACTGTGATGACCGAGATGACTGAGATGACTGAGATGACTGAGATGACTGACTGAGATGACCGAGATGACTGAGATGACTGAGATGACTGAGATGACCGAGGTGGCTGAGATGACTGAGATGACTGAGATGACCGGGATGACTGAGATGACTGAGATGACTGACTGAGATGACCGAGATGACTGAGATGACTGAGATGACTGAGATGACTGACTGAGATGACCGAGATGACTGAGATGACTGAGATGACTGAGATGACCGAGATGACCGAGTTGACTGAGATGACTGAGATGACCGAGGTGGCTGAGATGACCGAGATGACTGAGATGACCGAGATGACCGAGATGACCGAGATGACTGAGATGACTGAGATGACCGAGATGACTGCGATGACTGAGTTGACTGAGATGACCGAGATGACTGAGATGACTGAGATGACCGAGATGACTGAGATGACTGAGTTGACTGAGATGACTGAGATGACTGAGATGACCGAGATGACCGAGATGACTGAGATGACCGAGATGACTGAGATGACTGAGATGACTGAGATGACTGAGATGACTGAGACGACTGAGATGACTGAGATGACCGAGATGACCGAGATTACTGAGATGACTGAGTTGACTGAGATGACCGAGAATACCGAGATGACTGAGATGACTGAGATGACTGAGATGACTGAGATGACTGAGATGACCGAGATGACTGAGATGACCGAGATGACTGAGATGACCGAGATGACTGAGATGACTGAGATGACTGAGATGATTGAGATGACCGAGATGACCGGGATGACTGAGATGACTGAGATGACCGAGATGACTGACTTGACTGAGTTGACTGAGATGACTGTGATGACCCAGATGACTGAGATGACTGTGATGACCCAGATGACTGAGATGACTAAGATGACTGACTGAGATGACCGAGATGACTGAGATGACTGAGATGACCGAGATGACCGGGATGACTGAGATGACTGAGATGACTGAGATGACTGAGTTGACTGAGATGACCGAGATGACTGAGTTGACTGAGTTGACTGAGATGACCGAGATGACTGAGTTGACTGAGTTGACTGAGATGACTGAGATGACCGAGATGACCGGGATGACTGAGATGACTGAGATGACTGAGATGACTGACTGAGATGACCGAGATGACTGAGATGACCGAGATGACTGAGATGACTGAGACGACCGAGATGACTGAGATGACTGAGATGACCGAGATGACCGAGATGACTGAGATGACCGAGATGACTGAGATGACTGAGATGACTGAGATGACCGAGATGACCGAGATGACTGACTGAGATGACCGAGGTGACTGAGATGACTGAGATGACTGACCGAGATGACCGAGATGACCGAGGTGATTGAGATGACTGAGATGACTGAGATGACCGAGATGACTGACTGAGATGACTGAGATGACTGAGATTACATTTCCTTACTTGCCTTGATGTTGTTGAAGGCGTTTCAAAGATTTTAACATTTCCACCTCGGCGATAGAGGCGTTTGTGTGCGGGTTCGTGGACGTTGTTGGACAGTCCACATCAAACATTTAAACATTCGAGTAGCCGTGACCTTACCACCATTCGCATTTCGGCGATCTAACCAACATCAACAACAACAACAAAGACTTTTTACCCTGGAGAATTCTGCTCGTGAGATCCCAACAACGTCCAGAATAGAGTTGTTGTTGTTGTTGTTTTTGTTTTTTGTAAGGGGGGGGGGGGGTGGTTGGTTGATCGCCTAAATATATAAATGTGTGTCGTCAAACCAGCCACCACCAACCCCCCTACACAGACACTTGGTCGTGTAAAGAACGCGTGGCCAAGTTCGCGACCAGTTCAGCACGGACCGGTTGTGCCTGGCTGGGAGAGTTAAACCCTCAGCAACGTTTCAACATTTATATCTCTCCTCTCTCTCTTTACTCTCTCTCTCTCTCTTTACTCTCTCTCTCTTTACTCTCTCTCTCTTTTTACGATCAGAGGAACCAAGAAGATGCTCGGTGTAGTCGGCACTTTGCTGCGTTCATCATTGAGGTTTTTTTAATGCTTTGCTTTACGTAACCCCCCCCCCCCCCCCCACATTTATAAATGAAAGATTTCACGAAAAATGTCTAGCTCTGCTCCTTCTTATTACCCCCGCCCCCCTCTCTACCCCCCCCCCCCTCTCTCTCTACCCCCCTCTCTCCTTCTACCCCCTCTCTCTCTCTCTACCCTCTCTCTCTCTACCCCCCCCCATCTCTCTCTACCCCCTCTCTCTCTACCCCCTCTCTCTCTACCCCCTCTCTCTCTACCCCCTCTCTCTCTCTCTACCCCCTTTCTCTCTACCCCCTCTCTCTCTACCCCCTCTCTCTCTACCCCCTCTCTCTCTACCCCCCCTCTCTCTACCCGTTCTCTCTCTCTAGCCCCTCTCTCTCTCTCTACCCCCTCTCTCTCTACCCCCTTTCTCTCTACCCCCTCTCTCTCTACCCTCTCTCTCTCTACCCCCTCTCTATCTACCCCCCTCTCTCTCTACCCCCTCTCTCTCTACCCCCTCTCTCTACCCCCTCTCTACCCCCTCTCTCTACCCCCTCTCTACCCCCTCTCTCTACCCCCTCTCTCTACCCCCTCTCTCTCTACCCCCCCCTCTCTCTATCCCCTCTCTCTCTACCCCCTCTCTCTACCCCTCTCTCTACCCCATCTCTCTCTACCCCCTCTCTCTACCCCATCTATCTCTACCCCCCTCTCTCTCTACCCCCTCTCTCTCTACCCCCTCTCTCTCTACCCCCTCTCTCTCTCCCCTTTCTCTCTCTACCCCCTCTCTCTCTACCCCCTCTCTATCTACCCCCCTCTCTCCTTCAACCCCCTCTCTCTCTCTCTACCCTCTCTCTCTCTATCCCCCCCATCTCTCTCTACCCCCTCTCTCTCTACCCCCTCTCTCTCTACCCCCTCTCTCTCTACCCCCTTTCTCTCTACCCCCTCTCTCTCTACCCCCTCTCTCTCTACCCCCTCTCTCTCTACCCCCCCTTTCTCTACCCCTTCTCTCTCTCTAGCCCCTCTCTCTCTACCCCCTCTCTCTCTACCCCCTTTCTCTCTACCCCCTCTCTCTCTACCCTCTCTCTCTCTCTACCCCCTCTCTATCTACCCCCCTCTCTCACTACCCCCTCTCTCTCTACCCCCTCTCTCTACCCCCTCTCTACCCCCTCTCTCTACCCCCTCTCTACCCCCTCTCTCTACCCCCTCTCTCTACCCCCTCTCTCTCTACCCCCCCTCTCTCTATCCCCTCTCTCTCTACCCCCTCTCTCTACCCCCTCTCTCTACCCCCTCTCTCTACCCCCCCTCTCTCTCTACCCCCTCTCTCTACCCCCTCTCTACCCCCTCTCTCTACCCCCTCTCTACCCCCTTTCTCTACCCCCTCTCTCTACCCCCTCTCTCTCTACCCCCCCTCTCTCTATCCCCTCTCTCTCTACCCCCTCTCTCTACCCCCTCTCTCTACCCCCTCCCTCTCTATCCCCTCTCTCTCTCTCTACCCCTTATCTCTCTCTCTACCCCCTCTCTCTCTCTCTACCCCTTCTCTCTCTCTCTAGCCCCTCTCTCTACTCCCCCCCTCTCTCTACCCCTTCTCTCTCTCTACCCCTTCTCTCTCTCTACCCCCTCTCTCTATCCCCTCTCTCTCTCTCTAGCCCCTCTCTCTCTACCCCACCCCCCCCCCCCTCTCTACCCCTCTCTCTCTACCCTCTCTATCTACCCCCACTCTCTCTACCCCCTCTCTGTCTCTACCCCCTCTCTCTACCCCTGTCTCTACCCCCCCCCTCTCTCTCTACCCCCTCTCTCCCTACTCCATGTCTATGTTCCCACTGTTTTCTATGTACATTTTCTTCAACTACGACAAGTGCTGCATCTGCACGCAGCCCTTCCCACAGTCAAACGGCCTCCAACGGGGCAGCTCAGATCTGCATGCACAGAGCTCTCTACCGTCATCTGCCACCGAGCCCACGGCCTCCTCCAACGCCCACTGCTCCTTGAAGGCCGGCACGGCGTGGGTCAGCCACGCATGGCGGTACTCCGGCCCACTCACCCTGGCTCCGACCAGAGCGCGGAAGATGCCCAGGCTGCTGGCCGGACGTTGCCCCTGCAGGGCCACCTTCCTCGCCCTGTACACGGCGAGCTTGGCGTAGCCGAAGAGCACGTTGACCGGCCCCTGAAGATGTTGGGGTCCGTCGCCCTTCGGGTATCCAAAGATGAGGACCGTCGGGGAGAAGTGGAGGCTGAACCTTAGGAGGATGTTTCTCTATCTCGCTCCTCTCTCTCCTCTCTCACCTCTCTCTTGTGTTGCTGGTGACTTTGTGTATTTGTGTTGCTGGTGACTTTGTGTATTTGTGTTGCTGGTGACTTTGTGTATTTGTGTTGCTGGTGACTTTGTGTATTTGTGTTGCTGGTGACTTTGTGTATTTGTGTTGCTGGTGACTTTGTGTATTTGTGTTGCTGGTGACTTTGTGCATTTGTGTTGCTGGTGACTTTGTGTATTTGTGTTGCTGGTGACTTTGTGTATTTGTGTTGCTGGTGACTTTGTGTATTTGTGTTGCTGGTGACTTTGTGTATTTGTGTTGCTGGTGACTTTGTGTGTGTCGTATCGGAATCGCCTCCAGTGCTGTTGTTGCTGGCGACAATGAAGGTTGTTTAAAAATCAAAGTCTCTTTCCTCTCGCTCTGTCTCTCTCTCTCCTTTCTCTCCTACTTTTCTTATTCATACGGTTGCCTTGATCTTTACCGTTCAAATCAGCCGTGCAGAAACACAATGGCATTCACCATAACTTTCGTGAATGGGGAAAAGTATAGGGTTACGGGGGTCATTAAAAAAATAAAAGAACCACAACCCAAACCAATCCAAATAAAAATTCTTGCAGTGTGCCACGAGAACAACAAAGAGTCGAAGCGGTTTGTGCGACATGGCTACCTGTTAGGATTTAAAAAAAACGTCAGATTTGGCCAAAACGGCACGAGTTGGGGATAATTGAGAGGGGAAAAAATACATCTCCAACATCAAGGTGTCAACTAGTTTGGGCTAAGCGAAAAGCCTGACCTTTTGCTATTTGCGCCATTCAACAAGACAGTCAATCACATTTCCTTGAGGTTTAAAAAAAAGAAGCATAATCATGCTACCAGTTCACCACGATTGAGTAAATACGTTTCAGTTTAACTTATTAGGTGCCCGCTGTACTACCCCGGCGTCGCCCTCGGGACTTGGATCCACCACGCCCGGCCGCCTTTGTCTCCCCAGTGGCGATGTTCACACGCCACAGCAGTTGCTCGTTTGAGGCTGAGTCGACCTAGGGGAGGCCCAGGAGCGGTTGGAATAATCGTCACCGGCGGTGGCCGTGAGCGGGAATCGAACTCGGGTCGCCGGGTTCGTAGCGTGGCGTAGCGCTAAGCACTACACTACAACTCCCTCCACACACACAGACACACACACACACACAGATACACAGATACACACAAATATCCCCCATATAGCCTTAACAGACTGTAGGGGCAAGTGCTGTTAGCGAGCACCTATGAAGGCCGGAACGGTACACGAGGGGGTGGGTGGCCAGCACCACGCCCGACCGCCTTTGTCTCCCTAGTGGCAATGTTTACACACCGCACCAGGTACTCATTTGAGGCTGAGTCGACCTAGGGGAGGCCCGGGACCGGTTCAGATAATCGTCACTGGTGTTGGCCGTGAGTGGGAATCGAACCCGGGTCGCCCGGTTCATAGCGCAGCGCGCTAACCGCTACACTATCGCTCTAACACACACAGACACAGATACACACACACACAGACACACACACACAGATACACACACAGACACACACACAGACACACACACACAGACACACACACACAGAGACAGACAGACACAGACAGACAGACACACACACACAGATACACACAGACACACACAGACACACACACACAGACACCCACACACAGACACACACACAGACACACACACAGACACACACAGATACACACACACAGACACACACACAGACGACAGCACGCTAACTGCTACACTACAATGCGTTGCGCTTACACGTGCCCGGGTCACGTGACATATGTGACGTCACAGCTCACTTGCCGTGCAAAAAAGTGTATTTTTTATATATTTTTTTCAATGATGTACAGTCTGGAAAGTACCCGCACGGCAAATTTCAAGTTTGTTGCATGTCGGCAAGTACGCTAAACATTTTGAACAGACGCACACGTTCACAACTTTGCCTTTTATATATATATGGAGATAACCCTGTGATCCATTCGGCTCTCGATCCAATAGAATGGCATACAACCATTTGCTAGCAACCTCATCCAAATTGCCTGTTCACATTCCCCAAAGAAAATCCTGTCGGGGATGACTTCAAAACAAAACAACAAAAAATTTAGTCAATCACAAATGACACAATTTTGGCGAGCGCAATGGATTTCGTTGAACTCACTCACAGATTTCCACGGAAGATCAAGGTCCGCTATTGCACGGCCAACAAGTGCCATCTCACCACATTCTGACGAGCCATTGGGGAGCTTTGGTTCGTTTTAAAGATCGCCAAAAATTGGCGAATGACGTCACGCGATTTTGGGCGTTTTTTTACCCCCCTCTTAGTCACACGGCGTCACAAAAAGTCAGAACCCCCCTCTCAAATATGACATCACAAAGCTCTGCCCGCCCCCCCCCAAAAAAATATAAAACATGCTTCAAATCGCATTAAACTATTGTTGTCATTGTAGTTGCGTTTTTAATGTGGCGCTGCACTCTGATGTTGTAGGTAGAAAACATTTATTAAAAAGTCTGTTTAATTAAGTAGAACGTTTTGATTTAAAGCTTTCACGACTGCAGGGATTAATATTCTTGGTTCTTTCGGTAAAGTCACCAACACGTAGAAGGGAAACAATAAAATAATAAAAATATATAAAACAATAAAATTCTCACGACGTTTCGACTGCAACACAAGAAGCAATCATCATCAGGTGTGAAAACCACAGCAAGAAAATTTCTTGAAACGTCGTGAGAATTTTATTGTTTTATATATTTTATTATTTTATTGTTTCCCTTCGACGTGGTGGTGACTTTACCGAAAGAACCAAGAATAACAATTTTATTGTTTTACAATAATTTCATTGTTTTATATTTTTATTATTTTATTGTTTCCCTTCGACGTGGTGGTGACTTTACCGAAAGAACCAAGAATAACAATTTTATTGTTTTACAATAATTTTATTGTTTTATATTTTTATTATTTTATTGTTTCCCTTCGACGTGGTGGTGACTTTATCGAAAGAACCAAGAATAACAATTTTATTTTTTTACAATAATTTTATTGTTTTATATTTTTATTATTTTATTGTTTCCCTTCGAAGTGGTGGTGACTTTACCGAAAGAATCAAGAATAACAATTTTATTGTTTTACAATAATTTTATTGTTTTATATATTTTATTATTTTATTGTTTCCCTTCTACGTGGTGGTGACTTTACCGAAAGAACCAAGAATAACAATGTTATTGTTTTACAATAATTTTATTGTTTTATATATTTTTATTATTGTATTGTTTCCCTTCCACGTGGTGGTGACTTTACCGAAAGAACCAAGACTATGAATCCCTGCATTCACGAAAGCTTTAAATCAAAACATAAGTAGAACGTTTTGTCTATATTTATTGAAAGTTTGCGCATGTTGATGTGACGTCACATCTCTCAAATCTCCCCCCCCTCCCCCCATCGTCACACATCACAAATGTCTGACGCCCCCCCCCAAATGACGTCATTTATGGACGCCCCCTCAATACGTCCGCTATCGGACCCCCCACCCCCCCCCCCCAAAAAAAAAACGAGCCTCGACATCGCTTTTGTCTCTGAGCACGTGCAATCATCGATCCACGATCCGTCCTGAATCGAAAGAGCAACAATGGGAATCGTGAGTGGCGCTCCACCGTTTTTTGCGAGTTACGTAACCGGTCCGTCTGTGTCGCGAGTTGCAAATGACGACGGTGTTACACATCTTATTGATGTCCCTACGGGTCACTGTTACGTTGCAATTATGGCTTTATTTTTTTTGGTGATTTTGGAAACGTGTTTTTTTTTTTTTTGGGGGGGGGGGGTTTGGACATGTTTGTTTTGTTGCAGTACGGAGTTAGACTAATGGGCCTTAATCTAAAGTTGTTGTTGTGATTGTTGTTGTTGTTGTTGTTGTGGTTGTTGTTGTTGTTGTTTGACTTGCATCCCACTGGGATTTTTTTCCACACAGCGTTGGTGGTGTACGGTGCAATTTTCAGGAATATTTTGCCGGTATTTTTGTTTTCCATGGATTTTCTGTTTGCACAGTCACACAGTTAACACGTAGTCACTTCAAGATGTTTTTTTATTGTTCGTGTTTTTGTGTTTTTTTTGTTTGTTGTGGTTCCACCCGATTGAAGAGCCGAATGGCTCACACAGGGCTATACCAAAATTAACAAACTGAAACTGAAAACTGAAACGGATTTCTTTCACGTCTCGATTTGAAACTTTCGTGACGGCAGGGATTCATCTTCCTATTATTTCCCTTCACGTAGAAGGGAAACAATAAAATAAAATAAAAATAAAACAATAAAATACTTTTATTTCATTTTTTTTTTCAAATGTTCTTGCTGTGGTGTTCACTCCTGAGTTACAAGATTTGAGGATACAACAACAACAGACAGAGTGAGTTAAATGAAGGCGTGTGATAATGAAATAAAATAGTTTATATTCCTGGTTCTTTCGGTAAAGTCACGTAGAAGGGAAAAAATGAAATAATAAAAATATAAAACAATAAAAATTCTCACGACGTTTCGAATGCAACACAAGCAATCATCATCAGGTGTGAAAACCACAGCAAGAAAATTAGAAAAAGTGGTTTTCACACCTGATGATGATTGCTTCTTGTGTTGCGGTCGAAACGTCGAGAGAATTTTATTGTTTTATATATTTTTTGCTATTTTATTGTTTCCCTTCTAACGTGGTGGTGACTTTACCGATAGAACCAAGAATATGTTTCTATTTTTTTATTATGTTATCATTTCCCTTCCACGTGGACTTCACCGAAAGAACCAAGAATATGTCTTCACGTCCTTTGGTTCCCAGGCATTGGTGGGGTTCTGTTTTTTTTTGGGGCAAAGAAATCCGCGGAAAATGGTTAAGTTGTTTCGATTATCCGCAATTTTTTTTTTTGGTATCCGCTGCCATCCTTCCCGTGATCAGCGCGGATAATCGAGAGTTCTACTCCACCTGCATAATGGCCGTGTCCGAGACACTGAGGAAGCAACCTCTTAGCACGCAGGGTTCAAGCCCTGGATCTGAGAGTCGCTCCCTCCCTCGCTCCCCCTCTCTCTCTCTCTCTCAATCGCGCGCGCTCATCAACGCAAACTCAGCCGCGACCTATCGACTGATCAATAAGGGGCCGTCCATAAATGACGTCACCCACCTAGGAGGTGGTGGGGGTGGGGTGGGGGGGAGAGGGTCAGACGTTTGCGGTGTCTCTCCGTCTCGCCCTCTCCCCCCCCCCACCGCGGTGGTGGATGTGGAAAGTTCTCCGGGGATTTTTCCCCGCCGCATTTAGAACCAACACGCGGTTTGAAGTATTTTGGCTGCTGTACATTGCCACGTGACGAGCCACTTCGTTGGGCTGTCGTTTGTGACGTACAGGTCGCTTCTGACGAAAGGGAGTTAGGGGGCCGTCCATAAATGACGTCACGCACCTAGGGGGGAGGGGCGGGGGGTCAGACATTTGTGACGAGGGAGGGTTTGAGACATGTGACGTCACATCAAAATGCGCAACTTTAAATAAATATGGGCGACACGTTCTATACTTAATTAAATAGACTTTGTTAATAAAAAAAATTCTACCTACAACATCAGAGTGCAGCAGCGCCACATTACAATGACAACAATAGTTTACAGCGATTTGAAGCATGTTTCATTTTATTTTACTTTTTTTTTGGGGGGGGGGGGGGCAGAGCTTTGTGACGTCATATTTGAGGGGTGGGTTCTGACTTTTTGTGACGCCGTGTGACGAGGGGGGTCAAAAATCGTCCGAAATCGCGTGACGTCATTTATGGACGGCCCCTAACGGCGTTCCATCATTCGCCCTTCAAGAATTAACGCCCTTGAGCGAGGGAGAGCCAGAGAGAGAGAGAGAGAGACTCTCAGACCCAGGACTTAAACCCAGATGCTCAGAAGCTGCTTCTGTGCCTCCGACACCCCCATTATGAATACGCAATGCCATAGACTAGTCTCTGCTTCCACCTGCTGATAGCTAGGAGGAACTGTTGCTCATCCCAATCGTAATAATAAGTTCATCGCAATGGGCGGTGTCGGGTAGACTGAGTCGACCACCGCTCTGAGATCATTGGTTCTGAGATTATAACCCTGGGTCTGGGTGCCTCTATCCTAATAGGTTCACAATGGCCCTGTCCAAAGGCGATACCCTTGGACGCAAGTTCAAGACCAGGGTGAGTCTATCTCTCCCTCTCTCAAGAGGTTCATAATGGCTGTGTCACATAGACTAAGTCCACCAGCGCTCTGAGATCATGGGATGTTGAGATTGTGGGTCTGCGTGGCTCTCCCTCTCTCAAGAGGTTCATAATGGCTGTGTCACATAGACTAAGTCCACCAGCGCTCTGAGATCATGGGATGTTGAGATTGTGGGTCTGGGTGTCTCCGTCTCTCTCAAGAGGTTCATAATGGATGTGTCTCAAAGACTGAGTCCACCAGCGCTCTGAGATCATGGGATGATGAGATTGTGGGTCTGGGTGTCTCTACCTCTCTCAAGAGGTTCATAATGGCCGTGTCTCATAGGCTGATTCCACCAGCACTCTGAGATCATGGGGTGATGAGATTGTGGGTCTGGGTGTCTCTCCCTCTCTCAAGAGGTTCATAATGGATGTGTCACAAATACTGAGTCCACCAGCACTCTAAAATCATGGGATGATGCGATTGTGGGTCTGGGTGTCTCCGTCTCTCTCAAGAGGTTCATAATGTTTGTGTCACAAATACTGAGTCCACCAGCGCTCTGAGAACATGGGGTGATGAGATTGTGGGTCTGGGTGTCTCTACCTCTCTCAAGAGGTTCATAATGGCCGTGTCTCATAGGCTGATTCCACCAGCACTCTGAGATCATGGGGTGATGAGATTGTGGGTCTGGGTGTCTCTCCCTCTCTCAAGAAGTTCATAATGTTTGTGTCACAAATACTGAGTCCACCACCGCTCTGAGAACATGGGGTGATGAGATTGTGGGTCTGGGTGTCTCCGTCTCTCTCAAGAGGTTCATAATGGATATGTCACAAAGACTGAGTCTACCACCGCTCTGAGATCATGGGATGTTGAGATTGTGGGTCTGGGTGTCTCCGTCTCTCTCACGAGATTCATAATGGCTGTGTCACATAGACTAAGTCCACCAGTGCCCTGAGATCATGGGGTGATGAGTTTGTGGGTCTTGTGTGTGTTTTACCCAAATAGGTCATACCTTAAATTTTGACTTGAAACTTTCGTGACTGCAGGAATTCACATTCTTCCGTTCTTCCGGTAAGGTCACGTAGGTAGGAAAAAAAGTAAAAAGTACATAAAATAAACTAAAAGCTAACGACGTTTCGATCGCAACACAACCGACCGCTTGTGTTGCGATGGAAGGGTCGCATTAACTTTCATTATTTTCGACCAACGTGACTTTACCGAAAGAACCGAGGAATTAAGGTAATGCCTTTTTGCAAGGCATCATCAAGTACTGCGTTGAGCACGCACACAACTTGCTGTGAACGTGCAAACAACGAACGTTATCTGATTAATAATAATAATACTATGAAATCTTGTCTTCAAGCTTTCGTGACTGCAGGAATTCATATTCTTTGGGTCGTTCGGCAAAGCAACGTAAATATAAAAAATATTTTTTTTTAAAATAAAAATATCACGACGTTTCCATCGAAACACGAGCAATCGTCATCAGGTGAACACAAACATCTGAATAATAATCCTACTCCTCCTACTAATCAACATACGCATTGCCATATTATTGGTTCTTTCGGAAAAGTCACGAAGAAGGGAAACAATAAAATAATAAAAATATAAAACAATATATATATAAAACACTTATGTTTTCATTATTTTATTGTTTCCCTTCTAACGTAACTTTACCGAAATAACCGAGGATATGAATCCCTGCAGTCACGAAAGCTTTAAATCAAAATGTATACGCATTGTCTGTAACACGTGGATATCACGAATGATCGCCGCGGCCGGGCAGCGCCACGTGATGAGCTCCCAAGCAGATCGCGATTCTCGAGGGGCGGGGTGGGTGGGTGGGGTGGGGGGAGTGGGGGGTGGGTAGGGTGGGGGGAGTGGGGGGTGGGGAGGGATTGGGGTGGGTGGGGTGAGTGGGGGGGGTGGGGTTGGTGGTGTGGATTAGTGGGTGGTGGGGGGTTGCGTGGTGGGTGGGTGGTGGGGGGTGCGTAGTGTGGGTGGGTGGTGGGGGGTGGGTGGGTGGTGTGTGTGGGTGGGTGGTGGGGGGTGGGTGGGTGGTGTGTGTGGGTGGGTGGTGTGTGTGGGTGGGTGGTGTGTGTGGGTGGGTGGTGTGTGTGGGTGGGTGGGTGGTAGGGGTGTGTGTGGGTGGGTGGATGGTGTGGGTGGGTGGTGTGGATGAGTGGGTGGGTGGTGTGTGTGGGTGGGTGGTAGGGAGTGGGTGGGTGGTGTGTGGTGGGTGGGTGGTGTGTGTGGGTGGGTGGTGTGGGTGGGTGGTGTGTGTGGGTGGGTGGTGTGTGTGGTGGGTGGGTGGTAGGGGGTGGGTGGGTGGTAGGGGTGTGGGTGGGTGATGTGTGTGGGTGAGTGGTGGGGGTGCGTAGTGTGGATGGGTGGGTGGTAGGGAGTGGGTGGGTGGTGTGTGGGTGGGTGGGTGGTAGGGGGTGGGTGGGTGATGTGTGTGTGGGTGGGTGGTGTGTGGGTGGGTGGTAGGGGTGTGGGATATACTTTGAAGTGCCCCCGGTTCAATGTGGAAGTGATTTGGTCACGGTGGCTTATCTTCTGCACGGAGTAAAGATATGTTATTATTTCATTTTTGAAACAGCGCTAAATCGAGCTGAAATACGCTGCGTCTTACTTTTTGAAGAGGGTGAAAAAAAAACGTCATCGATTCATCCGTCACCCTGGCAAGCCTCGCAGACAAATGCGTGAGTTTCAGTGTGTGTGGTGTGTGTGTGTCAGTGTGTGTCAGTGTGTGTGTCAGTGTGTGTGTGTGTCTGTGTGTGCGTCTGTGTGTGTCTGTGTGTGTGTGTGTCTGTGTGTGTGTGTGTTACGCAACCTTTCCATCGGTTGCGTAACGCTGTGTGGAAGCTACCTGGTCTGTCGCTACGCACGACGCACCCACCCACCCATTCACCACCCACCCACCCACCGAACGACCCATCCACCCACCCACCCATTCACCACCCACCCATTCACCACCCACCCAACCACCCACCCAACCACCCACCCATTCACCACCCACCCACCCAACCACCCACCCATTCACCACCCACCCACCCAACCACCCACCCTAACAACCACCCACTCAACACCACCACCCCATCAATCGCTTGGATTGACTTCGTTTCGAATAATCCGTAGGCGCGCCGTTGCGAGAACGCATCCCGCACCCTGCCACGCCATCTCATCGACAAGAGGCCTGGGGATTAAATGATCACAGTTATTATTATTATTAGTAAGAGTAATACTCAGTATCGTTGTGGTTGTCGTTGTTGTCGTTTGGAGACATTGCTTGGACCCGATTGGGGTGAGTGGCTGTCAACCGTTAACGATGATCCCCATCATCCGACCCATCGCAAAGAGCTCCTTACCTCAGACCCTGGTGGCAATGACAATCCGCAAGGCGTAAAAAACGTAAAACTGTTTATCTTTGCTGTGTTCATTTAACGGGCGATCCTGTGGTAGATCCCTTGATTTGTCGTGGAGAAAAAGCCACCCCATCTGGCCACGAACGACAGCCGCACAACGGCGTTGGCCTCTCATCACGTGGGAATGTCGACGCAGAAGCGTGGTGGTCGTCGATTATAAATGAGGAAGTGAACAACCCCGAAGACCCTGAGAGAAATCCACGCGAACGCGGGGAGAGAGAGGGAGAGAGAGAGAGACACGCAGACTTCCAAATATGCAGCAGCAGAAGCAGCAGGAGGCATCGTCAGGGTCGGGATGGAACCCACGGCCTCCTGTATACCAGGCGAGGTAGTTAACATCTCCTAGCCACCATGATGATGATGATGAGAGACACGCAAATTCCAAATATACAGTAGCAGCAGCAGGCGTCAGGGTCGGGATGGAGCCCACGGCCTCCTGTATACCACGCGAGGTAGTTAACATCTCCTAGCCACCGTGGTGCCCTAACAGCAAAGGTCCCCATGAGTCTATGGGTCTCTGTGTAGTAAGTCTATGAGTCTCTGTGTGATGAGTCTGTGGGTCTCCGTGTGGTGAGTCTATGGCTCTCTGTGTGATGAGTCTGTGGGTCTCTGTGTGTGAGTCTGTGGATCTCTGTGTGTGAGTCTGTGGGTCTCTGTGTGCTGAGTCTGTGGGTCTCTGTGTGGTGAGTCTGTGGGTCTCTGTGTAGTGAGTCTATGGGTATCTGTGTGATGAGTCTGTGGGTTTCTGTGTGATGAGTCTGTGGGTCTCTGTGTGTGAGTCTGTGGGTCTCTGTGTGATGAGTCTGTGGGTCTCTGTGTGATGAGTCTGTGGGTCTCTGTGTGGTGAGTCTGTGGGTCTCTGTGTGATGAGTCTGTGGGTCTCTGTGTGATGAGTCTGTGGGTCTCTGTGTGATGAGTCTGTGGGTCTCTGTGTGGTGAGTCTGTGGGTCTCTGTGTGATGAGTCTGTGGGTCCCTGTGTGTGAGTCTGTGGGTCTCTGTTTGGTGAGTCTATGGGTCTCTGTGTGATGAGTCTATGGGTCTCTGTGTGTGAGTCTGCGGGTCTCTGTGTGTGAGTCTATGGGTCTCTGTGTGTGAGTCTGTGGGTCTCTGTGTGGTTAGTCTGTGGGTCTCTGTGTGGTGAGTCTGTGGGTCTCTGTGTGATGAGTCTTTGGGTCTCTGTGTGGTGAGTCTTTGGGTCTCTGTGTGATGAGTCTGTGGGTCACTGTGTGGTGAGTCTGTGGGTCTCTGTGTGATGAGTCTATGGGTCTCTGTGTGGTGAGTCTGTGGGTCTCTGTGTGATGAGTCTGTGGGTCACTGTGTGGTGAGTCTGTGGGTCTCTGTGTGATGAGTCTGTGGGTCTCTGTGTGGTGAGTCTGTGGGTCTCTGTGTGTGAGTCTATGGGTCTCTGTGTGTGAGTCCATGGGTCTCTGTGTGTGAGTCTGTGGGTCTCTGTGTGTGAGTCTATGGGTCTCTGTGTGTGAGTCTGTGGGTCTCTGTTTGGTGAGTCTGTGGGTCTCTGTGTGTGAGTCTGTGGGTCTCTGTGTGGTGAGTCTGTGGGTCTCTGTGTGGTGAGTCTGTGGGTCTCTGTGTGTGAGTCTGTGGGTCTCTGTGTGTGAGTCTGTGGGTCTCTGTGTGATGAGTCTGTGGGTCTCTGTGTGATGAGTCTGTGAGTCTCTGTGTGTGAGTCTGTGGGTCTCTGTGTGATGAGTCTGTGGGTCTCTGTGTGGTGAGTATGTGGGTCTCTGTGTGTGAGTCTGTGGGTCTCTGTGTGATGAGTCTATGGGTCTCTGTGTGTGAGTCTGTGGGTCTCTGTGTGGTGAGTCTATGGGTCTCTGTGTGATGAGTCTGTGGGTCTCTGTGTCATGAGTCTATGGGTCTCTGTGTGGTGAGTCTATGGGTCTCTGTGTCATGAGTCTATGGGTCTCTGTGTGTGAGTCTATGGGTCTCTGTGTGGTGAGTCTATGGGTCTCTGTGTGATGAGTCTATGGGTCTCTGTGTGGTGAGTCTGTGGGTCTCTGTGTGGTGAGTCTGTGGGTCTCTGTGTGGTGAGTCTGTGGGTCTTTGTTTGGTGAGTCTATGGGTCTCTGTGTGGTGAATCTATGGGTCTCTGTGTGGTGAGTCTATGGGTCTCTGTGTGATGAGTCTGTGGGTCTCTGTGTGGTGAGTCTGTGGGTCTCTGTGTGATGAGTCTGTGGGTTTCTGTGTGGTGAGTCTGTGGGTCTCTGTGTGGTGAGTCTGTGGGTCTCTGTGTGATGAGTCTGTGGGTCTCTGTGTGATGAGTCTATGGGTCTCTGTGTGGTGAGTCTGTGGGTCTCTGTGTGTGAGTCTGTGGCTCTCTGTGTGGTGAGTCTATGGGTCTCTGTGTGGTGAGTCTGTGGGTCTCTGTGTGATGAGTCTGTGTGTCTGTATGATGAGTCTGTGGGTCTCTGTGTGTGAGTCTGTGGGTCTCTGTGTGTGAGTCTGTGGGTCTCTGTGTGTGAGTCTGTGGGTCTCTGTGTGTGAGTCTGTGGGTCTCTGTGTGTGAGTCTGTGGGTCTCTGTGTGTGAGTCTGTGGGTCTCTGTGTGATGAGTCTGTGGGTCTCTGTGTGTGAGTCTGTGGGACTCTGTGTGGTGAGTCTATGGGTCTCTGTGTGATGAGTCTGTGTGTCTGTATGATGAGTCTGTGGGTCTCTGTGTGATGAGTCTGTGTGTCTGTATGATGAGTCTGTGGGTCTCTGTGTGTGAGTCTGTGGGTCTCTGTGTGTGAGTCTGTGGGTCTCTGTGTGTGAGTCTGTGGGTCTCTGTGTGGTGAGTCTGTGGGTCTCTGTGTGTGAGTCTGTGGGTCTCTGTGTGTGAGTCTGTCGGTCTCTGTTTGGTGAGTCTGTGGGTCTCTGTGTGGTGAGTCTGTGGGTCTCTGTATGTGAGTCTGTGGGTCTCTGTGTGATGAGTCTGTGGGTCTCTGTATGTGAGTCTGTGGGTCTCTGTGTGATGAGTCTATGGGTCTCTGTGTGGTGAGTCTGTGGGACTCTGTGTGTGAGTCTGTGGGTCTCTGTGTGTGAGTCTGTGGGTCTCTGTGTGTGAGTCTGTGGGTCTCTGTGTGTGAGTCTGTGGGTCTCTGTGTGATGAGTCTGTGGGTCTCTGTGTGTGAGTCTGTGGGTCTCTGTGTGATGAGTCTATGGGTCTCTGTGTGGTGAGTCTGTGGGTCTCTGTGTGATGAGTCTATGGGTCTCTGTGTGATGAGTCTGTGGGTCTCTGTGTGGTGAGTCTGTGGGTCTCTGTGTGATGAGTCTGTGTGTCTGTATGATAAGTCTGTGGGTCTCTGTGTGTGAGTCTGTGGGTCTCTGTGTGTGAGTCTGTGGGTCTCTGTGTGTGAGTCTGTGGGTCTCTGTGTGTGAGTCTGTGGGTCTCTGTGTGTGAGTCTGTGGGTCTCTGTGTGGTGAGTCTATGGGTCTCTGTGTGTGAGTCTGTGGCTCTCTGTGTGTGAGTCTGTGGGTCTCTGTGTGGTGAGTCTGTGGGTCTCTGTGTGATGAGTCTGTGTGTCTGTATGATGAGTCTGTGGGTCTCTGTGTGTGAGTCTGTGGGTCTCTGTGTGTGAGTCTGTGGGTCTCTGTGTGATGAGTCTATGGGTCTCTGTGTGATGAGTCTATGGGTCTCTGTGTGGTGAGTCTATGGGTCTCTGTGTGTGAGTCTGTGTGTCTCTGTGTGATGAGTCTATGGGTCTCTGTGTGATGAGTCTATGGGTCTCTGTGTGGTGAGTCTATGGGTCTCTGTGTGTGAGTCTGTCGGTCTCTGTGTGGTGACTCTATGGGTCTCTGTGTGTGAGTCTGTGGGTCTCTGTGTGTGAGTCTATGGGTGTCTGTGTGATGAGTCTATGGGTGTCTGTGTGTGAGTCTATGGGTCTCTGTGTGATGAGTCTATGGGTCTCTGTGTGGTGAGTCTATGGGTCTCTGTGTGTGAGTCTATGGGTCTCTGTGTGTGAGTCTGTGGCTCTCTGTGTGTGAGTCTATGGGTCTCTGTGTGTGAGTCTGTGGGTCTCTGTGTGGTGAGTCTGTGGGTCTCTGTGTGATGAGTCTATGGGTCTCTGTGTGATGAGTCTGTGGGTCTCTGTGTGGTGAGTCTGTGGGTCTCTGTGTGATGAGTCTGTGTGTCTGTATGATGAGTCTGTGGGTCTCTGTGTGTGAGTCTGTGGGTCTCTGTGTGTGAGTCTGTGGGTCTCTGTGTGTGAGTCTGTGGGTCTCTGTGTGTGAGTCTGTGGGTCTCTGTGTGTGAGTCTGTGGGTCTCTGTGTGTGAGTCTGTGGGTCTCTGTGTGATGAGTCTGTGGGTCTCTGTGTGTGAGTCTGTGGGACTCTGTGTGGTGAGTCTATGGGTCTCTGTGTGATGAGTCTGTGTGTCTGTATGATGAGTCTGTGGGTCTCTGTGTGATGAGTCTGTGTGTCTGTATGATGAGTCTGTGGGTCTCTGTGTGTGAGTCTGTGGGTCTCTGTGTGTGAGTCTGTGGGTCTCTGTGTGTGAGTCTGTGGGTCTCTGTGTGGTGAGTCTGTGGGTCTCTGTGTGTGAGTCTGTGGGTCTCTGTGTGTGAGTCTGTCGGTCTCTGTTTGGTGAGTCTGTGGGTCTCTGTGTGGTGAGTCTGTGGGTCTCTGTATGTGAGTCTGTGGGTCTCTGTGTGATGAGTCTGTGGGTCTCTGTATGTGAGTCTGTGGGTCTCTGTGTGATGAGTCTATGGGTCTCTGTGTGGTGAGTCTGTGGGACTCTGTGTGTGAGTCTGTGGGTCTCTGTGTGTGAGTCTGTGGGTCTCTGTGTGTGAGTCTGTGGGTCTCTGTGTGTGAGTCTGTGGGTCTCTGTGTGATGAGTCTGTGGGTCTCTGTGTGTGAGTCTGTGGGTCTCTGTGTGATGAGTCTATGGGTCTCTGTGTGGTGAGTCTGTGGGTCTCTGTGTGATGAGTCTATGGGTCTCTGTGTGATGAGTCTGTGGGTCTCTGTGTGGTGAGTCTGTGGGTCTCTGTGTGATGAGTCTGTGTGTCTGTATGATGAGTCTGTGGGTCTCTGTGTGTGAGTCTGTGGGTCTCTGTGTGTGAGTCTGTGGGTCTCTGTGTGTGAGTCTGTGGGTCTCTGTGTGTGAGTCTGTGGGTCTCTGTGTGTGAGTCTGTGGGTCTCTGTGTGTGAGTCTGTGGGTCTCTGTGTGTGAGTCTGTGGGTCTCTGTGTGTGAGTCTGTGGGTCTCTGTGTGTGAGTCTGTGGGTCTCTGTGTGTGAGTCTGTGGGTCTCTGTGTGATGAGTCTGTGGGTCTCTGTGTGTGAGTCTGTGGGACTCTGTGTGGTGAGTCTATGGGTCTCTGTGTGATGAGTCTGTGTGTCTGTATGATGAGTCTGTGGGTCTCTGTGTGATGAGTCTGTGTGTCTGTATGATGAGTCTGTGGGTCTCTGTGTGTGAGTCTGTGGGTCTCTGTGTGTGAGTCTGTGGGTCTCTGTGTGTGAGTCTGTGGGTCTCTGTGTGGTGAGTCTGTGGGTCTCTGTGTGTGAGTCTGTGGGTCTCTGTGTGTGAGTCTGTCGGTCTCTGTTTGGTGAGTCTGTGGGTCTCTGTGTGGTGAGTCTGTGGGTCTCTGTATGTGAGTCTGTGGGTCTCTGTGTGATGAGTCTGTGGGTCTCTGTATGTGAGTCTGTGGGTCTCTGTGTGATGAGTCTATGGGTCTCTGTGTGGTGAGTCTGTGGGACTCTGTGTGTGAGTCTGTGGGTCTCTGTGTGTGAGTCTGTGGGTCTCTGTGTGTGAGTCTGTGGGTCTCTGTGTGTGAGTCTGTGGGTCTCTGTGTGATGAGTCTGTGGGTCTCTGTGTGTGAGTCTGTGGGTCTCTGTGTGATGAGTCTATGGGTCTCTGTGTGGTGAGTCTGTGGGTCTCTGTGTGATGAGTCTATGGGTCTCTGTGTGATGAGTCTGTGGGTCTCTGTGTGGTGAGTCTGTGGGTCTCTGTGTGATGAGTCTGTGTGTCTGTATGATGAGTCTGTGGGTCTCTGTGTGTGAGTCTGTGGGTCTCTGTGTGTGAGTCTGTGGGTCTCTGTGTGTGAGTCTGTGGGTCTCTGTGTGTGAGTCTGTGGGTCTCTGTGTGTGAGTCTGTGGGTCTCTGTGTGTGAGTGTGTGGGTCTCTGTGTGATGAGTCTGTGGGTCTCTGTGTGTGAGTCTGTGGGACTCTGTGTGGTGAGTCTATGGGTCTCTGTGTGATGAGTCTGTGTGTCTGTATGATGAGTCTGTGGGTCTCTGTGTGATGAGTCTGTGTGTCTGTATGATGAGTCTGTGGGTCTCTGTGTGTGAGTCTGTGGGTCTCTGTGTGTGAGTCTGTGGGTCTCTGTGTGTGAGTCTGTGGGTCTCTGTGTGGTGAGTCTGTGGGTCTCTGTGTGTGAGTCTGTGGGTCTCTGTGTGTGAGTCTGTGGGTCTCTGTGTGTGAGTCTGTGGGTCTCTGTGTGGTGAGTCTGTGGGTCTCTGTGTGTGAGTCTGTGGGTCTCTGTGTGGTGAGTCTGTGGGTCTCTGTGTGTGAGTCTGTGGGTCTCTGTGTGTGAGTCTGTGGGTCTCTGTGTGTGAGTCTGTGGGTCTCTGTGTGTGAGTCTGTGGGTCTCTGTGTGGTGAGTCTGTGGGTCTCTGTGTGGTGAGTCTGTGGGTCTCTGTGTGTGAGTCTGTGGGTCTCTGTGTGTGAGTCTGTGGGTCTCTGTGTGGTGAGTCTGTGGGTCTCTGTGTGTGAGTCTGTGGGTCTCTGTGTGGTGAGTCTGTGGGTCTCTGTGTGTGAGTCTGTGGGTCTCTGTGTGTGAGTCTGTGGGTCTCTGTGTGGTGAGTCTGTGGGTCTCTGTGTGGTGAGTCTGTGGGTCTCTGTGTGTGAGTCTGTGGGTCTCTGTGTGTGAGTCTGTGGGTCTCTGTGTGTGAGTCTGTGGGTCTCTGTGTGTGTGAGTCTGTGGGTCTCTGTGTGTGAGTCTGTGGGTCTCTGTGTGTGAGTCTGTGGGTCTCTGTGTGTGAGTCTGTGGGTCTCTGTGTGTGAGTCTGTGGGTCTCACTGCTACCTGCCCAGCAGTGAGCGCTCAGCTCGCTGCACTCTGCACCCCGGGTCCACGTTGTGGGGGGGGGGGGGGGGGGGGGTTGGGGGGGGGGTCTCTGGGCTCGCTCGCGCGTGGCTCGACCCTAGCGGCTCCGACGCTGGCGTGCAGTTGGAAACGTTGGACGAAAACGTCTTGGGATGACGTTGCTGCAACGTTGGTGCAACGTTGGCACGTGGGTTGGAAACGTTGGACGAAAACGTTGGTCCAACGTTGCCCCCGACATTGGCATGCGGCTGTAGAAAACGTTGCCACGTTTCACCGGGGGACCAATAGGCGGCGTTATTGCCCGGATTCATCGTCCAGCAAAGTGTTTTGTGTGTGAGAGAGAAACCCGAAATCATATCTCCCCCCACAACCCCCCCCCACAACCACCACCACCCCCCACCATCACCCCCCACCATCACCCCCCACCATCACCACATGCCGTGCTAGGAGACTTTACAAGCCCACACGACGGACGGAGCCAATCCAATGGTTGAGCCTCGACTTGTCTCGACCCGGCCACCAGACACCACCACCACCACCACCCCGGGTCTTCGTGTTCAATCAGAACCCAATACGTCAATGCGCTTGGCAATGTCCTCCCCAACCAAGATCAAACGCAACCCCAGCGTATTTCATTTTAATATATATACTAGAAAATTAGATTTTTTTTCATTTTTTTTTTAAAGGACTTTGATTAAAGTTTTCAATCATCACCTTCGCTTCGCATTACCCTCTCGATCAATTAAAACGGATGAACGATCCGTTCGAAAATCTCGCGGAAGCGGGTCCGACTCCCGTGACAATCGTTCAAATGTGCAGGGGGGCATTCCATCCCGACGTACAATGCATGTACATCACGAAACTCAAAACAGAACCCAGGGCACAACCGAACGAACCACGGGGTAGGGGGGGGGTGGATAAGCCCGAAGGATTCCGGAGCTAATTACAACTGATTTTAAGCGTCCGTGACTCCGGGAATCAATGCTCTTTGGTTATTTCCGTAAAAAAAAATTCACGCGGTTCCAGTGCTGGATGATGATTATTATATATATATTTTTTTTAATCCGCTCGTGTTGCGATCGAACCGCGTTGATTCACGTCACATTTCAAAACCCACGTTGGATTTCGATTTAAAGCTTTGGTGACTGCAATGATTCATCTTCTTTGGTTCTTTCGGTCAAGTCACGTAGAATGAGAATAAAATAATAAATTAATAAACATTCTACGTGACTTTACCGAAAGAACCAAAGAAGATGACCCACGTTGGACTTTAGCGAAGGAAACAAATGGCTTGAAAGTTGTGGACCCACTCTTCGAACGCACGCACCCCCCACCAACCCCCCCCCCCCCCGCCCCCAACGCACTGAAGGTGAAAACTCGTGGGAAGATTTGTGAGCGCGGCAAGTTTCTTTGACCGACCGGCCGTGTCGCGTGGTGGTGGGTTACGACGCATTGATGAACAACGTGATCTAAACACCCGACAGACCTTCGACAGGAATCAGTTTCAAGTGATGGTGCTTTACAAGGCGGACTTAACATCTCCTAGTCACCACGATGATGAGAGAGAGAGAGAGAGACACTCAAACTCCAAATATACAGCAGCAGCAGCAGGCATCGTCATAGTCAGGATCGAAGCCACCACGACCTCCTGCACACCAGGCGAGGTAGTCAACATCTCCTAGCCACCGTGATGAGAGAGAGAGAGAGACACTCAAACTCCAAATATACAGCAGCAGCAGCAGACATCGTCAGGGTCAGGATCGAAGCCACCACGACCTCCTGCACACCAGGCGAGGTAGTTAACATCACCTAGCCACCACGATGATAATGAGAGAGAGAGAGACACTCAAACTCCGAATTGCCAGCGAGTTTGCAGTCGATACCACATTGGGAAATCGGTAAAAATTGAGTTACAAGATATGAGGATACAACAACAACAAACAGAGTTAAATGAAGGTGTGTAATAATTAAATAAAATAGTTTATATTCCTGGTTCTTTCGGTAAAGTCACGTAGAAGGGAAACAATAAATTAATAAAAATATAAAACAATAAAATTCTCACGATGTTTCGACTGCAACACAAGCAGTCATCATCAGGTGTGAAAACTACAGCAAGAAATTTAGAAAAAAGTGGTTTTCACACCTGATGATGATTGCTTGTCAGTTTAACATGTAGGCTTTCGCGACCAATATTATTCATAATAAAGGTTTTTGGGTTAGATCGCGTTTATTTAGAAATGTGTCGTAACCCTCCACCACCCGACACGGCCAATCAGCAAAAAAAAAGTGTCACGTTGACAAGAGACAAATAATTCACTACTTTAGCCCACCGGTGTGTTGAAGAGTGAATCCACATTTACAGTTTGAGTACGACGTTTCGCTGGTAAATACATCCAGCATCATCGGGCAATTCGCCAGAATGGTAAAGCCCTCGCTTGCTCCCGGTTTTATATAGAGCAGCAGGGTGACGTCATCATTTAACTCATATCAGGTGCAGTGATTAGAGGCGGAGGGGGGGGTATTGTAATTATATAATCGATTAGTAATCAGTCATTGGTTATGATTAGTAAGGAGTTGTAGATTAGTAATTCTTTAAATAAAAATGTAACGTGTATTATTTAATAATACGCTTCCAGGCCGAACTAAGCCTGTAGCTGTCAGAGCCATTAAAGTTATTCTTGTTCCTCTCAATTTCAATTACAGTAAGATTTGGTACAGTACACAATATTAAAAAAACTAGTATCTTGCACTAAAGACGCATTACCTGAACTATCAACAGAAGGTGTATATCGGATTAATTGTTCATGTGGCAGCTGCTACATTGGGCAGACGGGACGTAACATCAGCGTAAGACTAAAATAACATCAGAGAAATATTAAATTATCTCAAACACAACTGTCGGCAGTGGCAGAACATGCTTGTCAACAAGGACACTCAATTGATTTTGACAATGTTGCAGTGGTGTGTAAAACTAATCATTACTGGCAAAGACTAATTAGAGAATCCATTGAAATTGAGAGGAACAAGAATAACTTTAATCGCTCTGACAGCTACAGGCTTAGTGGGGCCTGGAAGCGTATTATTAAATAATACACATTACATTTTGATTTAAAGAATTACTAATCTACAACTCATTACTAATCATAACCAATGACTGATTACTAATCGATTATATAATTACAATACCCCCCTCCGCCTCTAATCACTGCACCTGATATGAGTTAAGTGATGACGTCACCCTGCTGCTCGATTTAAAACCGGGAGCAAGCGAGGGCTTTACCATTCTGGCGAATTTCCCGATGATGTATGACGATGATGTATTTACCAGCGAAACGTCGTACTCAAACTGTAAATGTTGTGGATTCACTCTTCAACACACCGGTGGGCTAAAGTAGTGAATTATTTGTCTTTTGTCAACGTGACACTTTTTTTTGCTGATTGGCCATGTCGGGTGGTGGAGGGTTACGACACATTTATACATAAACGCGATCTAACCCAAAAACATTTATTATGGATGATTGCTTGTGTTGCAGTTGAAACGTCGTGAGAATTTTATTGTTTTATATTTTCATTATTTTATTGTTTCCCTTCTACGTGGTGGTGACTTTACCGAAAGAACCAAGAATATGAATCCCTGCAGTCACGAAAGTTTTAAAACAAACAATAGTTTATATTTTAGTTTCAGAAGTGGGCTGAACTTCCACACTCGTCCTCTGCTGTTTGTCAATTAACTAAGTCATTGAGGAGGTTCGCGTTTATTTACTTTTAAAATCCGTTCCAAAGCGTCTTGGATAATGTAGCAATAATAATAGAAGATCATTCGTGTTTTTTTCCAGCTCTGGCCAGTGGGGGGCGGGGGGGGGGAAAGAAAAAACAGCTCTCTATTTAGTATTGGTTCTTTCGGTAAAGTCACCACGTAGAAGGGAAACAACAAAATAAATAAAAATAAAACAATAAAAATTATCACGACGTTTCGATTGCAACACAAGAAGCAATCATCATCAGGTGTGAAAACCACGCAAGAAAAATTGAAAAAAGTGGCGGTTTTTTTTCTTAACGTTAGCAACCACGGACAGCGACTTGCGGTTGTTTCAGATGGACGAGTCCATCTATGCTCGGAAATGAGGGGGGGGGATATTTTTATTAACGTTAGCACCATGGACAGCGACTGGCGGTTGTTTCAGATGGACGAGTCCATCTATGCTCGGAAATGAGGGGGGGGGATATTTTTCTTAACGTTAGCACCACGGACAGCGACTGGCGGTTGTTTCAGATGGACGAGTCCATCTATGCTCGGAAATGAGGGGGGGGGGGATATTTTTCTTAACGTTAGCACCACGGACAGCGACTGGCGGGATGTTTCAGACGGACGAGTCCATCTATGCTCGGAACGGAGGAGTAGGGGGGTATTTTTATTAACGTTAGCACCACGGACAGCGACTGGCAGTTGTTTCAGACGGACGAGTCCATCTATGATGATTGCTTGTGTTGCAATCGAAAGGTCGTGATAATTTTTATTGTTTATTATTTTTTATTATTTCATTGTTTCCCTTCTACGTGACCAAGAATATGAATCCATGCAGTCACGTGAGCTTTAAATCGAAATTTAGCTCTCTTGTTGTTCGGTGATGATTTATTTAAAAAAAAAATTCCGACTTGCGAATTTCATTGGAGAGTTATTTTTCGGTTAGCGGTAGTCGATTTTTGTTTATTTATTTCACGTAGAACGATTTAAAATAATAATAATTAAACTCGAACCCCTCAGTCACGACTTTGTTCATTGAAATACTTCAGAGGCAGAGTGGGGGCGTGCTGCCCTCTACTGAAACAAAAATATAAACGATTTTACTTTAATTCGAAGCTTTCGTGATTTTAGGGATTCATCTTCTTGGTTCTTTCGGTAAAGTCACCACCTAGAAAGAAAATAATAAAATAATCAAAATAAACATAATTAAGTAAAATTATCACGACGTTTCGGCCACAACGCAAGTAGCCTTCCACAGGTGAAGAAACGGAACTGTCGGAAAGACAGCGCTCCAATGGACACTGCTTGTGTTGTGGCCGAAACGTCGTGAGAATTTACTTTTATTACGTTTAATTTTTATTATTTAATCATTTCCCCTCTTCCACGTGACTTTACCGAAAGAACTGGGAAGATATTTGCTAACGTTGAGGCTTAAAGGCCGCGATCTGAACGTGGCTCTTTCACTCCAGCGCTGTCCTACCAGACAGTCTCGTCCCTTCACCTGATGAAGGCCGCTTGTGTTGTGGCCGAAACGTCGTGAAAATTTTATTGTGTTATTTTATTTTATCAATTTATTATTTTTTCTCATTCTACGTGGTGACTTTACCGAAAGAACCAAAGAAGATTTATTTTATTTTACCAATGTAAGTGCTGAGCTACGTAAGGGGCCGTCCATAAATGACGTCACGCGATTTTGGAGGATTTTTGACCCCCCCAAATATGACGTCAGAAAGCTCTGCCTCCCCCCCCCCCACAAAAAAATCAAACATGCTTCAAATCGCTTTAAACTAATGTTGTCATTGTAGTTGCGTATTTAATGTGGCGCTGCACTCTGATGTCGTAGGAGAAAACATTTATTAACAAAGTCTATTTAATTAGGTAGAACGTGACGTCTATATTTATTTAAAGTTGCGCAACTTGATGTGACGTCACATTTCTCAACTCCCCCCCCCCCCCCCCCCCGTCGCAAATGTCTGACCCCCCCCCACCCCTAGGTGCGTGACGTCATTTATGGACGGCCCCCTAACTCCCTTTCGTCAGAAGCGACCTGTACGTCACAAACGACAGCCCAACGAAGTGGCTCGTCACGTGGCAATGTACAGCAGCCAAAATACTCCAAACCGCGTGTTGGTTCTAAATGCGGCGGGGAAAACCCCGGAGAACTTTCCACAACCACCGCCGCGGTGGGGGGAGAGGGCGAGACGGAGAGACACCACAAACTCCAAATATACAGCAGCAGCAGGCATCGTCAGGGTCAGGGTTGAAGCCACCACGACCTCCTGCATACCAGGCGAGGTAGTCAACATCTCCTAGTCACCGTGATGAGAGAGAGAGAGACACTCAAACTCCAAATATACAGCAGCAGGCATCGTCAGGGTCAGGGTTGAAGCCACCACGACCTCCTGCATACCAGGCGAGGTAGTCAACATCTCCTAGTCACCGTGATGATGATGAGAGAGAGAGAGAGAGACACTCAAACTCCAAATATACAGCAGCAGCAGCAGGCATCCTCAGGGTAAGGGTTGAAGCCACTACGACCTCCTGCACACCAGGCGAGGTAGTCAACATCTCCTAGTCACCGTGATGAGAGAGAGAGTGAGACACTCAAACTCCAAATATACAGCAGCAGCAGCAGGCATCGTCAGGGTCAGGGTCGAAGCCACCACGACCTCCTGCACACCAGGCGAGGTAGTTAACATCTCTTAGTCACTGTAATGAGAGAGACTCAAACTCCAAATATACAGCAGCAGCAGGCATCGTCAGGGTCAGTGTCGAAGCCACCACGACCTCCTGCACACCAGGCGAGGTAGTCAACATCCCCTAGTCACCGTGATGATGATGAGAGAGAGAGAGAGAGACACTCAATCTCCAAATCTACAGCAGCAGCAGGCATCGTCATGGTCAGGGTCGAAGCCACCACGACCTCCTGCACACCAGGCGAGGTAGTCAACATCTCCTAGTCACAGCGATGATGATGAGAGAGAGAGAGAGACACTCAAAACTCCAAATATACAGCAGCAGCAGGCATCGTCAGGGTCAGGGTTGAAGCCACCACGACCTCCTGCACACCAGGCGAGGTAGTTAACATCTCCTACTCACCACGATGAGAGAGAGAGACACTCAAACTCCAAATACACAGCAGCAGGCGTCAGAGGGTCGGGATCGAATCCCACGGCCTCCTGCACACCAGGCGAGGTAGTCAACATCTCCTAGTCACCGTGATGATGATGAGAGAGTGAGACACTCAAACTCCAAATATACAGCAGCAGCAGCAGGCATCGTCAGGGTCAGGGTTGAAGCCACCACGACCTCCTGCACACCAGGCGAGGTAGTTAACATCTCCTAGTCACTGTGATGATGAGAGAGAGAGAGACACTCAAACTCCAAATATACAGCAGCAGCAGCAGCAGGCATCGTCAGGGTAAGGGTTGAAGCCACCACGACCTCCTGCACACCAGGCGAGGTAGTTAACATCTCCTACTCACCACGATGAGAGAGAGAGACACTCAAACTCCAAATACACAGCAGCAGGCGTCAGAGGGTCGGGATCGAATCCCACGGCCTCCTGCACACCAGGCGAGGTAGTCAACATCTCCTAGTCACCGTGATGATGATGAGAGAGTGAGACACTCAAACTCCAAATATACAGCAGCAGCAGCAGGCATCGTCAGGGTCAGGGTTGAAGCCACCACGACCTCCTGCACACCAGGCGAGGTAGTTAACATCTCCTAGTCACTGTGATGATGAGAGAGAGAGAGACACTCAAACTCCAAATATACAGCAGCAGCAGCAGCAGGCATCGTCAGGGTAAGGGTTGAAGCCACCACGACCTCCTGCACACCAGGCGAGGTAGTCAACATCTCCCCGACGTGGCGCCAGCCGTGTGCATCTTTCCCAGGCCCCCACCACGCACCGTACCCCCCCACCACCACCCCCTTGACGCCACGTGCCAGAGCGTGACTCACAATGGGGGCGAGATAACCAATCAGAACGCGCGCTGGGTCGCGTGGCCTAGCGCGTGGCCTGCAGCCAATCAGCGAGCTGGCAAATGACATTCAAGAACGACAACCGCCATTCGCCAGTAAGTGGCGGTGACGTCACCACGGCGCTTTGTGCCAGGATAGGTGCACGTTGAGGCCACGTGAAGTATCGAACGCCTGCTGGCAGGAGGTCACGAGGCAGACCCAGGTGCCACGGGTCGACTGACTGAGATGACTGGCTGATGCACCACCTGTGCCCCCTACTGTGCCAACCTGCATGTGCTTTAGCCACCCGGCGCTCCGCTCGTTGTTGTGAGCATCGCTCCTCCGCCCTCCGTTGTTGTTGGAGGGCGACTGCCTCCAACTGCCCAGTAGCGTCCTTCACGAGCCTCCTCCACAGAGGCCGATCTTGACACCGCTGGTACCAGTCATCGGCAAGTCCACTCAGCTCCACGTCCTCCTGTACCACATCACTCCATCTCTTCTCTAGCCCGTGCCGCGTCCGCTTAGCCCCCTCGATCCGGCCGAACAAAAGCTGTTTCGGCATGCGGTGGCTGGGCATGCGGGCTACGTGACCCAGCCATCGCAGCCTTGCCTGCCGGAGGAGCTCACCGATGGGACAAGGATAACGCACGCACAAAGTCAAAGCAAAGCTCCCCCGCATAGTCTCAACAGACTGTAGGGGCAAGTGCTGTTAGCGAGCACCTATGAAGGCCGGAACGGTACACGAGGGGGTGGGTGGCCAGCACCACGCCCGACCGCCTTTGTCTCCCTAGTGGCAATGTTTACACACCGCACCAGGTACTCATTTGAGGCTGAGTCGACCTAGGGGAGGCCCGGGACCGGTTCAGATAATCGTCACCGATGGTGGCCGTGAGCGGGAATCGAACCCGGGTTGCCGGGTTCATAGCGCAGCGTAGCGCTAACCACTGCACTACAACTCCCCACAGATACACACACAGACACACACGCACAAGGACAACGTAATATATTTGTTTTTATTTATTTTATAACGCGATCGATGGGAGGTTCGTCAACTTCCGAAAGCAACGCTTGGGGCGGTTCCAAGAGAAGCAAACAGCCGTGCAATCGATGAACCCCCCCCCCCCGCCCAGTTCCATGTATGACCCCCCCCAGTTCCATGTATGACCCCCCCCCAGTTCCATGTATGACCACCCCCCCCCCCCAGTTCGATGAATGAAAGACCGCCCCAGTTTGGGTGTAAAACAATCTCCAAGGAAGCAAGTCTCAGGACAGGAGAAGTCTCGCACTGTGTCGGAACCTCCTGGTGACACCACCACCAGCCCACAGGGGATTATTATTATTGTTGTGTTCGTCCGTCCGTCGTGCATCCAACAATGGGAGGGGTGGGGCTGGGTGGGGAGGGGCTGGGTGGGGAGGGGTGGGGCTGGGTGGGGAGGGGCTGGTCACCCCGTGGTGCCCCTCTTATAAAACTCAACGTTTCACCTACTCACGCGGGCTTGTGCCCGCCCTCACAGTGGGCCATATTGTTGCTGAACACACCACGTGGTGGTGCCGCCGTTGTTGTTGTTGTTGTTGACCCTGGCCACTGACCGAGCAACCCAACGTTCCTACCAGCTCCCTTACGCAGGAGAATGTGTCTTTGTTTTATTTTACTCGGCAGGACAAACCCCCAACGGAAGAACACGCAAGCGAAAGTCCCCCCCCACACACCCCCTGTGAAGGAAATAAACCCAACGGGAAATTTATATTTTGATATTTTTGACCTTGGGCAAAGGCCCCCAGCACCATCACACGCGAAGTGGGCTCCCGTCGTCATTCTAGAGTCGACGTTTCCGTGGCTGCGGCGATCCACACTCCTCGATCCTTTCGGGGGAAAGTCATCGCGTCGCAGGCAGCGAATGGAATGAAATGTTATCGCGACGGGCGCTTTGTGCCCGGCGCCCCGGAACGACGTCGCGATTTCATCGGTTTTATAGTTTATACCTCCGTGATGATTTTACCCAAAGAACCAATGGGCATGGATCCTCCTCATCCTCATCATCATAATCATGTTCTTGGTGCTTTCGGTAAAGTCACCACCACGTTAGAAGGGGAAACAATACAATAATAAAATTATTGTGAAACAATAAAATTATTGTAAAACAATAAAATTGTTTATTCTTGGTTCATTGGGTAAAGTCACCACCACGTTAGAAGGGGAAACAATAAAATAATAAAAATTATAAAGCAATTAAATTCTCACCACGTTTCGACTGCAACGCAAGAAGCAATCGTCATCAGGTGTGAAAACCACAGCAAGATAATTTGAAAAAAGTGGCGGTGTTTTTTTTACGTTAGCACCACGGAGAGCGATTTGGCAGCTATTAACGTTAAAAAAACACCGCCACTTTTTTCAAATTATCTTGCTGTGGTTTTCACACCTGATGACGATTGCTGCTTATGTTGCAGTCGAAACGTCGTGAGAATTTCGTTGTTTTATATTTTTATTATTTCATTGTTTACCCTTCTACGTGGTGGTGACTTTACCGAAAGAACCAAGAATATGAATCCCTGCAGTCACGAAAGCTTTAAATCAAAATCATCATCATCATCATCATCGCGTGGACATCACAGCAGCAGCAGCAGCCAAATGATCTCACGATGTCGATTCTCAATGTGCGTCTCTCCCTCCCCCTCTCCCTCCCCCTCTCCCTCCCCCCTCTCTCTCCCCCCCCCTCTCCCTCGCCCCTCTCTCTCCCCCCCCTCTCCCTCCCCCCTCTCTCTCTCCCCCCTCTCTCTCTCCCCCCTCTCTCTCTCCTCCTTTCTCCCCGTGGCCGCGAAGATTTTTCTCCGGGTCCCTCCGGATTTTCCCTCCGACGTCGTCCGCTCGGGGTAATCCGCTGCCGCTCGTCATTGCCGCACTGCTATGATGACGACGATGACGACGATGACGACGACGATGATGACGACGACAATGACGACGGTGATGACGACGATGATGACGACGATGACGACAATGATGACGATGATGATGATGACGACGATGACGACGGCGACGATGATGACGACGATGATGACGATGATCCCACGTCGTTGAGGATATCGTTTGCGATGGCCACGTGGCTTACGAAAAGAGTGATGGCAGAGAGCTAAGCGGGCCTTGCACGCTCAAAATTTAAAAATTCGTAGTTAGTCAAAATAGCAGAGAATGCGTGTGTGCGCGTGTGTGCGTGTGTGTGTGTGCGTGTGTGTGTGCCTGTGTGTGTGTGCGTGTGTGTGCGTGTGTACGTGTGTGTGTGTGTGGCCACAAGGTGCACATGGCCTGGCACAAGCGTCGTGGTGACGTCACCGCCACTTAGTGGCGAATGGCGGTTGTTGTTGTTGTGTTAGTGTGTGAGTGTGTGTCTGTGTGTGTGTGTGTCTGTGCGTGTCTGTGTGTATGTTGAAAAGCGTGATGGCTCATGCGGATTTCTTGCTGCGATGGTTTTTCCATCGCACGGCCATCATGAAGAGCCCTGCGACACAAACACACACACACGACGTGAAACACAACACGGGCGAGTGACACAACAAACACAACACGGGCGAGTGACACAACAAACACAACACGGGCGAGTGACACAACAAACACAACACGGGCGAGTGACACAACAAACACAACACGGGCGAGTGACACAACACAACACGGGCGAGTGACACAACAAACACAACATGGGCGAGTGACACAACAAACACAACACGGGCGAGTGACACAACACAACACGGGCGAGTGACACAACAAACACAACACGGGCGAGTGACACAACAAACACAACACGGGCGAGTGACACAACAAACACAACACGGGCGAGTGACAATGTGCGCTAGGAGATGTTGACTACCTCGCCTGGTATACAGGAGGTCGTGGGTTCGATCACCGACCACTGACGATGCCTGCTGCTGTATATTTGGTGCTTGCGTGTCTCTCTCTCTCTCATCATCATCATCACGGTGGCTAGGAGATGTTAACTACCTCGCCTGGTATGCAGGAGGTCGTGGGTTCGATCACCGACCACTGACGATGCCTGCTGCTGCTGCTGCTGTATATTTGGAGTTTGCGCGTCTCTCTCTCTCCCTCTCTCTCCCTCTCCCCGTGGCCGCGGGGATTTTAACTCCGGGCCATCGACGTTTTTTTTTCTCATCACCGTCCAACATTCAGAATGAGCGTCGCGCGTTTTAAAGCATTTGTCTGCTCCATGTAAGCACAAACGATGATCGTGGTGAGCCACTCTTTGAGGGAGTCACTGGCGATCGCGAGGCTGCTTCTGAAAAAAGAGCGGTACCAGCTCGGTGGGGAGGTGGAGGGCGGGCCTTACCGAGTAACATAATAAATAAAAATACAATAAAAAAAATAACACGTTTCGTTTTTAAGGAATTTTGCTGCTGCTATGAATTCAGACAGACAGAGAGAGAGAGACAGAGAGAGAGACAGACAGAGAGAGACAGAGAGAGAGAGACACCGCAGACTCCAAATATACAGCCAGCTTCGGGGTTGGGATCGCTCAGGTACCACACACGTACCGCACACGTACCACACAAGTACCGCACACGTACCACACACGTACCGCACACGTACCACAAACGTACCACACAAGTACCACACACGTACCACACACGTACCGCACAAATACCACACAAGTACCACACACGTACCACACACGTACCACACACGTACCGCACAAATACCACACAAGTACCACACACGTACCACACACGTACCACACACGTACCACACAAGTACCGCACAAATACCACACAAGTACCACACACGTACCACACACGTACCACACACGTACCGCACAAGTACTACACACGTACCGCACAAGTACCGCACACGTACCGCACAAGTACCACACAAGTACCACACACGTACCACACACGTACCGCACAAGTACTACACACGTACTACACACGTACCGCACAAGTACCACACACGTACCGCACACGTACCACACACGTACCGCACACGTACCGCACAAGTACCGCACACGTACCGCACACGTACCGTACAAGTACTACACACGTACCACACACGTACCAGTCACATACCACTCACGTACCACACACGTACCGCACACGTACCGCACAAGTACCACACACGTACCGCACAAGTACCGCACACGTACCACTCACGTACCACACACGTACCACTCACGTAACACACACGTAACACACACGTAACACACACGTACCGCACAAGTTGCTGGGGGTCGGAGATTGGATCACCGTTTTTTCCCCAACACACACACCAACACACACCAACACACACCAACACACACACCAACACACAACACACACACCAACACACAACAACACACACACAACACACACACCAACACACACACCAACACGAACTACGTGGTCAAAATAGATGTTAAATAATGTGGGAGCCAGAGGACATCCCTGTAGCACCCCAAGGTGTACAGGGAATGGCTCTGACTCCCGGCCACGTAGTTTTACCCGGGCCCGCGCACCATCATGAAGGTCCTTAATGATCGTGAGCAGAGGGTCAGGGACTCCAAAAACACGAAGAACAACCCAGAGCCCAGGCCTACCGATGGTATCATAGGCCTTGACCAGGTCAATAAAGCAGAGATGTAGATCTTGCTGGAATTCCCTACACCTCTGCTGTAGCAGACGGACAGAAAATATGGCATCTGTGCAGGACCGCCCTTTCCTGAAACCGCATTGGGGCTCCGCAAGCCTCTCTTCAGCGTGCCTGGCAAGGCGATGTTGAATAATCCTTGTCAGGACCTTTCCCCCGGCACACTGAGGAGTGAGATGCCCCTGTAGTTGTTACAGTCTGTGCGGTCCCCCTTCTTAAAGAGGGGAACCACCAGGGCATCCTTCCAATCATGCGGAAACCGTCCAGTGGTCCAGACTGTTGTTATGATGTCGTATAGGGCAGTCTGTGCACAAACGCCACCCTCCCTCAGCATTTCGCTTGGGAGATCATCTCTGCCCGCTGCCTTTCCTGGTCTCAGACTCCGGATCGCCTTCAGTACTTCCTCAACAGATGGTACTTCAGCCAGCCACTCACAGCAGGTGACTTCTTCCAATATTTGAGGCACCGCAGCCTCAGCAGAGTCATCCTCACTTTGTGCCACAATGTTTTCCTGGCTGAGGGATTTTCCCTTCCCCAGGACCTCACAGAAATGCTCAGCAAATCTGCAAACCTGTTCCTGGGGGTCAGAGATTGGATCACCGTTTTTTTCCCCTAATGATGGTAATAGGTGTGGCGCTGCAGGTTACTTTTTTGATGTAGTTAAATATAGATTTGTGATCGCAGGCCACTGAGGCAGATTCCATCTCCTCAGCAACCCACGACCACCACCCATCCTTGCAGCGCCTCACGGCTCTCCAAACCTCCGAGCGAAGGCTGCGGTAAGCCTCCTCATTCTCTGACGTGGGATTCTATAGCCGATGACAGTGGGCCTGATACACACACAGATACACACACACACACACAGACACACACACAGAGACACACACACACAGACAGATACACACAGACACACACACAGATACACACACACAGACACACAGATACACACACAGATGCACACACACAAACACACACACAGACACACACAGCCACACACACACAGCCACACACACACACAGATACACACACACAGATATACACAGACACACACACACACACACAGACGACAGCACGCTAACCACTACACTACAATGCGTTACGCTTCCACGTGCACGGGTCACGTGACGGATTTGACATCACAGCTCACTTGCCGTGCAAAAAATGAATTCATTATTGAGCTCCCCCCCCCCCACCCCCCTCCAAGTCTATTTTTATCATTTGTGCGTGGCGTACAGTCTGGAAAGTACCCACACGTCAAATTTCAAGTTTGTTGCATGCCGGGAAGTGCGCTGAACACTTTGAACAGACGCACACGTTCACAACTTAGCCTTAGTCGTTGAGATATGGAGAAGATGGAGATGGTGCGGGTGTGCGAGCCTCACCCAGTCCAGCACTGACGAGCAAGAGGGCAGCTGCAGGCAGTAGCAGGGCGAGGTCCCTCGGCAGGAAGAGGGACTGCAGTGGATGCAGCTCGTCCACAAACGGCTACGCGCACACACAACACACACACACACAAAGATCCCCCGTGTAGCCTTACCGGACCGCAGGGGCAAGTGCCGTCAGCGAGAAGCAGCAGCCTATGAAGGCCGGCACGGCGCACGAGGGGGTGGGTGGCCAGCGCCGCGCCCGGCCGCCTTTGTCTCTCCCCGGTGGCGATGTTTCGGCGCACCGCACCAGTAACCCATTTGAGGCTGAGTCGACCTAGAGATAATCGTCACCGGTGCTGGCCGTCAGCGGGAATTGAACCCAGGTCGCCAGGTTCGTAGCGCAGCGCGCTAACTGCTGCACTACCGCTCCTCACACACACACACACACACGCGTACGCACACATAGGCTGAACCGGTGCCGGGCCTCCCCTAGGTCGACTCAGCCTCGAACGGGTCCTCGGAGCGGCGCGCAAGCATCGTCGCCGCTGTGGGAGACGCAGGCTGGGCCGGGTGTGGTGCCTGGCCACCCGTGGCGGTTGTTGTTGTTGTTGTGGTGGCGGTTGTTGTTGTTGTTGTTGTGGTGGCGGTGGTGGTGGTGGCGGTGGTGCCCTCTCCTCACCAGCACCAGCACCCACACGCTGTAGTAGATGAAGACCACGGCGCTCACTCCGACCAGGCCCATCCCCACCAGCTGATCCAAACCGGTCGCCTTACAGACACACGAAGGCAAAAAACAAAGATCCCCCCTTGGTGTAGCCTTAGGGGCAAGCGCTGTTAGCGAGCAGCAGCGCCTACGAAGGCCGGCACGGCACACGAAGGGGGGTGGGTGGCCGGCACCACGCCCGGCCGCCTTTGTCTCCCCAGTGGCGATGTTTACTACACACCACACCCAGGAACTCACGTGAGGCTGAGTCGACCTAGGGGATGTCCAGAACCGGTTCGGATAATCGTCGCCGATGCTGGCCGTGAGCGGGAATCGGAACCCGGGTTGCCAGGTTTCGCAGCGCGCTAACCGCTGCACTACCGTTCTGCACCAGACACGGGCAAAGTCCGGCTCTTTAATCCGGCCCGCCGAGCTTGTCAAAATATCATTATTATTATTATTACATTAAATTTTACCTTTCTCCTGTAATGCCCCCATTTCCCCATTAGATGGCGCACTTTGACCGGGAGCCTGGTGTACAGAAGATGCCGACTTTTGTTTTGGCTCGACTTACGCGCGTGAAGCAGACATTCAGCGTCATGAACGCCAACAGAGGCCCATCGCCCATCAAAGTTAACGGATCGGCACCTCGGACCTGTCCTGAGAATTGCCACAACCAAAATATAACTCCAAGACTTGGATGGCACTGGCAACAGTGGGAGATCAACAAACACTGTTCCCATTGAAAGTGAAAGCGACGATGTGTTGCTACAGCCGAGGTTGGAGCCAAATCTCCGACACACAGCCTGCTGTAACCTGCTAATGTAGATAATAAAGAAGTTCAAGTGAGGTCATTGGTTTGGGCGCAAGGCCTCAGATGTTTTCATGATGTTTGATCAGTCACGTCACGACATGTTTTTGTATCGTTCACGTTCGTGCAATTTGGTAAATTGCCTTGCAAATAAATGTTTTGCTACCTGTTAAAAGCCGAATCCTTTCAATGTGATGATTTTTAGAAGTTATTTATATTAGTTCACACAAATACTCCATCCATCTGTTCCTGGCCCAAGCCAATCTGTCACATTTTAGAACCCATTGTAGCCCGCGAGTGACAAAATTTGCCCACACCTGTTCTAGACACAAAGATCCCCCGTGTAGCATGTATACTGTAGTCTGGCTCTGTGAGCCTGAGTCTGGCTCTGTGAGCCTGAGTCTGGCTCTGTGAGCCTGAGTCTGGCTCTGTGAGCCTGAGTCTGGCTCTGTGAGCCTGAGTCTGGCTCTGTGAGCCTGAGTCTGGCTCTGTGAGCCTGAGTCTGGCTCTGTGAGCTCTGTGAGCCTTAGTCTGGCTCTGAGAGCCTTAGTCTGGCTCTGTGAGCTCTGAGGCTTAGTCTGGCTCTGTGAGCCTTAGTCTGGCTCTGTGAGCCTTAGTCTGGCTCTGTGAGCCGTAGTCTGGCTCTGTGAGCCTTAGTCTGGCTCTGTGAGCCTTAGGCCCTGGCTCTGTGGCTCTGTGAGCCTTAGGCCCTGGCTCTGTGAGCTCTATGGCTCTATGAGCCTTAGGTCCTGTGAGCTCTGTGGCTCTATGAGCCTTAGGCCCTGGCTCTGTGAGCCTTAGGCCCTGGCTGTGAGCTCTGTGGCTCTGTGAGCTCTTAGGCCCTGGCTCTGTGAGCTGTGGCTCTATGAGCCTTAGGCCCTGGCTGTGAGCTCTGTGGCTCTATGAGCCTTAGGCCCTGGCTGTGAGCTCTGTGGCTCTATGAGCCTTAGGCCCTGGCTCTGTGAGCTCTGTGAGCCTTAGACCCTGGCTGTGAGCTCTGTGGCTCTATGAGCCTTAGGCCCTGGCTGTGAGCTCTGTGGCTCTATGAGCCTTAGGCCCTGGCTCTGTGAGCTCTATGAGCCTTAGGCCCTGGCCCTGTGAGCTCTATGAGCCTTAGGCCCTGGCCCTGTGAGCTCTATGAGCCTTAGGCCCTGGCTGTGAGCTCTGTGGCTCTGTGAGCTCTGTGAGCCTTTGGCCCTGGCTCTGTGAGCTCTGTGGCTCTATGAGCCTTAGGCCCTGGCCCTGTGAGCTCTGTGGCTCTATGAGCCTTAGGCCCTGGCCCTGTGAGCTCTGTGGCTCTATGAGCCTTAGGCCCTGGCTCTGTGAGCTCTGTGGCTCTGTGAGCTCTATGGCTCTATGAGCCTTGGGCCCTGGCTGTGAGCTCTGTGGCTCTATGAGCCTTAGGCCCTGGCTCTGTGAGCTCTGTGAGCCTTAGACCCTGGCTGTGAGCTCTGTGGCTCTATGAGCCTTAGGCCCTGGCTCTGTGGCTCTGTGAGCTCTATGGCTCTATGAGCCTTAGGCCCTGGCTCTGTGGCTCTGTGAGCTCTATGAGCCTTAGGCCCTGGCTCTGTGGCTCTGTGAGCCTTAGGCCCTGACTGTGAGCTCTGTGGCTCTATGAGCCTTAGGCCCTGGCTCTGTGGCTCTGTGAGCTCTGTGGCTCTGTGGCTCTATGAGCCTTAGGCCCTGGCTCTGTGAGCTCTATGGCTCTATGAGCCTTAGGCCCTGTGAGCTCTATGAGCCTTAGGCCCTGGCTCCGCTCCCTCCACTCCTCACCATGGCTCCTCTTGCCGTCTGCGCGCAGCTTCAATGGAGGGGGCGGGGCAAGGGGCGGGGCAAGAAGGCGGGGTTACCTCCAGAGCCCGGAAGCCGACGCGGAACTCGTGCCGCCATCTTCGTAAGGGAAGGTTGGGGAGGAGCGGTGGCGCTTCGGTTAGGGCCGTTCAGAGGCCGGGTGGCGATTCCTTTGAAGCGGTCGCGGGCAACCCCTCTCCTAGGTCTACTCGGCCTCAAACGAGTGCCTGGCTGTGCGGTTAAACATCGCCGCTTAGGGGGGGGGGGGGAGACAAAGGCGGTCTGGTGTGGTGTTGGACACCCACACTCTCCCCCGGTTTTGCGTGCCACAGTGCCGGCATTCGTAGGTGCTCCTCTCTAACAGTACTTGCCCCAGCAGTCTGTTGCAGGCTACGCGAGGGCCCTTTATCTTTGCTTTGTCGCGCTGTAGTTGGTTGCCGGTGTCACCCTCCCTCACCCAATATGGCCGACGGCAAGTCGCTAGCATCACGGCTCGCATTATAAACGCGTCACGGTAAGCTTGAACCAATCAGCTGGCGCTTCGGCGGCGGTCACGTGACCCACTGAGCGCGACGAGTTCGTTTCCCGCTTACGGCACGCAAACTTTTTTTTTATATACATATTTTTAAAATAATAGTTAAATTGATGCTTTATACTCGCCGGTTTTTAATCAAAATGAGTTAATTTTACAAATTATTTTGCACGCAAAATTTCGATCGAAAGCGTTTAATGTGGCTGCCATCTCTTTCCCCGTGTAAACCGAGTATAGTGTTAACATCACTGCTAAATATTATTGTGTCTTTCGGTAAAGTCACGTAGAAGAGAAACAATAAAAGAATAAAAATATAAAACAATAAAATTCTCACGACGTTTCGACTGCAACACAAGCAATCATCATCAGGTGTAAAAACCACAGCAAGAAAATTTTAAAAAAGTGGCGTTTTTTTTACGTTAGCACCACGGAGAGCGATTTGGCAGTTATTCAGATGGACGAGTCCATCTATGTTCTTGGTTCTTTCGGTAAAATCACGTAGGAGGGAAACAATAAAATAATAAAAAATATAAAACAATACAATTCTCACGACGTTTCGACTGCAACACAAGCAATCATCATCAGGTGTGAAAACCACAACATGATAATGATTGCTTGTGTTGCAGTCGAAACGTCGTGAGAATTGTATTGTTTTATATTTTTTAAATTATTTTAATGTTTCCCTTCTACGTGACTTTAACTAAAGAACCAAGAATATGAATCCCTGCAGTCACGAAAACTTTAAATCAAGAGTCCATCTATGTTCGGAAAAGAGGAGGGGGGAGACGAAAATAATGGATGCGGTCTGAAAGCCACCGTAAGCGTGAACAATCAATTAAGACCCGAAATGGTTATCAAATCCTTCCAATGATTGCTAAGCCAGAATCCATCTTCTCGGTTGAAATTGTCTCTGTGTTTGTATATATGGATAGCCTCATGAACGAATCTCTCATGGTAGCCAGATGGCTTACAAAGAACCTCTGTCTTGGAGAAGTCAATGTCACGTGAGCTTACTGAATTATAACAGTGATCTGCCACGGCCGAGGTGTTGGTCCTACCGTGTTATAAGTCTGCTTTGTGTTCATTTCGATCGGCCGTGGCAGATCACTGTTATAATTCAGTAGGCTCACATGACATTGACTTCTTCAAGACAGAGGTTCTCTGTGGGTGGTGCAGTTGACTATGGGAACCGGTTCCCCATCTCTTAACATTGTCCCGTAGACTTTCTATGGGAACCGGTTCCCTATCTCTTAACATTGTCCCATAGACTTTCTAAGGGAACCGGGTCCCTATCTCTTAACATTGCCCCATAGACTTCCTATGGGAACCGGTTCCCTATCTCTTAACATTGCCCATAGACGTTCTATGGGAACCGGTTCCCTATCTCTTAATATTGCCCCATAGACTGTCTTTTGGAACCGGTTCCCTATCTCTTAACATTGTCCCATAGGCTTTCTATGGGAACCGGTTCCCTATCTCTTAACGTTGCCCATAGAATGAGATTAAATAATAAATAATAATAAATTGATAAAATAATTATTTTATCAATTTATTATTTTATTCTCATTCTACGTGGTGACTTTACCGAAAGAACCAAAGAAGATGAATCCTTGCAGTCACGAAAGCTTTAAATCGAAAAATTGCCCATAGACTTTCTATGGGAACCGGTTCCCTATCTCTTGATCACGCTTAAGGTGGCTTTCAGAGCGCATCCATTATTTTCGTCTCCCCCCTCTTCTTTTCCGAACACAGATGGACTCGTCCATCTGAACAAACTGTCAAATCGCTCTCCGTGGTGCTAACGTTAATAAAAAAACACCGCCACTTTTTTCCAAATTTTCCTGCTGTGGTTTTCACACCTGATGATGATTGCTTCTTGTGTTGCAGTCGAAACGTCGTGAGAATTTTATTACTTTATATTTTTGTTATTTCATTGTTTCCCTTCTACGTGGTGACTTTACCGAAAGAACCAAGAATATGAATACAACTCCGGTTTTTTTACAATTCTTAAGACGCTGCCATTCCAGTTGATGTCAGCGTGTCAAATACTTGCCATCAGCTTAACACGCCGTAGGCGTTCGCGACCAATATCATCCATTATAGAGGTTTTGTTTGGGGTTAGATCGCGTAAATGTATAAATGTTGTGTCGTTAAAACCCGCCACCACCCGACACAGCCAACCAGTAAGGGTAGTCACGTACACAGAACGTGGACAGTTCGTCACTAGTACAGCCATAGTGTGTAGTGTAGTGTGTAGTGTAGTGTATAGTGTAGTGTATGGTTTAGTGTATAGTAGTGTATAGTGTAGTGTATAGTGTAGTGCAGTGTATAGTGTAGTGTATAGTAGTGTATAGTGTAGTGTATAGTAGTGTATAGTGTAGTGTATAGTGTAGTGTGTAGTGTATAGTTTAGTGTGTAGTGTATATTGTAGTGTATATTGTAGTGTATAGTGTAGTGTATAGTGTAGTGTATAGTGTAGTGTATAGTAGTGTATAGTGTAGTGTATAGTGTAGTGTGTAGTGTATAGTTTAGTGTGTAGTGTATATTGTAGTGTATATTGTAGTGTATAGTGTAGTGTATAGTAGTGTATAGTGTAGTGTATAGTGTGTAGTGTATAGTTTAGTGTGTAGTGTATATTGTAGTGTATATTGTAGTGTATAGTGTAGTGTATAGTGTAGTGTATAGTGTAGTGTATAGTAGTGTATAGTGTAGTGTATAGTAGTGTATAGTGTAGTGTGTAGTGTATAGTTTAGTGTGTAGTGTATATTGTAGTGTATAGTGTAGTGTATATTGTAGTGTATAGTGTAGTGTATAGTGTAGTGTATAGTGTAGTGTATAGTGTAGTGTATAGTAGTGTATAGTGTAGTGTATAGTAGTGTATAGTGTAGTGTGTAGTGTATAGTTTAGTGTGTAGTGTATATTGTAGTGTATATTGTAGTGTATAGTGTAGTGTATAGTGTAGTGTATAGTGTAGTGTGTAGTATACTAGTACAGCACACCGTTTGTGTGTTGGACAGCCAATCCACAACTTCCTAGTTGGCTGTGTCGGGTGGTGGCGGGTTTTAACGACGCAACATTTATACATTCGCGCGATCTTACCACCCCCAACATACCCTCTGTTCTGGACACTTGCCATCACTGGCTCTCGAAAGCTAACGCCGGACGCTTCCAATCCCATCGACAGAGGAATTGAGCCTTGCTGTGTTTGTTCTTGTGGCATGATGGGGGGAGAGATGGTGGTGGAAACGAGAGGGCGTGTGGGTGCTGCAGTTGCCTTGCTCATAGCTCGTGCAGACACCGTCACGGAATGCCCTCGGGGGCCATCCATAAATGACGTCACGCACCTAGCGGGGAGCGGGCGGGGGTCAGACATTAGTGACGACGTGTGACCTGGCGAGGTAGTTAACATCTCCTCGCCACCGTGATGATGATGATGAGAGAGAGAGAGACACGCAGACTCCAAATATACAGCAGCAGTAGCAGCAGGCGTCAGGGTCGAGATCGAACCCACGACCTCCTGCATACCTGGCGAGGTAGTTAACATCGCTTAGCCACCGTGATGATGATGAGAGAGAGAGAGACGCAGACTCCAAATATACAGCAGCAGGCGTCAGGGTCGGGATCGAACCCACGACCTCCTGCATACCTGGCGAGGTAGTTAACATCTCATAGCCACCGTGATTATGATGAGAGAGAGACACACAAACTCCAAATATACAGCAGCAGCAGGCATCAGGGTCGAGATCGATCCCACGACCTCCTGTATACCAGGCGAGGTAGTTAACATCTCCTAGCCACTGTGATTATGATGAGAGAGAAAGAGAGACACAAACTCCAAATATACAGCAGCAGCAGGCGTCAGGGTCGAGATCGATCCCACGACTTCCTGTATACCTGGCGAGGTAGTTAACATCTCATAGCCACCGTGATGATGATGAGAGAGAAAGAGAGACACAAACTCCAAATATACAGCAGCATCAGCAGGCGTCAGGGTCGAGATCGAACCCACGACCTCCTGCATACCTGGCGAGGTAGTTAACATCTCCTCGCCACTGTGATGATGATGAGGGAGAGAGAGACAAGCAAACTCCAAATATACAGCAGTTGGCGTCAGGGTCGGGATCGAACCCACGACCTCCTGTATACCAGGCGAGGTAGTTAACATCTCCTAGCCACCGTGATGATGATGAGAGAGAGAGAGACACCTCAAACTCCAAATATACAGCAGCAGCAGCAGGCGTCCGGGTCGAGATCGAACCCACGACCTCCTGCATACCAGGCGAGGTAGTTAACATCGCTTAGCCACCGTGATGATGATGATGAGAGAGAGACGCAGACTCCACATATACAGCAGCAGCAGGTGTCAGGGTGGGGATCAAACCCACGACCTCCTGCATACCTGGCGAGGTAGTTAACATCTCATAGCCACCGTTGGGCATTCAACTTCGTTGGGCTATCATTGGCGAAAAATGATCCACGCAGAGGGCTTTACCTGGTAAAATAAAATGAAAAGTACTTTAATAAATTTTGATTTAAAGCTTTCGTGACTGCAGTAATTCATATGCTTAGTTCTTTCGGTAAAGTCACGTTGAAGGGAAACAACAAAATAATAAAATATATATAAAACAATAAAAATTCTCACGACGTTTCGACCATAACACAAACGGTCGTGTTATGGTCGAAACGTCGTGAAATTTTTTTATTGTTTTATATATATTTTATTATTTTGTTGTTTCCCTTCAACGTGACTTTACCGAAAGAACTAAGATTAAGTACTTTAATAGTTTTTTTTACTTTCATTCCGGGAGATTTAAATCGTCAGCCAAGTGAATTCAAAGTATAATTGTTTCATGCGCTAGGGGGCGGAATTCGACCGCGTACAAATCTTTCCTGAAAGATTTTCGCTCTCACAGCGCAATTGTGTTGTGTATTAAAGAGGCGGACGTGCATCTCGGACTCGTCAGAGAGGGTCAAAGCAGAGACTGACTATGATGCTGCTGCTGATGAGACCTGCGAATGTCGAAGCCAGTCGTTGCTTGAACACATCCGGCCATCGCCACCGGCATTCGTTCAAGCAGAGCCTCGCTCAGCTGCTGCTGATGAGTTTCATAGTTTAATGGTTTCATTTATTTGGTATAGCCCTGTGAGCCATTCGGCTCTTGAATCGAGTGCAACCGCAACAAACTAAAACACGAACAAGAAAACATCTTAAAGTGATTATGTGACTGTGCAAACAGAAAATACAGGTAAAAAACATCAAAATATTCCTGAAAAAATCACCGTACACCAACGCTGTGTGCAGAAATCCCAGTGGGATGCAAGTCAAACAACAACAACAACCACAAGACAACTAAGATTAAGGCCATCAGTCTAACTCCGTACTACAATAAACAAAAACAGGGCAAAACCAAAACACTTTTCGAAATCACCAAAATAAAGCCATAAATGCAATGTAACAGTGATCATAGGAACTGTGACCGAATTTTTTTTACAATAAACTACATAAATAAATTATAACACCAAATCCTAGAGCCATAGCTGGCTGCATGAGTCACTCCACAAACAACAGGAGCATCAGTCGTAGTATCAAATTTTTCAATGCACCTTTAAGATCAGCACGCTAAATCAAAATACAGAATAATACTTTGCAGCGGTCATCCGGAGCGAAACATTTTATTTTATTTTAGGCCACTGAATAGCAGTGGCAGCTGGGGGTGTACAACTCCTCTAGAGCAGTTTTGAGTGAAGATCTCATAGGTAGCGATTAAAGTTGCAGTTTATTGGCGATAGCATTCCAGACCCTGGGAGTCTGAGACCTGTGAATGTCTAAATCAGTCGTTGCTTGAACCCATCTGGACATCGCCACCAGCATTCGTTCAAGCAGAGCCTCGCTCAGCTGCTGCTGCTGATGAGACACTGCGTGTCGAAACCATTTGTAAACATCTGGGGCAGGATGAAATCTACGCCTTGCGAGGAGGAAACACTCTATCCCATAGGGATGGAGCAGAAACTCACGGGAAACGGAATTCCACAGCCACTCTCTGTGTGATCAACCAGCCAGCCCTGACCGCCTTTGTCTCCCCAGCGACGATGATTTCACACCGCACCAGGAACTCATTTCAGGCTGAGTCGACCTAGGGGAGGAGGCCCAGGACCGGTTCAGAGAATCGTCACTGGTGGTGGCCGTGAGCGGGAATCGAACTCGGGACACTACCGCTGCCCACACACACTCACTAATCATACTCACACTCACTAATCACACACTCAACACACACACATCACACACTCAACACACACACAACAAACACACTCATCACACTAATCACACACACACATCACACACACACACTCACTAATCACACACATCACACACTCATCACACACACAACACACACACACACATCACACACTCAACACACACACATAGACACTCAACACACACACACTCATCACACACACACACATCACACACACACATCACACACTCAACACACACACATCACACACTAAACACACACACAACACACACACTCATCACACTAATCACACACACACACACACAACACACACACTCATCACACTAATCACACACTCAACACACACACAACACACACACTCATCACACTAATCACACACACATCACACACACACACTCACTAATCACACACATCACACACTCATCACACACAACACACACACTCATCACACTAATCACACACACATCACACACACACACTCACTAATCACACACATCACACACTCATCACACACAACACACACACTCATCACACTAATCACACACACATCACACACACACACACTCAACACACGCACACTCATCAGACACACACACATCACACACACATCACACACACACACATCACACACACACACTCACTAATCACACACATCACACACACACTCAACACACGCATACACACTCATCACACACACACTCAACACACAAACACTCATCACACACACATCACACACACATTCATCACACACACACTCATCACACACACACTCATCACACACACATCACACACTCAACACACACATCACACACTCAACACACACACACACTCATCATACACACACACTCATCACACACACATATTCATCACACACACATTCATCACACACACACACATCACACACACACTCATCACACACACCCACATTCATCACACACACACATTCATCACACACACATTCATCACACACACATCACACACACACACTCATCACACACACATTAATCACACACATTCATCACACACACACATTCATCACACACACACACATTCATCACACACACATTAATCACACACACACACTAATCACACACACATTCATCACACACACACACACTCATCACACACACACACACTCATCACACACACATTCATCACACACACACTCATCACACACACATTCATCACACACACACTCATCACACACACATTCATCACACACACATTCATCACACACACACTCATCACACACACATTCATCACACACACACATCACACACTCAACACACACATCACACACTCATCACACACACTCATCACACACACACACTCATCACACACTCATCACACACTCATCACACACACACACATCACGCACACACACACTCATCTCTCACACACACACACTCATCACACACTCATCACACACACACTCATCACACACACTCATCACACACACATTAATCACACACACACTCATCACACATTCATCACACCCACATGCATCATACACATACTCATCACACACACACTCATCACACACACACACTCATCACACATTCATCACACCCACATGCATCATACACACACACACTCATCACATACACACATTCATCACACACACACATTCATCACACACACACTCATCACACACTCATCACACACACACTCATCACACACACACATTCATCACACACACACACATTCATCACACCCACATTCATCACACACATTAATCACACACACATTCATCACACACACATTCATCAAACACACACTCATAACACACATATTCATCACACACATTAATCACACACACACATTCTTCACACACACACTCACCACACACAAATTCATCACACTCACACACACACACTCATCACACACTCATCACACACACACTCATCACACACACATTCGTCACACTCACACACACACTCATAACATACACACACACACACCGTCACTTACGCACACACACATACACACGTACATACACGCACATACACACACATACACACACACATACACGCACACACACACCGTCACTTACACACACACTTACACACACATCACACACATACACACACACACCGTCACTTACACACACACATGCACACATCACATACACACCGTCACTTACGCACACACATACAACAACAACCGCCATTCGCCACTAAGTGGCGGTGACGTCACCACGACGCTTGTGCCAGGCTATGTGCACCCTGAGGCCACGTGAAGTGTCGAACACCCGCTGGCAGGAGGTCACGGGGCAGACCCAGGTGCCACGGGTCGACTGACTGAGATGACTGGCTGATGCACCACCTGTGCCCCCTACTGTGCCAACCTGCTGTGCTTTAGCCACCCGGCGCTCTGCTCGTTGTTCTGAGCGTCGCTCCTCCGTCCTCCGTTGTTGTTGGAGGGCGACTGCCTCCAACTGCCCAGTAGCATCCTTCACGAGCCTCCTCCACAGAGGCCGATCTTGACACCGCTGGTACCCATCATCGGCAAGTCCACTCAGCTCCACGTCCTCCTGTACCACATCACTCCATCTCCTCTCTAGCCCGTGCCGCGCCCGCTTAGCCCCCTCAATCCGGCCAAACAAAAGCTGATTCGGCATGCGGTGGCTGGGCATGCGGGCTACATTACCCAGCCATCGCAGCCTTGCCTGCCGGAGGAGCTCACCGATGGGACCCTGCCCAGATCTTTCAAGGATTTGTGAGCTCCTCACACAATCCAGTTTGGTTAAACCCAGGATGGATCGTAGGCAGGCAAGCCTAAATGTTTCTAACCGGCGAAGATGTTCCATTAGGGGGGTCCACGTTTCGCAAGCGTAGAGAAGGGAGGGAATGACCGTGGCCGAGAAAACCTGAAGCTTAGTGTGGAGCGACAGACCAGGTAGCTTCCACACAGCGTTATGCAACCGATGAAAAGATATTGCCGCTCGACTGATTCGGAGTGAGACCTCTGCTGTTAAACTGGAGCCAGTCATAAGCACACTGCCCAGGTATGGGAAACTCTCCACTCTCTCCACAACTGCCCCATCACCGATTGGGAGTTGTGAGGGTGGAGTGTCCGATGGTACAAAATACCCAGGCAGGTGCTTAGTTTTGGTGGGGCTGATGGTAAGGCCCCACCTCTTAGTGGCACGCTCCAGTCTCAGCAGCAGCGTCTCCAACTCCTCCTCTGACTGAGCAGCTATTACCAAATCGTCATCATCATCGTCATCATCGTCATCATCATCGTCATCGTCGTCATCAGCGTCATCATCATCGTCATCGTCGTCATCAGCGTCATCATCAGGAGATGTTTCCCACCTCGCCTGGTATACCGATGGTCGTGGGTTCGATCCCGAACCCTGACGATGCCTGTTATATATTTGGAGTCTGAGTCTCACTGTCATCATCATCATCACGGTGGCTATGAGATGTTAGCTACTTCTCCTGGTATACAAGAGGTCGTGTGGCTTCGATCACGACCCTGACGCCTGCTTCTGTAGACTTGGAGTGCCCATGTATCTCTGTTTCATCATCATCATCATCACGGTGGCCATGAGATGTTAACCACCTCGCCTGGTATACAGGAGGTCTGTGTGTCTCTCTCATCATCACCATCATCACGGTGGCTATGAGATGTTAACCACCTCGCCTGGTATACAGGAGGTCTGTGTCTCTCTCTCATCATCACCATCATCACGGTGGCTATGAGATGTTATCCACCTCGCCTGGTATACAGGAGGTCTGTGTTTCTCTCATCACCATCATCACGGTGGCCAGGAGATGTTAACCACCTCGCCTGGTATACAGGAGGTGTGTGTCTCTCTCATCATCACCATCATCACGGTGGCTATGAGATGTTAACCACCTCGCCTGTTATACTGGAGGTCTGTGTCTCTCTCTCATCATCATAATCACAGTGGCTTTGAGATGTTAACCACCTCGCCTGGTATACAGGAGGTCTGTGTCTCTCTCTCATCATCACCATCATCACGGTGGCTGTGAGATGTTAACTACCTCGCCTGGTATACAGGAGGTCTGTGTCTCTCTCTCATCATCACTATCATCACGGTGGCTATGAGATGTTAACCACCTCGCCTGGTATACAGGAGGTCTGTGTCTCTCTCTCATCATCATCATCACGGTGGCTGTGAGATGTTAACCACCTCGCCTGGTATACAGGAGGTCTGTGTCTCTCTCTCATCATCATCACGGTAGCTATGAGATGTTAATTTCCTCGCCTGGTATACAGGAGGTCTGGGTCTCTCTCATCATCACCATCATCACGGTGGCTGTGAGATGTTAACCACCTCGCCTGGTGTACAGGAGGTCTGTGTCTCTCTCATCATCACCATCATCACGGTGGCTGTGAGATGTTAACTACCTCGCCTGGTATACAGGAGGTCTGTGTCTCTCTCTCATCATCATCACCATCATCACGGTGGTTATGAGATGTTAACCACCTCGCCTGGAATACAGGAGGTCTGTGTCTCTTTCTCATCATCATCATCATCATCACGGTAGCTAGGATATGTTAACTACCTCGCCTGGTGTACAGGAGGTCTGTGTCTCTCTCTCATCATCATCATCACCATCATCACGGTGGCTGTGAGATGTTAACTACCTCGCCAGGTGTACAGGTTGTCGTGTATCTTCTCTCTCCACGTGGTCGCGTGGATTTTGTTTTAGGGCCCTCTCGGTCCCACCCCCCCCACCCCCCACCACCACCACCCTCCGCGTTTGGCATCAACATCACGGGTTTCGAGAGTGTATCGCTGCTGCTATGCATTTACATTTGACGATGCTGGCGATTGATCCGCTGCCTTCGTTGAGCTATCATTTGCGAGAGGTCGACCACTTCAGAAAAAAAAACATCTGAATAGCTTAGTGGCTGTGGCCTTACCTGCAAAAAAATATAAAATAAAAATCTGTTTTTGACAGTAGCTTCAATTTGGAGTTTGCGTCTATTTCTCTCTCTCTCTCTCTCGATCTCTCTCCGGGTTATCCCATTTTCCCCTCCGCATTTAGAATCAACATCAGAGCGTTTTTCGAGAGTGCTTTTTCTGCATTTCCACTTCATGATGATGACGATGATGATGCTGATGATGAGCCATTTCGTTGGGCTATCATTCGTGAGAGCCGGGGGCCGCTTCTGCGAACGATTTGCACAGTGGCTGAGTTGGGGAGCCTTGCCTGGTGAAAGAAAATACGATTATATATTTATAGAACAATAAAAAAAAATATCGCGACGTTTCGACCGTAGCACAAACGGTCAGCGTGCTTATGGTCGAAACGTCGTGAGAACTTTTTTATTGTTTCATAAATATATCTTTTTATTTTATTGTTTCCCTTCAACGTGACTTTACCGAAAGAGCTAAGGACATGAATTACTGCAGTTACGAAAGCTTTAAATCAAAATTTAAATCAAGTGAAAATAAGACGTTCGTTCCAGTGTAAGTTTCGACTCGCTGATGGTTCTAGATTAAAAGCTTTCGTGACTGCTAGGATCCATACTCTTTGGTTCTATTGGGTAAAGTCACGTAGGTAAAAAATTAAATAACAAAAAATCACGACGTTTCGGCCACAACACAAGCGGCCTTCATCAGGTGAAGGGACGAGACTGTCTGGAGGACAGCGCTGGAGTGATCTAAGCGTGGCTTCTTCCACTCCAGCGCTGTCCTACCAGACAGTCTCGTCCCTTCACCTGATGAAGGCCGCTTGTGTTGTGGCCGAAACGTCGTGATTTTTTGTTATTTTATTTTTTTACCTACGTGGTGACTTTACCCAATAGAACCAAAGAGTCGCTGGTGGTTTTTCATTCCCGTCGCAGGGACAACGAATCAGTGGCCGCGCCTGGAGCCACTGAGTCCAGCACCCTTGAGAACCTGGGTTCAATCCCTGGGTCTGGGTGTCTCTCCCACGAATCCGCATGGACATCCTCTCAGGGGGTGGTGGGTGGGTGGGGGTTATGGGGTCGTGATGAGATTACCCAGGGAGTGGTGGGGGGTTATGGGGTCGTGATGATTCTACCCAGGGAGTGGTGGGTGGTTATGGGGTCATGATGAGTCTACCCAGGGAGTGGTGGGGGGTTATGGGGTCGTGATGAGACTACCCAGGGAGTGGTTAGTGGGTGGGTGGGGGGTTATGGGGTCGTGATGAGTCTATTGGGGGCGGTGGCATTGTCGTCAATGATTATCGCTGCACTCGACACCAGAGAACGACGCTCCAGAGGGAACGACGCTCGAGAGAGGGAACGACGCTCGAGAGAGAACGACGCTGGAGAGAGGGAACGACGCTCGAGAGAGGGAACGACGCTCGAGAGAGGGAACGACGCTCGAGAGAGGGAACGACGCTCCGGAGGGAAGGACGCGCCGAATCCCTCCGGAGAAAAGATGTCCACAACAAACCAACTTCCGTCATTTTACTTCGCCCATTCAATTCCCCCACCGCTCACTGGGCTCTCTGGCTCCTGAGGTTCTGTTCATTTCTTTCACCTAAAAGCAGAGCCCCTGGCTATCACACAAAAAAACACACGAAAAAAAACTAAATTGGAAATTCATAGCAGCAGTAGGATGCCCCAATTATCTCTCTAAGGGGCGTGTTGCGAAACGACTCTAAAGTGTGGAATTTGAGTCCAAAGGAAAATCAAAACTCATTGGGAGGTCGTTGCCAACACGATCGACAGGCGCGGCAGCTGAAGCGAAGTTGCGGATTTCTTAAAGTCGCCACCAGCGGCACAGCTCCCTGTCCAACCAGCAGCTCGTCGTGTGAGCGAATTGTCTTTGTGTCAGAGTGTGTGTGTCAGTGTGTGTGTGTCAGTGTGTGTGTCAAGTGTGTGTGTGTAAGTGTGTGTGTGTGTCAGTGTGTGTGTCAGTGTGTGTGTGTGTCAGTGTGTGTGTGTGTCAAGTGTGTGTGTCAGTGTGTGTGTGTCAGTGTGAGTGTGTGTCAGTGTGTGTGTCTTTGTGTGTGTGTCAGTGTGTGTGTGTGTCAGTGTGTGTCAGTGTGTTTGTGTCTGTGTGTGTGTCTGTGTGTGTGTGTGTCAGTGTGTGTGTCAGTGTGTTGGTGTGTGTGTCAGTGTGTGTGTGTGTGTCAGTGTGTGTGTCAGTGTGTGTCAGTGTGTGTCAGTGTGTTTGTGTCAGTGTGTTTGTCAGTGTGTGTCAGTGTGTGTGTCAGTGTGTGTGTCAGTGTGTGTGTGTCAGTGTGTGTCAGTGTGTGTCCAGTGTGTATGTGTGTCAGTGTGTGTGTCAGTGTGTGTGTGTCAGTGTGTGTGTGTGTCAGTGTGCGTGTGTGTCAGTGTGTGTGTCCGTGTGTGTGTGTCCGTGTGTGTGTGTGTGTCAGTGTGTGTGTATCTGTGTGTGTGTGTGTGTCAGTGTGTGTGTGTGTCAGTGTGTGTGTGTGTGGGGAGCGATAGTGTAGCGGTTAGCGCACTGCGCTATGAACCTGGCGACCCGGGTTCGATTCCCGCTCACGGCCAACACCGGTGACGATTATCTGAACCGGTCCCGGGCCTCCTCTAGGTCGACTCAGCCTCAAATGAGTACCGGGTGCAGTGTGTAAACATTGCCACTAGGGAGACAAAGGAGGTCGGGCGTGGTGCTGGCCACCCACCCCCTCGTGTACCGTTCCGGCCTTCATAGGTGCTCGCTAACAGCACTTGCCCCTACAGTCTGTTAAGGCTATATGGGGGATCTTTATCTTTGTCCGTGTGTCCGTGTGTCCGTGTGTCCGTGTGTCCGTGTGTCCGTGTGTCCGTGTGTCCGTGTGTCCGTGTGTCCGTGTGTCCGTGTGTCCGTGTGTCCGTGTGTCCGTGTGTCCGTGTGTCCGTGTGTCCGTGTGTCCGTGTGTCCGTGTGTCCGTGTGTCCGTGTGTCCGTGTGTCCGTGTGTCCGTGTGTCCGTGTGTCCGTGTGTCCGTGTGTCCGTGTGTCCGTGTGTCCGTGTGTCCGTGTGTCCGTGTGTCCGTGTGTCCGTGTGTCCGTGTGTCCGTGTGTCCGTGTGTCCGTGTGTCCGTGTGTCCGTGTGTCCGTGTGTCCGTGTGTCCGTGTGTCCGTGTGTCCGTGTGTCCGTGTGTCCGTGTGTCCGTGTGTCCGTGTGTCCGTGTGTCCGTGTGTCCGTGTGTCCGTGTGTCCGTGTGTCCGTGTGTCCGTGTGTCCGTGTGTCCGTGTGTCCGTGTGTCCGTGTGTCCGTGTGTCCGTGTGTCCGTGTGTCCGTGTGTCCGTGTGTCCGTGTGTCCGTGTGTCCGTGTGTCCGTGTGTCCGTGTGTCCGTGTGTCCGTGTGTCCGTGTGTCCGTGTGTCCGTGTGTCCGTGTGTCCGTGTGTCCGTGTGTCCGTGTGTCCGTGTGTCCGTGTGTCCGTGTGTCCGTGTGTCCGTGTGTCCGTGTGTCCGTGTGTCCGTGTGTCCGTGTGTCCGTGTGTCCGTGTGTCCGTGTGTCCGTGTGTCCGTGTGTCCGTGTGTCCGTGTGTCCGTGTGTCCGTGTGTCCGTGTGTCCGTGTGTCCGTGTGTCCGTGTGTCCGTGTGTCCGTGTGTCCGTGTGTCCGTGTGTCCGTGTGTCCGTGTGTCCGTGTGTCCGTGTGTCCGTGTGTCCGTGTGTCCGTGTGTCCGTGTGTCCGTGTGTCCGTGTGTCCGTGTGTCCGTGTGTCCGTGTGTCCGTGTGTCCGTGTGTCCGTGTGTCCGTGTGTCCGTGTGTCCGTGTGTCCGTGTGTCCGTGTGTCCGTGTGTCCGTGTGTCCGTGTGTCCGTGTGTCCGTGTGTCCGTGTGTCCGTGTGTCCGTGTGTCCGTGTGTCCGTGTGTCCGTGTGTCCGTGTGTCCGTGTGTCCGTGTGTCCGTGTGTCCGTGTGTCCGTGTGTCCGTGTGTCCGTGTGTCCGTGTGTCCGTGTGTCCGTGTGTCCGTGTGTCCGTGTGTCCGTGTGTCCGTGTGTCCGTGTGTCCGTGTGTCCGTGTGTCCGTGTGTCCGTGTGTCCGTGTGTCCGTGTGTCCGTGTGTCCGTGTGTCCGTGTGTCCGTGTGTCCGTGTGTCCGTGTGTCCGTGTGTCCGTGTGTCCGTGTGTCCGTGTGTCCGTGTGTCCGTGTGTCCGTGTGTCCGTGTGTCCGTGTGTCCGTGTGTCCGTGTGTCCGTGTGTCCGTGTGTCCGTGTGTCCGTGTGTCCGTGTGTCCGTGTGTCCGTGTGTCCGTGTGTCCGTGTGTCCGTGTGTCCGTGTGTCCGTGTGTCCGTGTGTCCGTGTGTCCGTGTGTCCGTGTGTCCGTGTGTCCGTGTGTCCGTGTGTCCGTGTGTCCGTGTGTCCGTGTGTCCGTGTGTCCGTGTGTCCGTGTGTCCGTGTGTCCGTGTGTCCGTGTGTCCGTGTGTCCGTGTGTCCGTGTGTCCGTGTGTCCGTGTGTCCGTGTGTCCGTGTGTCCGTGTGTCCGTGTGTCCGTGTGTCCGTGTGTCCGTGTGTCCGTGTGTCCGTGTGTCCGTGTGTCCGTGTGTCCGTGTGTCCGTGTGTCCGTGTGTCCGTGTGTCCGTGTGTCCGTGTGTCCGTGTGTCCGTGTGTCCGTGTGTCCGTGTGTCCGTGTGTCCGTGTGTCCGTGTGTCCGTGTGTCCGTGTGTCCGTGTGTCCGTGTGTCCGTGTGTCCGTGTGTCCGTGTGTCCGTGTGTCCGTGTGTCCGTGTGTCCGTGTGTCCGTGTGTCCGTGTGTCCGTGTGTCCGTGTGTCCGTGTGTCCGTGTGTCCGTGTGTCCGTGTGTCCGTGTGTCCGTGTGTCCGTGTGTCCGTGTGTCCGTGTGTCCGTGTGTCCGTGTGTCCGTGTGTCCGTGTGTCCGTGTGTCCGTGTGTCCGTGTGTCCGTGTGTCCGTGTGTCCGTGTGTCCGTGTGTCCGTGTGTCCGTGTGTCCGTGTGTCCGTGTGTCCGTGTGTCCGTGTGTCCGTGTGTCCGTGTGTCCGTGTGTCCGTGTGTCCGTGTGTCCGTGTGTCCGTGTGTCCGTGTGTCCGTGTGTCCGTGTGTCCGTGTGTCCGTGTGTCCGTGTGTCCGTGTGTCCGTGTGTCCGTGTGTCCGTGTGTCCGTGTGTCCGTGTGTCCGTGTGTCCGTGTGTCCGTGTGTCCGTGTGTCCGTGTGTCCGTGTGTCCGTGTGTCCGTGTGTCCGTGTGTCCGTGTGTCCGTGTGTCCGTGTGTCCGTGTGTCCGTGTGTCCGTGTGTCCGTGTGTCCGTGTGTCCGTGTGTCCGTGTGTCCGTGTGTCCGTGTGTCCGTGTGTCCGTGTGTCCGTGTGTCCGTGTGTCCGTGTGTCCGTGTGTCCGTGTGTCCGTGTGTCCGTGTGTCCGTGTGTCCGTGTGTCCGTGTGTCCGTGTGTCCGTGTGTCCGTGTGTCCGTGTGTCCGTGTGTCCGTGTGTCCGTGTGTCCGTGTGTCCGTGTGTCCGTGTGTCCGTGTGTCCGTGTGTCCGTGTGTCCGTGTGTCCGTGTGTCCGTGTGTCCGTGTGTCCGTGTGTCCGTGTGTCCGTGTGTCCGTGTGTCCGTGTGTCCGTGTGTCCGTGTGTCCGTGTGTCCGTGTGTCCGTGTGTCCGTGTGTCCGTGTGTCCGTGTGTCCGTGTGTCCGTGTGTCCGTGTGTCCGTGTGTCCGTGTGTCCGTGTGTCCGTGTGTCCGTGTGTCCGTGTGTCCGTGTGTCCGTGTGTCCGTGTGTCCGTGTGTCCGTGTGTCCGTGTGTCCGTGTGTCCGTGTGTCCGTGTGTCCGTGTGTCCGTGTGTCCGTGTGTCCGTGTGTCCGTGTGTCCGTGTGTCCGTGTGTCCGTGTGTCCGTGTGTCCGTGTGTCCGTGTGTCCGTGTGTCCGTGTGTCCGTGTGTCCGTGTGTCCGTGTGTCCGTGTGTCCGTGTGTCCGTGTGTCCGTGTGTCCGTGTGTCCGTGTGTCCGTGTGTCCGTGTGTCCGTGTGTCCGTGTGTCCGTGTGTCCGTGTGTCCGTGTGTCCGTGTGTCCGTGTGTCCGTGTGTCCGTGTGTCCGTGTGTCCGTGTGTCCGTGTGTCCGTGTGTCCGTGTGTCCGTGTGTCCGTGTGTCCGTGTGTCCGTGTGTCCGTGTGTCCGTGTGTCCGTGTGTCCGTGTGTCCGTGTGTCCGTGTGTCCGTGTGTCCGTGTGTCCGTGTGTCCGTGTGTCCGTGTGTCCGTGTGTCCGTGTGTCCGTGTGTCCGTGTGTCCGTGTGTCCGTGTGTCCGTGTGTCCGTGTGTCCGTGTGTCCGTGTGTCCGTGTGTCCGTGTGTCCGTGTGTCCGTGTGTCCGTGTGTCCGTGTGTCCGTGTGTCCGTGTGTCCGTGTGTCCGTGTGTCCGTGTGTCCGTGTGTCCGTGTGTCCGTGTGTCCGTGTGTCCGTGTGTCCGTGTGTCCGTGTGTCCGTGTGTCCGTGTGTCCGTGTGTCCGTGTGTCCGTGTGTCCGTGTGTCCGTGTGTCCGTGTGTCCGTGTGTCCGTGTGTCCGTGTGTCCGTGTGTCCGTGTGTCCGTGTGTCCGTGTGTCCGTGTGTCCGTGTGTCCGTGTGTCCGTGTGTCCGTGTGTCCGTGTGTCCGTGTGTCCGTGTGTCCGTGTGTCCGTGTGTCCGTGTGTCCGTGTGTCCGTGTGTCCGTGTGTCCGTGTGTCCGTGTGTCCGTGTGTCCGTGTGTCCGTGTGTCCGTGTGTCCGTGTGTCCGTGTGTCCGTGTGTCCGTGTGTCCGTGTGTCCGTGTGTCCGTGTGTCCGTGTGTCCGTGTGTCCGTGTGTCCGTGTGTCCGTGTGTCCGTGTGTCCGTGTGTCCGTGTGTCCGTGTGTCCGTGTGTCCGTGTGTCCGTGTGTCCGTGTGTCCGTGTGTCCGTGTGTCCGTGTGTCCGTGTGTCCGTGTGTCCGTGTGTCCGTGTGTCCGTGTGTCCGTGTGTCCGTGTGTCCGTGTGTCCGTGTGTCCGTGTGTCCGTGTGTCCGTGTGTCCGTGTGTCCGTGTGTCCGTGTGTCCGTGTGTCCGTGTGTCCGTGTGTCCGTGTGTCCGTGTGTCCGTGTGTCCGTGTGTCCGTGTGTCCGTGTGTCCGTGTGTCCGTGTGTCCGTGTGTCCGTGTGTCCGTGTGTCCGTGTGTCCGTGTGTCCGTGTGTCCGTGTGTCCGTGTGTCCGTGTGTCCGTGTGTCCGTGTGTCCGTGTGTCCGTGTGTCCGTGTGTCCGTGTGTCCGTGTGTCCGTGTGTCCGTGTGTCCGTGTGTCCGTGTGTCCGTGTGTCCGTGTGTCCGTGTGTCCGTGTGTCCGTGTGTCCGTGTGTCCGTGTGTCCGTGTGTCCGTGTGTCCGTGTGTCCGTGTGTCCGTGTGTCCGTGTGTCCGTGTGTCCGTGTGTCCGTGTGTCCGTGTGTCCGTGTGTCCGTGTGTCCGTGTGTCCGTGTGTCCGTGTGTCCGTGTGTCCGTGTGTCCGTGTGTCCGTGTGTCCGTGTGTCCGTGTGTCCGTGTGTCCGTGTGTCCGTGTGTCCGTGTGTCCGTGTGTCCGTGTGTCCGTGTGTCCGTGTGTCCGTGTGTCCGTGTGTCCGTGTGTCCGTGTGTCCGTGTGTCCGTGTGTCCGTGTGTCCGTGTGTCCGTGTGTCCGTGTGTCCGTGTGTCCGTGTGTCCGTGTGTCCGTGTGTCCGTGTGTCCGTGTGTCCGTGTGTCCGTGTGTCCGTGTGTCCGTGTGTCCGTGTGTCCGTGTGTCCGTGTGTCCGTGTGTCCGTGTGTCCGTGTGTCCGTGTGTCCGTGTGTCCGTGTGTCCGTGTGTCCGTGTGTCCGTGTGTCCGTGTGTCCGTGTGTCCGTGTGTCCGTGTGTCCGTGTGTCCGTGTGTCCGTGTGTCCGTGTGTCCGTGTGTCCGTGTGTCCGTGTGTCCGTGTGTCCGTGTGTCCGTGTGTCCGTGTGTCCGTGTGTCCGTGTGTCCGTGTGTCCGTGTGTCCGTGTGTCCGTGTGTCCGTGTGTCCGTGTGTCCGTGTGTCCGTGTGTCCGTGTGTCCGTGTGTCCGTGTGTCCGTGTGTCCGTGTGTCCGTGTGTCCGTGTGTCCGTGTGTCCGTGTGTCCGTGTGTCCGTGTGTCCGTGTGTCCGTGTGTCCGTGTGTCCGTGTGTCCGTGTGTCCGTGTGTCCGTGTGTCCGTGTGTCCGTGTGTCCGTGTGTCCGTGTGTCCGTGTGTCCGTGTGTCCGTGTGTCCGTGTGTCCGTGTGTCCGTGTGTCCGTGTGTCCGTGTGTCCGTGTGTCCGTGTGTCCGTGTGTCCGTGTGTCCGTGTGTCCGTGTGTCCGTGTGTCCGTGTGTCCGTGTGTCCGTGTGTCCGTGTGTCCGTGTGTCCGTGTGTCCGTGTGTCCGTGTGTCCGTGTGTCCGTGTGTCCGTGTGTCCGTGTGTCCGTGTGTCCGTGTGTCCGTGTGTCCGTGTGTCCGTGTGTCCGTGTGTCCGTGTGTCCGTGTGTCCGTGTGTCCGTGTGTCCGTGTGTCCGTGTGTCCGTGTGTCCGTGTGTCCGTGTGTCCGTGTGTCCGTGTGTCCGTGTGTCCGTGTGTCCGTGTGTCCGTGTGTCCGTGTGTCCGTGTGTCCGTGTGTCCGTGTGTCCGTGTGTCCGTGTGTCCGTGTGTCCGTGTGTCCGTGTGTCCGTGTGTCCGTGTGTCCGTGTGTCCGTGTGTCCGTGTGTCCGTGTGTCCGTGTGTCCGTGTGTCCGTGTGTCCGTGTGTCCGTGTGTCCGTGTGTCCGTGTGTCCGTGTGTCCGTGTGTCCGTGTGTCCGTGTGTCCGTGTGTCCGTGTGTCCGTGTGTCCGTGTGTCCGTGTGTCCGTGTGTCCGTGTGTCCGTGTGTCCGTGTGTCCGTGTGTCCGTGTGTCCGTGTGTCCGTGTGTCCGTGTGTCCGTGTGTCCGTGTGTCCGTGTGTCCGTGTGTCCGTGTGTCCGTGTGTCCGTGTGTCCGTGTGTCCGTGTGTCCGTGTGTCCGTGTGTCCGTGTGTCCGTGTGTCCGTGTGTCCGTGTGTCCGTGTGTCCGTGTGTCCGTGTGTCCGTGTGTCCGTGTGTCCGTGTGTCCGTGTGTCCGTGTGTCCGTGTGTCCGTGTGTCCGTGTGTCCGTGTGTCCGTGTGTCCGTGTGTCCGTGTGTCCGTGTGTCCGTGTGTCCGTGTGTCCGTGTGTCCGTGTGTCCGTGTGTCCGTGTGTCCGTGTGTCCGTGTGTCCGTGTGTCCGTGTGTCCGTGTGTCCGTGTGTCCGTGTGTCCGTGTGTCCGTGTGTCCGTGTGTCCGTGTGTCCGTGTGTCCGTGTGTCCGTGTGTCCGTGTGTCCGTGTGTCCGTGTGTCCGTGTGTCCGTGTGTCCGTGTGTCCGTGTGTCCGTGTGTCCGTGTGTCCGTGTGTCCGTGTGTCCGTGTGTCCGTGTGTCCGTGTGTCCGTGTGTCCGTGTGTCCGTGTGTCCGTGTGTCCGTGTGTCCGTGTGTCCGTGTGTCCGTGTGTCCGTGTGTCCGTGTGTCCGTGTGTCCGTGTGTCCGTGTGTCCGTGTGTCCGTGTGTCCGTGTGTCCGTGTGTCCGTGTGTCCGTGTGTCCGTGTGTCCGTGTGTCCGTGTGTCCGTGTGTCCGTGTGTCCGTGTGTCCGTGTGTCCGTGTGTCCGTGTGTCCGTGTGTGTGTTTTAACTCGTGGTTTCGTGGTTTCGTGGTAATTAATTGAAGGTGGAGGGGTTACCAGCCCCTCGCACCCGTCCAGAGCCCCCGTTTAGCCCCTGTGGTGGACACGTATGCCATGAGGGGAGGAGCCAATCAAAATTGGATCTCCCCCCACAGCACTGTCCGCGACAGAGTTGCCTGTCCGGCACGCGAGGAGGTAGGGGGTTGTTTTGCCTACCGTGGAGCTGATCTGCCCTCTGACCATCGACTAGTCATCTGTAAGATGCGCCTGCCATTCTTCCACTCCGGTGGTGGGTGTACACCCAGGACCCCATTCCGACCTAAAGTGGCCTGGTCTCAGTTATCTGATGAAAGTTGCAAGCGAGAATTTCATCATCGCTTGCGGCTGGGATTGGCATCGTCCCCGACTCCTCCTGATGTCGAGGGTAAATGAGCGAGGTTTAGGACTGTGACTCATGCAGCTCCAATGGCTGCTTTGGGTACGCGGTCCAGACCTCCCCAGAGACCCTGGCTGACAGAGGAGGTGTTCAAGATGGTTGAGAAAAAGCGACAGGCCCACTGTCATCGGCTATAGAATCCCACGTCAGAGAATGAGGAGGCTTACCGCAGCCTTCGCTCAGAGGTTCGGAAAGCCGTGAGGCGCTGCAAGGATGGGTGGTGGAGTAGAGGACTGTCCACCCCTCATGGTGGCAGGAGCCAGAGCCGGTCCACCGGACCTCCTGAATGCCGCATAGATCCAGGCGGTACCGGTCCAGCTCCCGACAGAGGAGTGGCAGCCTCTCCTCTGCAGTGAGCGTTCGAACATTCCACGTGGCCACCCGGAGTGGCTTTTCGTTGTTTCTAGAGTAGCCCCGAGGGTAGGTATTCAATCTCCTGGCTCCGCCAATTGGGGTTTGGCCAGGAGACGTCATAGACGCCTGGCCCACCGGGGCCTCCGGCACAAGCTTATTAGTTACATATTTCAGTTTAATTCGTGGTTTCGTGGTAATTAATTGAAGGTGGAGGGGTTACCAGCCCCTCGCACCCGTCCAGGACTATCCACCCCTCACACACACATACACATACACACACACACATACGCACACATACATACACACACACATACACACACGTACACACACATATACACATACATACATACACACACATACACACACACACACCGTCACTTACACACATACACACACACATACACACACATACACACACATATACACACATACACACATCACATACACATACACACACACATACACACACATAAACACACACACATACACACACATATACACACACATACACACACACCGTCACTTACACACATACACACACACTTACACACACATACAAACACACATACACACATCACGTACTCATACAGACATCACATACACACATCACATACATACACACACGTACACACGCACATACACACACATACATACACACACACACACACCGTCACTTACACACACACATACACACACACGCACACACACACACCGTCACTTACACACATCACATACACACATCACATACACACATACGCACACACACCGTCACTTACACACATACACACACACTTACACACACACACATAAACACATCACATACACACATACACACACATTATACACACACATAAACACCGTCACTTACACACATACATACACACATACACACACACACCGTCACTTACACGCACACACATCACATACACACACACATACACACACACATACACCGTCACGTACACTACTCAAACACTATTGACAGCCTCTATTTACCTTTCCGTACCAACTCGACACCCGTGATCACAATCACCACCACCTCCTCCACCACCGTCATCATCATTATCATCGTCATCATCATCGTCATCATCATCATCGTCATCATCATCATCATCGTCATCATCGTCATCATCAGCATCAACATCAGCGTCATCATCATCGTCATCATCATCATCAGCGTCATCATCATCGTCATCATCGTCATCATCATCAGCGTCATCATCATCGTCATCATCATCGTCGTCATCATCATCAGCATCATCATCATCGTCATCATCATCATCGTCATCATCAGCGTCATCATCTTCATCAGCGTCATCATCATCGTCATCATCATCATCGTCATCATTAGCGTCATCATCATCGTCATCATCATCATCGTCATCATCACCATCAGCGTCATCATCAGCGTAATCATCATCATTATCGTCATCATCATCGTCATCATCATCATCAGCGTCATCATCATCATGATCGTCATCATCATCGTCATCATCAGCATCGTCATCATCAGCGTCATCATCATCGTCATCATCATCATCAGCGTCATCGTCATCATCATCGTCATCATTATCATCGTCATCATCAGCGTCATCATCTTCATCAGCGTCATCATCATCGTCATCATCATCATCGTCATCATCATCGTCATCATCATCATCATCGTCATCATCATCGTCATCATCATCATCGTCATCATCACCATCAGCGTCATCATCAGCGTAATCATCATCATTATCGTCATCATCATCGTCATCATCATCATCAGCGTCATCGTCATCATCATCATGATCGTCATCATCATCGTCATCATCACCATCGTTATCATCAGGGTCATCATCATCGTCATCATCATCAGCGTCATCATCATCATCATCGTCATCATCATCGTCATCGTCAGCGTCATCATCATCATCATCGTTATCATCATCATGGTTATCGTCATCATGATCGTCATCATCGTTATCAGCGTCATCATCATCGTCATCATCATCGTCATCATCGTCAACATCGTCATCATCATCGTCGTCATCAGCGTCATCGTCATCATCATCGTCATCGTCGTCATCAGCGTCATCATCAGTAGATGTTAACCACCTCGACTGGTATACCGATGGTCGTGGGTTCGATCCCGAACCCTGACGATGCCTGTTATATATTTGGAGTCATCATCATCATCACGGTGGCTATGAGATGTTAGCTACTTCTCCTGGTATACAAGAGGTCGTGTGGCTTCGATCACGACCCTGACGCCTGTTTCTGTAGACTTGGAGTGCCCATGTTTTCACTGTTTCATCATCATCACGGTGGCCATGAGATGTTAACCACCTCGCCTGGTATACAGGAGGTCTGTGTCTCTCTCTCATTATCACCATCATCATGGTGGCTTTGAGATGTTAACCACCTCGCCTGGTATACAGGAGGTCTGTGTCTCTCTCTCATCATCATCATCACGGTGGCTATGAGATGTTAACCACCTCGCCTGGTATACAGGAGGTCTGTGTCTCTCTTTCATCATCATCATCATCATCACGGTGGCTATGAGATGTTAAACACCTCGCCTGGTATACAGGAGGTCTGTGTCTCTCTCTCATCATCACCATCATCACGGTGGCTATGAGATGTTAACCACCTCGCCTGGTATACAGGAGGTCTGTGTCTCTCTCATCACCATCATCACGGTGGCCAGGAGATGTTAACCACCTCGCCTGGTATACAGGAGGTCTGTGTCTCTCTCTCATTATCACGGTGGCTATGAGATGTTAGCCACCTCGCCTGGTGTACAGGAGGTCTGTGTCTCTCTCATCATCACCATCATCACCGTGGCTATGAGATGTTAACCACCTCGCCTGGTATACAGGAGGTCTGTGTCTCTCTCTCATCATCATCATCATCACGGTAGCTAGGAGATGTTAACCACCTCGCCTGGTATACAGGAGGTCTGTGTCTCTCTCATCATCATCATCACGGTGCCCTAGGAGATGTTAACCACCTCGCGTGGTATACAGGAGGTCTGTGTCTCTCTCTCATCATCATCATCATCATCACGGTGGCTATGAGATGTTAACCACCTCACCTGGTATACATGAGGTCTGTGTCTCTCTCTCATCATCACCATCATCACGGTGGCTATGAGATGTTAACTACCTCGTCTGGTATACAGGAGGTCTGTGTCTCTCTCTCATCATCATCATCATCACAGTGGCTATGAGATGTTAACCACCTCGCCTGGTATACTGGAGGTCTGTGTCTCTCTCTCATCATCACCATCATCAAGGTGGCTATGGGATGTTAACCACCTCACCTGGTGTACAGGAGATCTGTGTCTCTCTCTCATCATCATCATCATCACGGTGGCTATGAGATGTTAACCACCTCACCTGGTGTACAGGAGATCTGTGTCTCTCTCTCATCATCACCATCATCACGGTGGCTATGAGATGTTAACCACCTTGCCTGGTATACAGGAGGTCTGTGTCTCTCTCTCATCATCATCATCACAGTGGCTATGAGATGTTAACCACCTCGCCTGGTATACAGGAGGTCTGTGTCTCTCTCTCATCATCATCATCATCATCACGGTGGCTATGAGATGTTAACCAGCTCGCCTGGTATACAGGAGGTCTGTGTCTCTCTCTCATCATCATCATCATCACGGTGGCTATGAGATGTTAACCACCTCACCTGGTGTACAGGAGATCCGTGTCTCTCTCTCATCATCACCATCATCACGGTGGCTATGAGATGTTAACCAACTCGCCTGGTATACAGGAGGTCTGTGTCTCTCTCTCATCATCACCATCATCACGGTGGCTATGAGATGTTAACCACCTCGCCAGGTATACAGGAGGTCAGTGTCTCTCTCTCATCATCATCATCATCACGGTGGCTATGAGATGTTAACCACCTCGCCTGGTATACAGGAGGTCTGGGTCTCTCTTTCATCATCATCATCATCACGGTGGCTATGAGATGTTAACCACCTCGCCTGGTATACAGGAGGTCTGTGTCTCTCTCTCATCACCATCATCACGGTGGCTATGAGATGTTAACCACCTCGCCTGGTATAAAGGAGGTCTGTGTCTCTCTCTCATCACCATCATCACGGTGGCTATGAGATGTTAACCAACTCGCCTGGTATAAAGGAGGTATGTGTCTCTCTCTCATCATCACCATCATCACGGTGGCTATGAGATGTTAACTACCTCGCCTGGTATACAGGAGGTCTGTGTCTCTCTCTCATCATCACCATCATCACGGTGGCTATGAGATGTTAACTACCTCGCCTGGTATACAGGAGGTCTGTGTCTCTCTCTCATCATCACCATCATCACGGTGGATTTGAGATGTTAACCACCTCGCCTGGTATACCGGTTTTCTGTGTCTCTCTCTCATCATCACCATCATCACGGTGGCTATGAGATGTTAACCACCTCGCCTGGTATACAGGAGGTCTGTGTCTCTCTCTCATCATCACCATCATCACGGTGGCTATGAGATGTTAACCACCTCGCGTGGTATACAGGAGGTCTGTGTGTCTCTCTCATCATCATAATCACGGTGGCTATGAGATGTTAACTACCTCGCCTGGTATACAGGTTGTCTGTGTCTTTCTCTCATCACCATCATCACGGTGGCTATGAGATGTTAACCACCTCGCCTGGTATACAGGAGGTCTGTGTCTCTCTCTCATCATCACCATCATCACGGTGGCTTTGAGATGTTAACTGCCTCGCCTGGTATACAGGAGGTCTGTGTCTCTCTCTCATCATCACCATCATCACGGTGGCTATGAGATGTTAACCACCTCGCCTGGTGTACAGGTGGTCTGTGTCTCTCTCCCATCATCATCATTCTCATCACGGTGGCTATGAGATGTTAACCACCTCGCCTGGTATACAGGTGGTCTGTGTCTCTCTCTCATCATCATCATTATCATCACGGTGGCTATGAGTAGTTAACCACCTCGCCTGGTATACAGGCGGTCTGTGTCTCTCTCTCATCATCACCATCATCACGGTGGCTATGATATGTTAACTACCTCGCCTGGTATACAGGAGGTCTGTGTCTCTCTCTCATCACCATCATCACGGTGGCTATGGGATGTTAACCACCTCGCCTGGTATACAGGAGGTCTGTGTCTCTCTCTCATCATCACCATCATCACGGTGGCTATGATATGTTAACCACCTCGTCTGGTATACAGGAGGTCTGTGTCTCTCTCATCATCATCATCATCACGGTGGCTAAGAGATGTTAACCACCTCGTCTGGTATACAGGAGGTCTGTGTCTCTCATCATCATCATCACGGTGGCTATGAGATGTTAACCACCTCGCCTGGTGTACAGGAGGTCTGTGTCTCTCTCTCATCACCATCATCACGGTGGCTATGAGATGTTAACCACCTCGCCTGGTATACAGGAGGTCTGTGTCTCTCTCTCATCATTATCACTGTGGCTATGAGATGTTAACCACCTCGCCTGGTATACAGGAGGTCTGTGTCTCTCTCTCATCATCATCATCATCACGGTGGCTATGAGATGTTAACCACCTCGCCTGGTATACAGGAGGTCTGTGTCTCTGTTTCATCATCATCATCATCATGGTGGCTGTGAGATGTTAACTACCTCGCCTGGTGTACAGGTTGTCGTGTATCTTCTCTGTCCCCGTGGTCGCGTGGATTTTGTTTTAGGGCCCTCTCGGTCCCACCCCCCCCACCCCCCACCACCACCACCCTCCGCGTTTGGCATCAACATCACGGGTTTCGAGAGTGTGTCGCTGCTGCTATGCATTTACATTTGACGATGCTGGCGATTGATCCGCTGCCTTCGTTGAGCTATCATTTGCGAGAGGTCGACCACTTTAGAAAAAAAACATCTGAATAGCTTAGTGGCTGTGGCCTTACCTGCAAAAAAATAAAAAATAAAAATCTATTTTTGACAGTAGCTTCAATTTGGAGTTTGCGTCTATTTCTCTCTCTCTCTCTCTCGATCTCTCTCCGGGTTATCCCATTTTCCCCTCCGCATTTAGAATCAACATCAGAGCGTTTTTCGAGAGTGCTTTTTCTGCATTTCCACTTTATGATGATGACGATGATGATGCTGATGATGAGCCATTTCGTTGGGCTATCATTAGTGAGAGCCTGGGGCCGCTTCTGCGAACGAGTTGCACAGTGGCTGAGTTGGGGAGCCTTGCCTGGTGAAAGAAAATAAGATTATATATTTATAAAACTATAAAAAAAATTCTCACGACGTTTCGACCGTAGCACAAACGGTCATCGTGCTTACGGTCGAAACGTCGTGATAATTTTTTTTATTGTTTCATAAATATATCTTATTATTTTATTGTTTCCCTTCAACGTGACTTTACCGAAAGAGCTAAGGACATGAATTATTGCAGTCACGAAAGCTTTAAATCAAAATTTAAATCAAGTGAAAATAAGAAGTTCCTTCCAGTGTAAGTTTCGACTCGCTGATGGTTCTAGATAAAAAGCTTTCGTGACTGCTAGGATCCATACTCTTTGGTTCTATTGGGTAAAGTCACGTAGGTAAAAAAATAAAATAACAAAAATCACGACGTTTCGGCCACAACACAAGCGGCCTTCATCAGGTGAAGGGACGAGACTGTCTGGAGGACAGCGCTGGAGTGGTCTAAGCGTGGCTTCTTCCACTCCAGCGCTGTCCTACCAGACAGTCTCGTCCCTTCACCTGATGAAGGCCGCTTGTGTTGTGGCCGAAACGTCGTGATTTTATTTTTTTACCTACGTGGTGACTTTACCCAATAGAACCAAAGAGTCGCTGGTGGTTTTTCATTCCCGTCGCAGGGACAACGAATCAGTGGCCGCGCCTGGAGCCACTGAGTCCGGCACCCTTGAGAACCTGGGTTCAATCCCTGGGTCTGGGTGTCTCTCCCACGAATCCGCATGGACATCCTCTCAGTCACCCCCACCGCTGGGATGAATGCCTCCCCCAATGTGCCGGTCGATACTTAGGGCAGGAGGGACGGCGTGGGGTGGTATTGAGCAGACTTCACCGCAACGGGGGAGCGGTGGTCGTTCACGTAGCGAGTCAAATTGTCGACGATATGCAACGTGGATTGCGCTGTGAGTGGTGGCGTTTTTCCGTGGCGAAGCCCGCCCTTAAGCAATGCGACCATCGTGGTGAAGTATGGTCAAACGGTACCACCACCCCCCTCCACCCCCCCCCCCCCCCATCGTCTCCCCCCTGTCACGCCTCGCCACACGTGTGCCTGTCGATCAACGCGCGACTCTCGGTTTGAATTACAAAATATAATAATTTATTTAGCGCGCGAGGACACAGCGTCAAAACACACGCACTGATGGTGAGCGGTGGTGGGTGGGTGGGTTGGTGGGTGGGAGGGTGGGTGGGAGGGTGGGAGGGTCGGTGGGAGGGTTGGTGGGTGAGAAGGGTCGGTGGGAGGGTGAGTGGGAGGGTTGGTGGGAGGGTGGGTGGGAGGGTTGGTGGGTGAGAAGGGTCTGTGGGAGGGTGAGTGGGAGGGTTGGTGGGAGGGTGGGTGGGAGGGTTGGTTTGTTATGGGGTCGTGATGAGTCTACCCAGGGAGTGGTGGGTGGTTATGGGGTCGTGATGAGTCTACCCAGGGAGTGGTGGGGGGTTATGGGGTCGTGATGAGTCTACCCAGGGAGTGGTGGGTGGTTATGGGGTCGTGATGAGTCTACCCAAGGAGTGGTGGGGGGTTATGGGGTCGTGATGAGTCTACCCAAGGAGTGGTGGGGGGTTATGGGGTCGTGATGAGTCTACCCAGGAAGTGGTGGGGGGTTATGGGGTCATGATGAGTCTACCCAGGGAGTGGTGGGTGGTTATGGGGTCGTGATGAGTCTACCCAGGGGGTGGTGGGTGGGTGGGGGTTATGGGGTCGTGATGAGTCTAGCCAGGGAGTGGTGGGTGGTTATAGGGTCGTAATGAGGCTACCCTGGTCGTGGTGGGTGGTTATGGGGTCGTGATGAGGCTACCCTGGTCGTGGTGGGTGGTTATGGGGTCGTGATGAGTATAGCCAGGGAGTGGTGGGTGGTTATGGGGTCGTGATGAGGCTACCCTGGTCGTGGTGGGGGGTTATGGGGTCGTGATGAGTCTACCCAGGGAGTGGTGGGTGGTTATGGGGTCGTGATGAGGCTACCCTGGTCGTGGTGGGTGGTTATGGGGTCGTGATGAGTCTACCCAGGGAGTGGTGGGTGGTTATGGGGTCGTGATGAGGCTACCCTGGTCGTGGTGGGTGGTTATGGGATCGTGATGAGACTAACCAGGGAGTGGTGGGGGGGTTATGGGGTCGTGATGAGTCTACCTAGGGGAGTGGTGGGTGGGTGGGTGGGGGGTTATGGGGTGGTGATGAGACTACCCAGGGAGTGGTGAGTGGGTGGGTGGGGGGTTATGGGGTCGTGATGAGTCTACCCAGGGAGTGGTGGGTGGGTGGGTGGGGGGTTATAGGGTCGTGATGAGTCTATTGGGGGCGGTGGCATTGTCGTCAATGATTATCGCCGCACGCGACACCAGAGAACGACGCTCGAGAGAGGGAACGACGCTCGGGAGAGGGAACGACGCTCCAGAGGGAACGACGCTCGAGAGAGGGAACGACGCTCCAGAGGGAACGACGCTCGAGAGAGGGAACGACGCTCCAGAGGGAACGACGCTCGAGAGAGGGAACGACGCTCGAGAGAGGGAACGACGCTCCAGAGGGAACGACGCTCGAGAGAGGGAACGACGCTCCAGAGGGAACGACGCTCCAGAGGGAACGACGCTGCAGAGGGAACGACGCTCCAGAGGGAACGACGCTCGAGAGAGGGAACGACGCTCCAGAGGGAACGACGCTCCAGAGGGAACGACGCTCCAGAGGGAACGACGCTCCAGAGGGAACGACGCTCGAGAGAGGGAACGACGCTCGAGAGAGGGAACGACGCTCCAGAGGGAACGACGCTGCAGAGGGAACGACGCTCCAGAGGGAACGACGCTCGAGAGAGGGAACGACGCTCCGGAGGGAAGGACGCGCCGAATCCCTCCGGAGAAAAGATGTCCACAACAATCCAACTTCAGTAATTTTACTTCGCCCATTCCATTCCCCCTCCGCTCACTGGGCTCTCTGGCTCCTGAGGTTCTGTTCATTTCTTTCACCTAAAAGCAGAACCCCTGGCTATCACACAAAAAAATAACACGAAAAAACTAAATTGGAAATTCATAGCAGCAGCAGTAGGATGCCCCAATTATCTCTCTAAGGGGCGTGTTGCGAAACGACTCTAAAGTGTGGAATTTGAGTCCAAAGGAAAATCAAAACTCATTGGGAGGTCGTTGCCAACACGATCGACAGGCGCGGCAGCTGAAGCGAAGTTGCAGATTTCTTAAAGTCGCCAACAGCGGCACAGCTCCCTGTCCAACCAGCAGCTCGTCATGTGAGCGAATTGTGTTTGTGTCAGAGTGTGTGTGTCAGTGTGTGTGTCAGTGTGTGTGTGTGTCAGTGTGTGTGTCAGTGTGTGTGTCAGTGTGTGTGTGTCAGTGTGTGTGTCAGTGTGTGTGTCAGTGGCTGGGTCATGTAGCCCGCATGCCTAGCCACCGCATGCCGAAACAGTTTTTGTTCGGCCGGATCGAGGGGGCTAAACGGGCGCGGCACAGGCTAGAGAAGAGATGGAGTGATGTGGTACAGGAGGACGTGGAGCTGAGTGGACTTGCCGATGACTGGTACCAGCGGTGTCAAGATCGGCCTCTGTGGAGGAGGCTCGTGAAGGACGCTACTGGGCAGTTGGAGGCAGTCGCCCTCCAACAACAACGGAGGGCGGAGGAGCGACGCTCACAACAACGAGCGGAGCGCCGGGTGGCTAAAGCACAGCAGGTTGGCACAGTAGGGGGCACAGGTGGTGCATCAGCCAGTCATCTCAGTCAGTCGACCCGTGGCACCTGGGTCTGCCACGTGACCTCCTGCCCGCGGGCGTTCGACACTTCACCTGGCCTCAAGGTGCACATGGCCTGGCACAAGCGTCGTGGTGACGTCACCGCCACTTAGTGGCGAATGGCGGTGGTTGTTGATGTTGTGTCCGTGTGTGTGCTGGTGGGGTTCAGTGTGGGCACATCATCCTCACCCTCGCAATCCAACAGCTTTGGCGAACGGGGAAGAATCGTGGCGACACTTCCCATTCCCCTGCGATGAATTTCTCCAGGACAACGATGATAGCGGCTATGACATTTAGCTACGGCCGTAGCCATGGAGTCAACCTTCGGGGGTGGGGCCCAAATCTTCCAGGGGGTCTGCCCCCCCCCCTCCTCCCCCCAGAAAAAAAAAATCTAAATTTGAAAACGAATTTCCTGCTTAAAATCTAAAAAAAATTCAAAAACACGTGGGATGGACTTTTGATTTATTTTTGAACAATAATGTCTAATAGTGGCATTGTATTACATTGCTCTGTTCATTTCTTTTTCAACCTCTTCTTGTTTCAATGTATGTAATGGCAGAGAATGGTGGCTTAATAAAAGACAACCATAACCACAATCGTATAAACAGAAATATACTTTTTTTTGCAACATATTTGGGGGGAGTGACATTTTTGAGCAAATTTGAATATTGGTTCCAGCTGCTATCGTGAGAAACAATTTGCTACACAGTAGCTCCGTGGTGGTGGTGGGCTTGTGGGGATGGGGGGAGGGAGGCTTTACCTGGTAAAATAAAGTTAAACAGATGAGTAGGTTCAACACGTTAGGCTTTCGCGACAAATATTATTCATTGTTTGATCGTGAGCACTTTCGCGATATAAACCTACAACCTTCATTACGAACGGCTGAGTTGTTTCGTTTCATCGCTCGCTGGAGTGACGGATATTATTAACCTTATTATTATTGTTGTTATTCCGCGGCCGTCTGGAACGCTCTTCCCTTCCGATATTAGGACGCCCACTTGGGAACCGTTCTGCACCTTTTAAATGAATCGTTTACATTGACAAACTCATTTGTTTAGAACTGCTGCTGCTGTTGTTATTGTTACTTTGCCCACGTGCGGCACCATAGAAGTTCTGCCAACACAAAGATCCACCGTGTAGCCTCAACAGACTGTCGGGGCAAGTGCTGTTAGCGAGCAGCACCTATGAAGGCCGGTAACGGTCCACGAGGGGGTGGGTGGCCAGCACCACGCCCGACCGCCTTTGTCTCCCCAGTGGCGATGTTTACTACACACCGCACCAGGTGCTCAATTTGAGGCTGAGTCGACCTAGGGGAGGCCCCGGACCGGTTAAGATAATCGTCACTGGGTGTTGGCCGTGAGCGGGAATCGAACCCCGTGTCGACCCTGTAGCGCGCTAACCTGCTACACTATCTCTCCCCACGTACACACACGCGCACGTACACACACACACACACTATTATTTATACTTTATAATTCATACATATATATTTTTTTCCATTGCTGCTGCTGCTGCTGTTCAAATCTGCGGCTCGCTGGAACAATCGCAGCCACGCGCGTCTTCACATTTTCGGAGAAAGCGAATTCGAGAGTCCGTCTTGGCGACAGGGACAGATTCCACACCGCTCCCACCGCTCCACTCAGGTCCGAGTCGGGGGCCACCAGGGGACACCACTCGCCACTCCTACTTGCTCATGCTGCCCGTGGGAGTCATCATCATCACCACCACCACCACCACCATCATCATCACCACCACCATCATCATCAACGTCGTAGGCTTAGACCGCCACCACCGGATCCATTGGGGTCATCGGCGGGGTCATGCTGACAATTGCCAACATTGTCAGCAACATCTCGGGTGGGAACGCCATGATCACGGTGAGCGTCAGCAGCTTCAGGAGCACCACCGCCATCTTCAGCGTGATCATCGTCGTTAGCACCGTCATCATCATCGTCTTCATCGTCACCGTCTTCATCATCATCATCATCACTACCACCACCGCCATAATCGCCATCATCATCTTCGCCATCATCACCGCCATCTTCATATTCACCACCGACTTCACCACCAACTTCACCACTATCTTCATCACCATCTTCACCATCATCACCACCATCGTCACCACCAACTTCACCACCAACTTCACCACCATCTTCACCATCACCACCACCATCTTCACCACCAACTTCACCACCAACTTCACCACTATCTTCATCACCATCTTCACCATCACCATCTTCACCACCATCACCACCATCACCACCACCACATCACCACCATCTTCATCACGACCACCACCACCACCACCATCACCACCATCACCACCACCATCACCACCACCATCACCACCACCACCATCACCAACACCACCATCATCACCACCATCACCACCACGACCACCACCACTATTACCACCATCACCACCATCACCACCACCATCACCACCACCATCACCATCACCACCACCACCACCACCATCACCACCACCACCACCACCATCACCACCACCACCACCACCATCACCACCACCACCACCACCACCATCACCACCATCACCACCACCACCACCACCACCATCACCACCACCACCATCACCACCACCACCACCATCACCACCACCACCACTACCATCACCACCACCACCACCATCATCACCAACACCACCATCATCACCACCATCACCACCACGACCACCACCACTATTACCACCATCACCACCATCACCACCACCATCACCACCACCATCACCACCACCACCATCACCACCACCACCATCACCACCACCACCACCACCACCATCACCACCACCACCAACACCACCACCACCATCACCACCACCACCATCACCACCACCACCACCATCACCACCACCATCACCACCACCACCATCACCACCACCACCACTACCATCACCACCACCACCACCATCATCACCACACCACCATCATCACCACCATCACCACCACGACCACCACCACTATTACCACCATCACCACCATCACCACCACCATCACCACGACCATCACCACCACCACCATCACCACCACCACCACCACCATCACCACCACCACCACCACCAACACCACCACCACCACCATCACCACCACCACCATCACCACCACCACCACCACCATCACCACCACCATCACCACCACCACCATCACCACCACCATCACCACCACCACCACCACCACCACCATCACCACCACCACCACCATCACCACCACCACCATCACCACCACCACCACCACCACCATCATCACCAACACCACCATCATCACCACCATCACCACCACGACCACCACCACTATTACCACCATCACCACCATCACCACCACCATCACCACGACCATCACCACCACCACCATCACCACCACCACCATCACCACCACACCACCACCACCATCACCACCACCACCACCACCAACACCA
>NC_133731.1:1513082-1518082 GCF_048934315.1 Petromyzon marinus | reverse complement strand
GGTGGGGGTTGTGGGGGGATTGTGGGTGGGGGTTGTGGGTGGGGGGTTGTGAGTGGAGGATGTGGGTGGGGGTTGTGGGTGGGGGTTGTGGGTGGGGGTTGTGGGTGGGGTTGTGTGGGGGGTTGTGTGGGTGGGGGTTGTGAGTGGGGGGGTTTTGGGTGGGGGTTGTGGGTGGGGGTTAGTGTTTGGGGGGTTGTGTGTGGGGGGTGTTGTGTGGAGGGTTGTGGGTGTAGGTTGTGGGTGGGGGGTTGTGTGTGGGGGGTTCTGTGTGGGGGGTTGTAGGTGGAGGTTGTGGGTGGGGGTTGTGGGTGGGGGTTAGTGGGTGGGGGTTGTGGGTGGGCGGTTGTGGGTGGGGGTTGTTGCGGGGATTGTAGGTGGAGGTTGTGGGTGGGGGTTGTGGGTGGGGGTTAGTGGGTGGGAGTTGTCGGTGGGGGGTTGTGTGGGTGGGGGTTGTGTGTGGGGGGTTGTGTGTGTGGAGGTTGTGGGTGGAGGTTGTGTGTGTGGTGGTTGTGGGTGGGGGGTTGTTTATGGGGGGGTTGTGGGTGGGGGTTGTGGGTGGGGGTTAGTGGGTGGGGGTTGTGTGTGGGGGGGTTAGTGTGTGGGGGGGTTAGTGGTTGGAGGTTGTGTGTGTGTGGAGGTTGTGTGTGGGGGGGGTTGTGGGTGGGGGTTGTGTGAGTGGGGGGGTTGTGTGTGGGGCGTTGTGTGTGGGGGGTTGTGGGTGGGGGTTGTGTGTGTGGGGGGGTTGTGTGTGGGGGGTTGTGTGTGGGGGGGTTAGTAGGTGGAGGTTGTGTGTGTGTGGAGGTTGTGTGTGTGGGGGGTTGTGTGTGGGGGGGTTAGTGTGTGGAGGTTGTGTGTGGGGGGTTGTGTGTGGGTGGAGGTTGTGTGTGTGTGGAGGTTGTGTGTGGGTGGAGGTTGTGTGTGGGTGGAGGTTGTGGGTAGGGGTTGTGGGTGGGGGTTAATGTGTGGGGGGTTGTGTGTGTGGAGGTTGTGTGTGGGGGGGTTGTGTGTGGAGGTTGTGTGTGTGTGGAGGTTGTGGGTAGGGGTTGTTGGTGGGGGTTAATGTGTGGGGGGTTGTGTGTGGGGGGTTGTGTGTGGGGGGTTGTGTGTGTGGAGGTTGTGTGTGGGGGGGTTGTGTGTGGAGGTTGTGTGTGTGTGGGCGGGTTGTGTGTGGAGGTTGTGTGTGTGGAGGTTGTGTGTGTGTGGGGGGTTAGTGGGTGGAGGTTGTGTGTGTGTGGGGGGTTGTGTGTGTGTAGGTTGTGTGTGTGTGTGTGTAGGTTGTGTGTGTGTGTAGGTTGTGTGTGTGTAGGTTGTGTGTGTGTGTAGGTTGTGTGTGTGTGTGTAGGTTGTGTGTGTGTGTGTAGGTTGTGTGTGTGTGTGTGTAGGTTGTGTGTGTGTGTAGGTTGTGTGTGTGTGTGTGTAGGTTGTGTGTGTGTAGGTTGTGTGTGTGTAGGTTGTGTGTGTGTGTAGGTTGTGTGTGTGTGTGTGGAGGTGTGTGTGTGTGTGTAGGTTGTGTGTGTGTGTGTAGGTTGTGTGTGTGTGTGTAGGTTGTGTGTGTGTGTGTGTAGGTTGTGTGTGTGTGTGTAGGTTGTGTGTGTGTGTGTAGGTTGTGTGTGTGTGTGTGTAGGTTGTGTGTGTGTGTGTGTAGGTTGTGTGTGTGTGTGTAGGTTGTGTGTGTGTGTGTGTAGGTTGTGTGTGTGTGTGTGTAGGTTGTGTGTGTGTGTGTAGGTTGTGTGTGTGTGTGTGTAGGTTGTGTGTGTGTGTGTAGGTTGGGTGTGTGTGTGTAGGTTGTGTGTGTGTGTGTAGGTTGTGTGTGTGTGTAGGTTGTGTGTGTGTGTAGGTTGTGTGTGTGTGTAGGTTGTGTGTGTGTGTGTGCTCTAGAGGATGGAGGGTATGGGTGAGCGTGACCGCCTCAGTGATGACAGCGATGCAGTCGGGGGCAGCCTCAGGCCGCTCGCCGTGAGCCCGGCGATGTTGTTCAGACTCCGAGACTTATCGTAGCCTGCGACCACACACGCACAGACAAAGGTCCCCCGTGTAGCTTCAGCAGGCTGTGGAGGCAAGTGTTGCTAGCGAGCGCCTGTGAAGTCCCGCACTGTGGCACACGAGGGGGTGGTAGCCGGCACTTAGTCCCACCCACAGTGGCGGTAGTTTACTGCACACCGCACCAGGTACTCATTTGAGGCCGAGTCGACCTAGGGGAGGAGGCCTAGGCCCAGGTGGTGTTGGCTGGCTGTGAGCGGGAATCCAACTCCCTGTCGCTGCCCCCAACACACAGACACAGAGACACACACACAGAGACACACAGACACAGACACACACAGACACACACAGACACAGACAGACACACACACACACACAGACACACACAGACACACACAGACACACAGATACACACACACAGACACACACAGACACACACACAGACACACACAGACACACACAGACACAGACACACACAGACATACACACACACACAGACACACACAGACACACAGACACACACACAGACACACACAGACACACACAGAGAGACACACACAGAGAGACACACACAGACACACACACACAGACACACACACACAGACACACACACAGACACACACACAGACACACACACAGACACACACACACACAGACACACACACACAGACACACACACAGACACACACACACAGAGACACACACAGAGACACACACAGACACACACACAGACACACACACACAGACACACACACAGACGCACAGACACACACACACAGACACACACACAGACACACACACACAGACACACACACACACACAGAGACACACACAGACACACACACACACAGACACACACACACACAGACACACACACAGACACACACACACAGACACACACACACAGACACACACAGACACAGACACACACAGACACAGACACACAGACACACACACACAGAGACACACACACAGACACACACACAGACACACACACAGACATACACACAGACACACACACAGACAGACAGACAAACAGACACACACAGACACACACAGACACACACATAGACACACAAACAGACACACACACACAGAGACACACACACAGACACACACACACAGACACACACACAGACACACACAAAAACACACACACACAGACACAAAGATCCCCCATATAGCCTTAACAGACTGTAGGGGCAAGTGCTGTTAGCGAGCACCTATGAAGGCCGGAACGGTACAGGAGGGGGTGGGTGGCCAGCACCACGCCCGACCGCCTTTGTCTCCCTAGTGGCGATATTTACACACCGCACCAGGTACTCATTTGAGGCTGAGTCGACCTAGGAGAGGCCCGGGACCGGTTCAGATAATCGTAACACAGACACACACACACAGACACACACACACAGACACGCACACATACACACACAGACATACAGACACACAAACACACAGACACACACACAGACACACAGAGACACAGAAACACACACAGACACACACACACAGAAACACGCACAGACACACAGACACACACATAGACACACACACACACATACACACACAGACATACACACACAGACACACACACAGACACACACACACAGACACACACAGACAGACACACAGACACACACAGACACACACACACACAGACACACACACAGACACACACACACACAGACACACACAGACATACACACACAGACTCACACACACAGACACACACATACAGACAAACACACAGACACACACACACACAGACACACAGACACATAGACACACACAGACACACACACACACACATAGACACACACAGACACACACACACACAGACACACACACATAGACACACACAGACACACACACACAGACACACACACACATAGACACACACACACATCACACACACACATCACACACAGACACACACACAGACACACACACACAGACAAACACAGACACACACAGACATCACACACAGACACACACAGACATACACACACACATCACACACAGACACACACACACATCACACACACATCACACACAGACACATACACACACATCACAAACAGACACACACACACACATCACACACAGACACACACACACACATCACACACAGACACACACACACAGACACACACACACAGACACACACACATCACACACAGACACACACAGACACACACACACATCACACACAGACACACACACACAGACACACACACATCACACACAGACACACACACACAGACACACACACATCACACACAGACACACACAGACACACACACACACATCACACACACACATCACACACAGATCACACACACAGACACACACACAGACACACACACAGACACACACACACACAGACACACACACACAGACACACACAGACACACACAGACACACACACACACATCACACACAGACACACACACACACATCACACACAGACACACACACACAGACACACACACATCACACACAGACACACACAGACACACACACACATCACACACAGACACACACACAGACACACACACATCACACACAGACACACACACACAGACACACACACATCACACACAGACACACACAGACACACACACACACATCACACACACACATCACACACAGATCACACACACAGACACACACACAGACACACACACAGACACACACACACACAGACACACACACACAGACACACACACACAGACACACACACACAGACACACACAGACACATAGACACACACACACAGACACACACAGACACACACACACAGACACACACAGACACACACACAGACACACACAGACACATACAGACACACACACACAGACACACACAGACACACACACACAGACTCACACAGACACACACAGACACACACAGACACACACATAGACACACACATAGACACACACACAGACACACACAGACACACACAGACACACACACAGACACACACACACACACAGACACACCACACAGACACACAC